>NC_137100.1:7357504-7822504 GCF_949357685.1 Gobio gobio | reverse complement strand
ATTGTGTGACTGAAATAAATATCTGGATACTGGTCAGTGCAGGTGAAGTTTCCTAGATTCCGGTTGTTTCTTGTAAGGGAATCAGGTATAAATTAATTATGGATATAAACAAACAAGTAAACAACAATTAATGGCAAAGGCATTCAAATTTTATTTGAATAAAGTGCAACCAACAATTTAGGTTGAATTAACAGGAAGTTAACCTTTTCTGCTCTCATTTTCAATATTCAATACATTTTCAATAAAAGCACAGTAAGTGCAACCAACATTTCAACAGTAGGTTAACCTGCTACTTCTGCTTTTGTTTTCCAACATAAAAATATTACAATATTAATATCAAAAATAAAGTGCAACTAATTTCTCTTCAGGTTTAATTAATAGTAGGTTTACCAGCTACTTTTGCTGTTGTGTTTCAACATTAAAATAATATAAATACAGTATTAATATCAAAATAAAGTGCAACCAACATTTCTTCAGGTTGAATAAACTGGCTGAACCTGCTACTACTCTCAGTTTAATAAACAAACAATATTTAACAAAATATAAAATGTAACCAACTACTCTTTAATGACTCTACAGATTTACAGATTTTTTTTTTTTTCAAAAATATCAACTGATCAACATGATCTGACCGCAGAACACTTCTCTGTGTGTTCACTATGTCGCCAGCAGTACTAAAAACTCTCTCTATACTGGCACACTGGTGTCAGGAATGCACAGGTAACATTTAGCAAGGGTTGAAAGTACAGGTAGCTCTTTCTCCTGGTGGATTGATAATTTCTCGCTCATTGGCTCTCCTCTGCCATCCGCCATGCTATGTTTTGTTTTTTTAGCGCTGCTGCTGGTGCGTGGCAATGATGTCACAGATAGGTAGACTGAATCGAGTAACGTTTAACGCCTTTATCATTAAAAGTGCTAAGAAAAAACATCCATATAAAGTCTGACGTGCTTAAATCCAATGCGTCATTTCCTATTATCGATACAATCGATTGATTACCTTTTAAAACAATGTTAGATCCATATATGTTGTCCAGAAGGCCAACTTGCCGAACACAGATTGATGTAGTTAGATCATAGGAATATAAATCGATACATCGATGTAGTAGATGAATCGTTACACCCCTACTAAAAACACCTGGAACGTTGTCCTTGATTTTTACATTTGAGTGTGGACTTCACGGCAAACAAAATGGGAAAATACAAGTTTTCCGAGGGCTGGCTTGCCAATCCTAAATATAAAGCCTGGTTAGCCAAAGATTTAAAATTTACAAAGAAAGCTTTTTGCAAACTTTGTGTCAAATCATTTGACATCTCCAACATGGGGTTAGGCGGCAATTGTAAGCCATATGCTAGGCCAAAAGCATAGTCGTCTCATCACAGCATCCACCACACAGTCTCAAAATGTTAATGGCCCAGATAATTATGTGAATATAGTGTTGGTGAGAAGATAAAGGCCATTTCTAGAGGGAATATGGAGTATTTGGAGCTGCAGCTGTAGTCACATCGGTCAATTTATCACTCTTATCAGGTGCGTTCACAGAGTAAAATTGCGTTTTCGCGTGACTTGGCGTGAGTGTTGTTTCTTTTTAACGTTACTGTTATATTTTATATTTTCTCAGCGTTACAAATTAAAGTTGTGTATTTCCATTTTGCAAAACTTCGTTTGGCCGTTGAATGAGCATGTGCATCCACGTCACAATCAAATAAGCAAAATTTCGAGGGAGCACGCAATCATTAAGATTAGATTGTGTTTTGTTAAGTGATCTATTATGACAACTTGTCGGCGCCGATAGCATTGTGGGTAAATGCGTCGCCATGTAGAGCTGTTGTGCTTCGGGAGACCTGAGTTCGAGTCCTGCCTCATGGACTTTTCCAAATCCCGCCCCCCTCTCTCTCCCACCTTACTTCCTGTCTAGCTACTTTCCTATCCTAATAAAAGGCAAAAACGCCAATACTAAATCTTTAGAATGTAACATACTTGTTAGCAGTTGAATTTTAAAATAATTTATCAGAACAAGTTAAATATGGTAGGAAGAATCTGTAGGGAAGTCTGGAAATTTGAGTCTGGAAAAGTATGGAATTTTGAAATGAAAATTGTGTAGGAACCCTGTCATGAGTCATAGAGTAAATACTAAAGTAAATAAAGAATAGGCCTAAATTTCAAAGAGTAAAAATAAATACTATTGAGCAAAGATACTAATAAAATAAACTATGCTTTTCAGGTTTTTCAGGTACGTCTAACATTAGTTTTCAGGTACAGAAATTGATCAAATGTAAAATAACATTGCATATATGACTGTATAAATTAAAGATTAATCCTATTAAACTTACAAAAGTTATTCAATCAAGAGCAGTGAGTGATGCCCTTGTCTTTTGTTTGACATTAAACAGACAGCAGTAAAGGCTACTGCCCCTTTAAGACCTCGGATATGCGTCGTCTTTTCTGGACTGTATAAAGTTTACTTAAGCCATATACAGACTATGTCTGCTAGAATACTCATCAAGATGGACATGTTGACATACTTTTTGCGTGAGTTTGTCCGTTCAAGAGCAAGACTTGAAAGAGAACTCAATATTTGCGCGCTGAGAGACGTGTGCGCGCTCTCGGATGAGTGCATGGAAAATTTTCTCACAGTGCGCGCGACTTCTCATTCGCGTCTTCTGGCACTAAACCAGATAGTTGCGTGTTCTGAGTTAACACAATCAGAACGTAAAAATACGGAATATTTTACGGGAAAATACTAAAACGGGAAGACAGCGGGAAAAGAGCTAAAATACGTGAGAATCCCGGAAAAAACGGGAGGGTTGACAGCTATGGTGTGTGTGTGTGCGATATGTAGGCTTAGGGGTAGTGTAGGGGGATAGAATGTACAGTTTGTACAGTATACAAACCATTAAGTCTATGGAATGCCATCTGCCTGTCTTTCCCCTTCCCCCTCTCTATCTGTGTGTGTGTGTGGGGGGGGGGGTCTCTCTCTCACCCTGTGAGTTTGTGTGTGTGCCTTTCTCTCAGTCCTTCCCCTCCCCCTCACTCTCACTCTATCATTGTGTGTGTGTGTGTGTGTGTGTGTGTGTGAGACTTTCTCTCTTGATCATAATTTAACCCTTTCATATAGGCTATCGCAAATAACTATCACTTGAAATAAAAACTACATGTGATGTGTTTGCCAAGATCACGTATGATGCACATGTCTTTAAATTAATTATTTACTGATATAATATAAATGTATTAAAACATAAATTTCACATGATTTTATAAAAGTGGCTATTTATAATACACTTCCATAAAATGTAGACACGCATCTTACTCTTACCTGACACTGATATTAAAATCATCTTTGCAGTTTCTGTGATTTGGCTCCATTTATAAATTTTTTATTAAAAAAAATGTATTGGACCACCCATATTGAAATGAAAGCATGTTTTATGGTGCATAAGATAGGTGCACAAACGGTAGCTAAGGTAGCTCAAAAATACATGAAGAGAAGTGTTAGAATAAAACAACATCAGCATTCGAATGGTATTCTGAACTCATTCCAATTTGACCTTTGACATAATCTGACATGAAATTCATATAAATTTAATTGATCTCATAGATGTGGCTGTTGTGGTCATAGCAGCACCAACTGCTGCAGGTAATGTGGTGAATTCAGATGACTTTGACATAGTCCTTTTATGTTTTCCCATTTTAAATGCCTATTGCCTGCCGTGCACAGTTAAACTGATGCCACCGACTTGGGCCCGTCATCGCTGCTCGCAGCTTTAATTTTTTTTTTTGTTTTTTTTTTTTTCGACTTCTCGGGTACTTTTGGGGCACTTAACATGCTCGAAAACTCTTGAAACTTCGCACGGGCGTCGGAATGCGCGGCCATCAGAGCCGGGCTGAAGCTGGTACCCGGGCGTGGCAGGGGGGCTCGACAGCGCCCCCTAAAGTGGGGTCTGAAAACTTGGTCCATATATCAAACACACTTGCACGTACATGTATGAAACTCGGTACACATATAGATCTCATCAAGCCGAACAACTTTCGTGCTCTAAGTTATGCGTCAGCCCTACAGGAAGTGAGCTATTATGGGTTGTTCGGAAAACGCATGCTCTGGAATTTAATATACTCCTCCGAGGCCATTTTTTCGATCATTGCCAAACTCGGTCAGCATGAAGAGAACATATCCAGGATGCTAAATTGCGAGCGGATTTTTGATATCTCAAATGGTTTGGCCGTGGCGAAGCAACGAATTTATGGCGAGAAAAGGGAAACAGGAAGTGTGTTATAACTTGTGCAAACATTGACTGGTTTGGATGAAACTTCAGCTGTGTGTTTGTTGTAAGAAGCCGATCACATGGATATGACTTTTGTGAGTCAAAGTTATAGCGCCACCAACTGGCAGCAGGAAGTGTGTCACTTTCAAAAATGCTTTGAATCACCATCTTATTTTGACCCGATTTATTTCAAACTTCATCAGTATAATGTGAAAACATGACAGATAGAGACGTATGAAATGGATTCCTGAAATTTCAAATACTGTTGCCATGGCAACGTGTCAAAGTTGAATAATCTTTTGGCTGTTTTGAGGCTCTTAGCATGCTTGAAATTGCTTGAAACTGCTTGAAACTCAACACACACATCAGAGATGTCAGTCAGTACACATGGACAAAGCCTCAGAAACGGGCGGGGATGAGGGGCTCTCTAGCGCCACCTTTTGACAAAAGTGGGGGGGTTAGTTTCATCTTCAGTCACCAAACTCGGTACATATATTGTTCTCTTCGAGCCGGACAACTTTCTAATTTACAGTCATTAGCTCCGACCAACAGGAAGTCAGATATTTTGGTTTGAAGGTGAATATTTATGTAATTCAGGGTCTGAGTTTTTACGTTCTCCTCGTAGGCGATTTATTCAATCTCCACCAAACTCGGTCAACATGAAACAAAGATACGGAAGATGCTAAAATGCGAACGAATATTGGATATCTCAAACGGTGTTGCCATGGCGAGGGATTAAATAAGGACAAAAAAAGGGGAACAGAAATTGTCTCATATCTTGTAAAATAATATTTTGATTTAAATTAAATTAAGATTGTATGTTTGGTAATTGAACTTAGATTAATTTAAAATGACTGTACTATTTTTCAGATGAATATATATATATTTTATAAATATTTATTTGTATAATGTATTGTGCCCGTGTGTGCTGCCCTTCCCTCAATGAACACAAGATGGCAGCATTGTGTTAGTTTTGAAGCAGGATAAAAAAAAAACTTGTTTCTCTCTCTCTCTCTCTCTGTGTGTGTGTGTGTGTGTGTGTGTGTGTGTGTGTGTGTGTGTGTGTGTGTGTGTGTGTGTGTGTGTGTGTGTGTGTGTGTGTGTGTGTGTGTGTGTGTGTGTGTGTGTGTGTGTGTGTGTGTGTGTGTGTGTGTGTGTGTGTGCTTCTGTGATTTCTGAGGACATACATTTGTAGACATTTCATGTGTCCCCGTACATATATTGTTCTCTTCGAGCCGGACAACTTTCTAATTTAACTAATCTTTTAACTAATTTAAAACTTTCTAATTTTAAATAAAAACGTCATGTGCTGTGTTTGCCAAGATCACGTATGATGCATATGCAGGGTATATGCAGGAATCCTGAAGTAAATTTTAATACCTTTTTAAGACTTTTTTAAGACCTTCTCAAAATATTTAAAGACCTCATCGGCGATGAGAACTACTGTTGAGCAATAAAATAAAAATATATAATCATAAGCTATAACAAAAATATATATTAAATTAGGTGAGTGGATAGTTAAAAAAAAATTGCAATTACAAAAAGTAATTCTTGAAAAAACATCTCTGGACTAATTATCTTATCACCTGACAGCCGTGATTTCATGTACTCATTCAGACAGAACTCTTTTTTAAAACAGAGGAGTGTGAGTGTGTTTTCTATACATGTGCTTTAAGGTCATGTGCTGTGTTTGCAAAGATCACTTTTGACACATTTGTCTTTAAATTCATTATTTACTGGCATAGTTCAAATTTATTTTAAAACAAAATTCACATTGTTTTCAACAAGTGTCTGTTTATAAGTGTCTTTTTTTCACAGAAAGTTTTTGTTTGAACGTGAATATTTGTATAATTCAGGGTCTGAGTTTTTACGTTCTCCTCGTAGGCGATTTATTCAATCTCCACCAAACTCGGTCAACGTGAAACGGAAGCTTAACGCATTAAAAATATTTAACGCAAATAACGCAGCGTCCGTTTTTATATCCATTTTTGCTTAGCGTTACATGATCACGCTCCTATTCATGTAAATGCTTCCAAGCGCGACAAGACACAAGAGAGCGCGCTGTATGCCAATGTCCTGTCTGTGTGTGTGTGTGTGTGTGTGTGTGTGTGTGTCAGTGTCCTGTCTGTGTGTGTGTGTGTGTGTGTGTGTGTGTGTGTGTGTGTGTGTGTGTGTGTGTGTGTGTGTGTGTGTGTGTGTGTGTGTGTGCCAGTGTCCTGTCTGTGTGTGTGTCAGTGTCCTGTCTGTGTGTGTGTCAGTGTCCTGTCTGTGTGTGTGTGTGTGTGTGTGTGTGTGTGTGTGTGTGTGTGTGTGTGTGTGTGTGTGTGTGTGTGTGTGTGTGTGTGTGTGTGCCAGTGTCCTGTCTGTGTGTGTGTCAGTGTCCTGTCTGTGTGTGTGTGTGTGTGTGTGTGTGTGTGTGTGTGTGTGTGTGTGTGTGTGTGTGTGTGTGTGTGTGTGTGTGTGTGTGTGTGTGTGTGTGTGTGTGTGTGTGTGTGTGTGTGTGTGTGTGTGTGTGTGTGTGTGTGTGTGTGTGTGTGTGTGTGTGTGTGTGTGTGTGTGTGTGTGTGTGTCAGTGTCCTGTCTGTGTGGATGCGTCTCATGTCAGCTAATCAAGGGACACTGACACACACACACACACACACACACACACACACACACACACTCGACGCATAGATAGACACGCGTTAGTTTCCTGCTCACATCGAGTTCTCTTTTGCTCTTGAACAACCAATAACACAGAGGATTTTGAGTATTCTCATATTAGAGTCTTAAATTAGTTAAATAACGTCTTAAATGAACTGAACCGCGGCTGTTCTTAAAGTGACAGTAGCACTGATGATGCCTGTCATTAATGTTCATCAAAGAACAACGGGAACAGAGAAAATTGTAGCTTTAATGATGATTCATCTATATTTGATTTATTATTTATGCAGTTAAGGAAGGTTTGATAACTATTACATTTCTGTATAACAGGTAAGGCCATGGGTAAATATAACATTTATTATTTTGGGTTTATGTAAAGATTGTTTTAAGTTCACTTAAATTAAAAGTTGTTTTTTAAAGCCTAATAAATGTTGAAATTGGGAGCTTTCAGTTATACTGTAATGTAACGTCATTAATGTTTCATAGAGACTTTAGTATCAGTGATACTGGCCTTCATTCATAAAAAATGACAACACAACACATATTTACAATATGCTGTCTTTAAATTGTTTCTAAATTAATTTGGAGAGTAACTGAAATTATTACAATATCAAAATATTAAAAACTTAAAATATTAAAAACTTGCGATTAATCGCGATTAATTACAGAAAAAAATGTGATTAATTAGTTAATTTTTTGTTAACGATGCCCAGCACTAATATATATATTATAAATATTTCTTTGAATAATCTATTGTGCCTGTGTGTGCTGCCCTTCTCTCAATGAACAAAAGATGGCAGCATTGTGTTAGTTTTGAAACAGGATATAAAAAACATTCCATGTCTTTCTTTCTGCCACTCTCTCTTAGGCTTTCACAAATAACTATCACTTGAAATAAAAACGTCATGTGCTGTGTTTGCCAAGATCACATATGATGCAGATGTCTTTTAATGAATAATTTACTGATATAATTTAAATGTATTAAAAGTAAATTTCACATGGTTTTCTAAAAGTGGCTGTTTATAATAAACTTCCATAAAATGTAGACACGTATCTTACTCTTACCTGACACTGATATTAAAATCATCTTTGCATTTTACTGTGATTTGGCTCAATTTATAAAAATTTTTATAAAAAAAAATTTATTGGACCACCCATATTGAAATGAAAGCACGCTTTATGGTGCATAAGATTGGTGCACAAACGGTAGCTAAGGTAGGTCAAAAACACATGAAGAGAAATATTAGGATAATACAACATCAGCATTTGAATGGTATTGTGAACTCATTCCAATTTGACCTTTGACATCATCTGACATGAAATTAATTTAAATTTAATTGATCTCATAGATGTGGCTGTTGTGGTTCGTTGTCATAGCAGCACCAACTGCTGCAGTTAATGTGGTGAATTCAGATGACTTTGACATAGTCCTTTTAGTTTTTCCAATTTTAAATGCCTATTGCCTGCTGTGCACAGTTAAACTGATGCCACCGGGGGGCGGTGCCACCGGCTTGGGCCCGTCATCGCTGCTCGCAGCTTTAATTATTTCTTATTTTCATAAATTCTCCGAAACACAATCAACCAAGTCGTTGTGTGTCTTCCTTTTTTATTTATCCAGAAACATGATCCTCAGACAGAATTTTACACTAGAGTATCCAAAATAATAAAGTTGAGTATGTTTATAGTCAGGTTTAGATTGTAACAAACGTTCTTCCCTCACATCAACAGCAATCTTCACAAGCCAGAACTGAAATGGAGCAATTTAGTTCAGAACAAAATTAATGCAAGGTCATAACATTGATTTTAGTATAGATTCACCTACATGTTTTCTCCCTGTTATAACTGTTATGATTATGTTGATCAGAGTGTGGATTAATTGTAGACTTCATTCCTTCTTGAACTATACTATATGCTGGTCCGCACCAAGAGACAATAATCTGAACAGTCTACTAAACTAATTTAATTAAAAATATTAACAGATATGAACAAAAGACAAATGAACAAAACATTAGTCTCCTACGCAATTTACATTGTACATATAGTGCAGCTTTTCCATGTCAGATTGCCAGTTCTGTATTGGCCGACGATGTTCATGTGAGCACTACGGCGCATGCGTGTGAAGCTGACGCAAGAGCTGGACAATAATGAGGCGGCGTTCTGACGAAGGACACGGAGACGCTGCTCTGTATTTACAAAATAAACTGCGTAGGAGACTGACGCAGACGAAAAGAGATTGTTGAACAAAGTCGTTGTTATTGAAATATTCTCGTCGCTTCGTAACATTAAGGTTGAACCACTGTAGTCACATGGACTATTTTAACAATGTCTTTACTACCTTTGTGGGCCTTGAAAGTGGTCGTTGGGTTGCTGTCTATGTGGGGTCAGAGAGCTCATGGACTTCATCAAAAATATCTTAATTTGTGTTCCAAAGAGGAATGAAAGTCTTATGATTTTGGAACGACACGAGGCTGAGTAATTAATTACAGAATGTTAATTCTTGGGTGAACTAGCACTTTAAAATCTCTGTGAACCGGAAGTAGCAACTAATTTTTTTTCAGTGCTGTGACGTATTTCCAAGTGAAACAGAATATTGAATAGAGGGCGGGGTTTTGCTTCAGCACTCCTCCTCTCCATCTCTCTCATAGCAGACTGACGGTTGGACGGGAGTGGTTAATGATATTCAAACCCAAGCCGTCAAACTGACATCATCCGAAAAAGGAACACCATTCCGGACCAGAGGTCATTTTTCTGATTTTGTTTAAACATTACGACAAAGAATTTGTATTAACTTGCACGGATTAATTGTTCACCCTAAGACCAGTAATGTGTTCGATTCTTAATTAGGGTGATGCACCACCAAAGTGCGAAAGGGATGGATTTTTTCAATCACATTCAACCACAGAGTTACGCTAGCTGTCAGCCTGTCACGCCTCTGGATATAAATAGGTTTTTGAAATAATCTCAAATATTTATCGAACTATTTAATTGACGCAGTAGAGGCAAAAAAAAATCTAACTTCAGAGAATCTTTCTGCACTGGTTTGGTTCCAGTCAGGCAGGGGTAAAAATATTTCACCATTGTGATATTTAATCAAAGACGTGCATTGTGTCTAGGATTATGTTATAAGCCACTTGAGACTGCAGTGAATGGTTTAGGAGTTATGAGCCATTACATTCTTTTGATCACTGTAGCGCCACCATCAGGTCAAATGGGGTAAGCCTTAGTGACAGACAGGGTGGGTACTATACTCCCACAAAATAAAAGCCTTTTAAAGATGGTTTCAGCATCACTCGTTGGTTTCAGAAGAGCAGTTTTGAAGCCTAAAGTTGGCCATTGTCTTCTTGGCACCACACCCCACTCACAGATAACTGAAAATGGGCAGAGGTGGGATGTGGGTGGAGCTGGAGGTGCCTGGTTGCTGAAGCCATGCCCACCTAGCCCAACCATAACAACAAGCGACCTGTCACTCAAGTGGCTACGCCCTTAATTATGCAGAGGCTCAATATCAATTAAAGAAATTTCATGAAGGGCAAAATTAGCTGTGTACACCAAAACCACTTTTTGTACCAGGCTGTAAAGTTCTCTGCTGTAAAGTTGGGCATTTTAACATGGGCAGATACAGATTTGAGTCCCTATTAAAGCCCATCTCTAGCAGCCAGTCAATGAACTGCAGTTTAAGTCACTTCCGTGTTGGCTTCAAGAGAGACTGCAGGAGGTTGCCACTTGGCTTGAATACCCAAAAATATAAAAGCAAAAGTATCCACTAAGCACCAGAAAAGATGTAATGCCCTTCAGTGTTGTACTAGGCCTAGCCCTACAAATGACTTGAACAAAGTATCAGTCCTCACACAGACCAGTAGTAAAAAAGGCATTTTGTGGTGCAAATTAGAACAATCAAATCATGCAAACTGGATAGACATGTTTAGTATTGTGCCAGTAAAGACCATACACAAAGCTATTAAGACCACTTTTATTAAATCACATGGCCCTTCAGTTATTTTTGGCCATGTTTCTTAACCTTGATGGGGCCAACAGATGCCTTTTCCCATCGTAGATCTGAGGAACACACGATTAGTGAGAACAAAAGCCATGAAAGACAACAACAAGATATCAGAGTTAGTCCATACCTGTAAGCAGCCGATCACTTCCGATGCTACAAGTGGTGTCACAGCAGCCACACACCTGGTCAGAGTCATCTGCGGACACCCAACTGACAAGAAACACCCTCAGTTATGATGACACAACTAATTTACCCATACACCCATCTAGCAGGCAACATACCCATTAGCAGAGAATGAACAAGCTTTTTGCTCAGAACTTGGGGCTGCTGCAGCCGCCTTCAAAGTGCATGTGATGTAGACCTGCAAGGACAATTGTTTGTACACCATGGTAGCATATCATACAAAGAGTTGCACAACTAAAACATACACACCAGTCTACTGTCTGCTTGCTGGAACCTGAATGCCTCTAGTTGAAACCGTAGCTTATCACCTTGAGTCCGAGGCATAAAGTGAGATGTGGAGCCTGTGAGCTTGGCATCAACCAGGCACCTGTAAACAGGACCCAGTTAGAAAACCTACAACCCTTCTGGAAGCTGGTATACATGAGGTAGCACCTCTTACCCATTATTCTCAATAAAGGAGTATCTGGGGACAGAAGCGACATCAGGGACTGCAGTAGCCATGCAGCTGTCCACAAACACACGGACAGGAACATGGCTGTACAAACGCACTGATGCTTCAAGATTTATCACGTCACCCAGGAAGTACTGGTTAGAAGGTCGCTCAAATAGCCAGTCATCTGCAAAGAAAGAGTCTTAGCACAGGTTCACAAGCATGTTCAAGTCAATTTGGGATACACCAACCAGTCATGAGCTTGAGGGAGAAGACAAAGGCTTCCTCTGCAACCTTAGTTGAGGAATATGGGATCCAAGTGGGCATTAAGGCATGGCTGCTCACATTATGTGTTCTGTAGGAGTTAAACAAACGGTCATCTCATGTCTATAAATTGCGGGATCAGATGATCCAATGAATCTCAAATAATTTAATCCTCACCTTGGATAATGACACTCGATACCAACCGCCGCACTACTGCTCCTGACAATAGGAACACTATATGAAACCGCTTGTGGGGTGTAGATAACGTTGAACGTATAGACAAGCTCATCCTCAGTCACCTAAAAAGAAAGTTAATAGTATACATTCATGGATATTTTTGAACGGTCCCTGTGAGTAACATCAAAACCCTACCATCGATGTGCTGCTACATCCATGCAGTTCAGACTCAAAGATGAGCACTTGAGCAGAAGGATCCTCTCCAGTTGCAGTGCAGCCTCCCAGTGTAAAAGCAGAGGACAACAGTGGGTTTCCAGTCCCAAAGAAGTCCTTCATCACTTCCACATGTACTGAATTCTCTCCACACCGAGCAGCGACACTGTTGGCAGGGATAGGATGCGGCAACTCAAAAGGAACGTCGGGTTGATGTGGTTCCTCGGGTAGACTTGGAAAGCTCCACGTCAGTTTCGCCACTGGACCCTGCAACAGCTCTTTTGATTGAACACCCATAAGATCTTGAGAAGGCTTTCCAAAGTCAGTCTTGACTGGTGTCTGGACGGGAAACTGAGCAGGGAACGTTTGTGGTGCAAATACAGGTTTACTGGGAACCACAGACATCCTGGAATCAGCCTGTTGAGAAGCTTGCGCTAATGCCCTAGGCCTAGACTCACTTGGACTGCGACTGTGTGCTGCTCTTGCTCTCCATTGTGCATCAGACAATCCAAGAGTAAGAATAAACACCAATCCAAATCCAACCTGCCAAAACCCCATTATTGCCAAGCTTGTTCAATGACACTTTAGGGTGCTACCCTACACATTTATACAGATGTGAATCAGCATGGCTCCACCTTTCTCATGACGAGCAACGTTTTTCTCTACACCTGCCAATTCACTCAATCAATATGTCACAGGTGAAAGTCCTTGATTCTTTATTACTCTGGATAAAATTAAGTACCAAATAAGGGCGGGTTATATTGGCAGCTAAAACATATTATTATTTCTTATTTTCATCAATTCTCCGAAACACAAACAACCAAGTCGTTGTGTGTCTTCCTTTTTTATTTATCCAGAAACACGATCCCCAGACAGAATTTTACACTAGAGTATCCAAAATAATAAAGTTGAGTATGTTTATAGTCAGGTTTAGATTGTAACAAACGTTCTTCCCTCACATCAACAGACAATCTTCACAAGCCGGAACTGAAATGGAGCAATTTAGTTCAGAACAAAATTAATGCAAGGTCATAACATTGATTTTAGTATAGATTCACCTACATGTTTTCTCCCTGTTATAACTGTAATGATTATGTTGATCAGAGTGTGGATTAATTGTAGACTTCATTCCTTCTTGAACAACGTATACTAATTGCTGGTCAGCACCAAAAGACAATAGTCTGAACAGTCTACTAAACCAATTTAATTAAAAATATCAAAAGATACGAACAGAAGACAAATGAACAAAACATTAGTCTCCTATGCAGTTTACATTGTACATACAGTGCAGCTTTTCCATGTCAGATTGCCAGTTCTGTATTGGCCGACGATGTTCATGTGAGCACTACGGCGCATGTGTGTGAAGCTGACGCAAGAGCTGGACAATAATGAGGCGGCGTTCTGACGAAGGACAGGGAGACGCTGCTCTGTATTTACAACATAAACTGCGTAGGAGACTGACACAGACGAGAAGAGATTGTTGAATAAAGTCGTTGTTTTTTAAGTATTCTCGTCGCTTCTCAACATTTAAGGCCTGTTCACACCGGGACGATTTTCACACGCGTTTAACGCCTCGAAAACGCATAAAACATAAAGTGCCGCGGCACCACCTTGTGTACCGGGAGCGCATCTACTGAATTTGCACGTTCACTCTGCGCATCGTGAGTGGAAATCGCTTGGGTGTGAACACTCAAGACGCGCCGAAAAACGTCACGAAAAACGCTGGCGATAAGCACGCGTGATATTCGTCCCGGTGTGTACAGGCCTTTAGGTTGAACCACTGTAGTCTAATGGACTATTTTAACAATGTCTTTTCTACCTTTTTGGGCCTTGAAAGTGGTCGTTGTGTTGCTGTCTGTTACCCCTTTTCCACCAGAATGAACCGGGTGCTAGTTCAGAGTTGGTTCAACCTATGAGCCTTCTAAGAACCGGTCTGCCTTTCCACATGCTAGAGCCACCACAGAGCCAGGTCTTACGTCACTGTATTTGTCTCATCTTTCTCAGCAACGCTAGCGAGGCAGCGGGAAACACAAACACACCAGGCTTGTTCGAGAGGCATCGGTGCTGCGCAGACCGATCTGCGCATGATATCAAAACACCGCATGAGCGATTCAAAAGCATAAGGAGTCGAATGCTCTCACTGTACTTTGATGTCATACGGCGTTCGGTCTGCACAGCGCCGATGCATTCCGAACAAGCCTTCCATCAACAATGGCGAACGTTGCGTTACTATTGATGCACATGGCTTTGTGATCCTACATCGGCATCAAAACACAGCGAATCCAACGCATTTGTGCAGCTCGCTGTAATTTCTATAGACGGAGATTACAATCAAGCTGCTATTAGCTCCACTAGCTGCTATTTCAAAAAGGGCAGTCACCAGTTTGTGTTCATCTTGTTGGTCACGGTAACCCCGGCCCCAGCCCCTGATGCAAGCGGTTCTTACTTCGAGACCAGCAATGGTTTTGTGCTACTTAAGAACCACTTTTCCTGGTTCGGAGCTGGTGCTTTGGGTGTGGAAAGACAAAGAACCGATTTGAAACTACGCTCTGTCTATAAAACCAGCACCAGCACTGCCTTGGTGGAAAAGGGGTATGTGTGGGGTCAGAGAGCTCATGGATTTCATCCAAAATATTAATTATGGGGGAACTTTTTTACAATAAAAACATTTCAATCAACTCTCGGGATGTATGTATGTATGTGTTTTGGTTCTGTTTTCCGTGCCTGTAATTTGACTCAGTTTCTCATCCCCTTCACCAGTGTTCTCATTAATTATCTTGTTAGTTCTTTTGTTTTCTCTGTGTATTTAAGCCCTCCGTTTGCGTTAGTTCCCTGTCTGGTGCATGTGTAGTTTTGACTATTTATCCGTGTTCTCCATTTCCATTAAAAATACTGTTATTTCTCTGTGGAACAGTTTTATGGCCAGATTTACTAAACAGGGCAAATTAGTGAGAGAGAGCAAGACCAAAAAAGTGCAAATGGGAGTGGAAAGTTCTGGTTTGATCTACTGATGACGAGCAAATCAAAGAACACACAGACGCAGCCGGATCATTTCCGTAATGACCAACACATCTACCTATTGTATCTGGTTTAAGATACAATAGGGTTTCAGCCAAGGTTATTTTCGTAAACGAAAACTGAAACTAAGACTTAACCTATTGGTCACAATTTTTTTTCGTAAACTGAAAAAAAAAAAAAAATCATGATAAATGAAAAACTAAACGAAACTAACAACTCTTACTGAAAAACGAACTGAAATAAAATAATAATTAGCAAAAATAAATATTCGTTTTTGTATTTAATAAGCTCTCTTTACTGTGGCGGAAAATCTGACCTGTACGTTAGCGGTTGAGAGAGTGTCTGTATATGGAGCTACAGCGCGTGAAGTGAGTTGAGGAGAACAGTGAACACATCGCCAGAGCCGGCTCTCCCTATAAGCGAACTAAGCGGCTGCTTAGGGCCCCGCCGCCTCTAGGGGGCCCCCTAACTACAGATTGCACTCGCCAGCGTCGCCGCAGTTTATCACGCAAGACGCTCAATTCGCGTCATTCGCACCGCGCGAAAAGCGCCTTCCGCGCCGCGGGACCTCTAGACGCGCGTCAACGCGCCTTTCCATTGACTTAACATTGAAATCAAATCACTCGCTCCAGGCACTCTATTTGCGTTTGGTGTGAACACAGCATAACGTTAGCTGTCCGTCGATTATGCTGAATCAACATTGCTTGTGCTATGGTCCAGCCGTCGGCCCCAGCTCTGGGCTACAGAACGCGTAGAGACAGACTCGCCTCCTATGAATGTATTTTCTTTTTAACAGTTAACGTTACATGACCTACACTAGTTCTGGGAAAGAAAAAAACGAAAAATCTTTGTCTCAATAGACGCTTATTACAATAAAAAAATAGTTTAAGAACATTCGAGAGAAAGAAAGTAATAGGAAGAGAAAGAGCAATCATTTGAAGTTTAAAATAAAGCGGTTAAATACAAGCTTTTTCTTATGGTCTTAATTGAATAGGCAATTAAAGATTATTAATAAATATTAATCTATATACTATTATGAAATATTTTATATATTGTTAAGCTAAATCGCCCAGACCATTTAAACCTAAAGAAAACAGTGTCCTCTCTGAAACATTTTTGAATGATGATCGATACAAGACACCTAAAAGCAAAATGGATTTGTGGTAAATTTTAGTAAAGAACACTGTAAAAAAAATCAGGTCCCCAATTGAAAATTTTCTAGTGAGCGATCACATCTAAATTTTTCAGTTGGCCAAATTGAATTAATGTGAATTGATGCATTTTAATTCAATTAAAATTCAAGAAATTAAATTTGGCCAACTGAAAATTTTAGATGTGATCGCTCACTAGAAAATTTTCAATTGGGCACCTGATTTTTTTTTTTACAGTGAATGCAGTCCATGCTGTGAAGGTTTAAAATATGAACAGTATGTAAGAGTTAATCAACCAATAATTAAATAATATAATTTAACATTGGATTTCTTTTAATTTACCCTTAACATAATTGTAAAAAACTAAATGTCACTTTCTCAGGAGGAGCCATTCTTAAATATTTTGGTGGTCGTGGAGAAACATTTCAGGAGGCTGACACAAGTAAATATTTCCCACTGCCTTTCTTTTGAATAGTTTTGTGCGCAACTTCAACATAGCTAATTTTCCTCTTGCCAATAAAAAATTTAGTTTTATAATCATAATTCACTATGTTGTCTAATTGTACTTTAATATTAATTTAAAATTAATGTGTTTTATCTACTCTGCATACTGTATTTATTATTAATTATATTGTAATCTCAACAGCTGGAGGAGGTGACTCTACTGCTGCTTCAGTAGAGCATAGCGAGCCGCATACCACTATGGCTAATGTTGTAAGTTAGCTATATATTGTTAATGCTAAATTATTAATATTTATTTGTTTACAACAAATTGACCTTGAATTTGCAAATCTATAATCTTTACTTTTAATGTTTCAGTGAGTGTACTTTAATAAGCAGTAAAATAATTGTAGGCAATCATGTTAAAAGATATACAGATGAAATGTGTAAGTGTTAGATTGTATACAGTTGCTCGTTTGCAGTGCAATACTCCATTATTCACTGCAAGGCAGGGCCCCAAAATTATCCTGCTTAGGGCCCCCAGATTTACAGAGCCGGCCCTGCACATCGCTAGTCCTGTTCAACGGCTGTTCACAAAGAATACGTTCGTGGCAGTGAAATGGGAAATTACACAACGTAATGAGACGCACGTTGAACTTTAGCTCACTGCTTTTATAATGCCGTTACATAGGCTACGCAACGAGAGACGCAGGTGCAACAGCAACTATATAGCAAGTACTAATGTGTGTTTGAGATTTCATGTTCGCATATTGACAGGCTCAAAGGTGTTATCATTATTTTTACAAATCATTTACTACTACTAATATTATCATCCATGTGGAGACATTTCCCCACAAAGTAGAGAATACCAGGACACACACACGCAGACAGCATATACACTTCAGGGCTCCAGACTGCGACCAAATGGTCTCATTTTGCGACTAAAATTTGAGAGTGTGCGACTAGTAAATTTGCCTGCTGTCGGTACTGGAGAAATTAAGAAAATACACATACTATTTATAATTGATAGACGTTATATCTGGCAATTTCTATCTTTGCCAGCCGTTTCTATATGAGATAATATTAAACCATTTGTCCGTGATGCATTTTTCCTATTCGCAATCCAGAAGAGAGAGAAAGCGAGCGAGCTCTCTCAAGTGGAGCTCCAGCGAACGCAACACCACAGTCAGCTTAATGAGTGACGATCGATGGCCAAGAGAACTACACAAACGTTTAGTCTTCTTAAACTTTAGGGATGTGCTGGGATATTAAAATAATTGTATTTTCGATTTCGGCTTCCAATAATTATAAAAAGAAGATATGAGGTAAAACTATTCCTATAGCCGTGTTCCGTCGAGCTTCCTTCCCTTCACAGCCTTGCGCTGTCATTTCTCCCTAAACCTAAACTTAACGTCAGAATCAGTGATTGTTGTAAATTGCAGTCTCTACTGTTGCCAAACTGCGGGACGTGTTTGATAATAAAGAGCTATTAAATGTACAATAATCCGCGCAAGAGACGCTGTTTCCAACTTCAAGGAGGCTTATGTGTGTGTCCTGCGAAATGGACCGACTTCACTTGCACTTTATATTTTAGGCTTCGTGTTCGCGTCTAAACCATCAAATAAACAACAAATAGCCTGTGTCAAAATGACCGGATTGGAGAGTTGTTACTTTAACAGTTTATATCATAAATGGGCGTAAATAGTTTGCAGAAATAGGAGAATATGATATTATAGGGCTTGGCCGCCGCGTTGCATTCTGGGACGTGGCGGCCATGTTGATGACCTCGCGAATGTAAACATACAGCAAATCGAACGAGGAGAAGCAGAGTTGGGAGAAAGAAAAACTATGTTAAAATCCCGAAAAGAATGTGGAATTTACCGGGATACGTTAAATAGGGAAGCCAGGGTCCGGTATATGGACAAAAGCGGAACTATTAACGGTTTGGATCCATATGAAATGTGCAGTTCACAAATGGATGGGTTCAGGAGCTGCAGATCATGAAGCCTATGTAACGTTAACCTTTACCTTGAAGCATTCCAACTGCACTGCACCGTTCTGTGTTCTCATGTTGCACTACTTGCAAATAAACACTGAAAAACATCTGATTGTGTGGCACTTCTTGCTTTTGCACATTATACTGTTATTGCGTCTTGTTTATAAGACACATGCATTTAATTTAAGTAGATTTGTTGTGAAGATTGTGGGTATGGATGCAACAGACACTTATGGCTGTATTTAATGCACATTTATTTCAGGACAACACTAGGCCTCATGTTATTCAGAGCACAACATACAGACACAATCTTATTGAGGAATGTCATGTCTTCGTCCTTGCCTGGCAACACCATGTGAATCGGTACTTTATCTGACAAAATAGTGTACTTGTTGCGGACGGTTCCAATCACCCTTTCCACGTGAATTCGGAGGTGGGCATTTTTTATTGTGCTCTCCACATCTCTTGCATCCAGCTGACAGCGTCCTTTTGTGAAAGCCGACGACTCTTTGTTACCTCGGATACTTGGTCTCCGTGGTTGCGCCTCCAAGCAGGAAAGCGGTGGAAAGTTAATCCATTTTCGACGCCAAATTAATCAAATTAAGACACACGACTGAGAGGGAGTACGTCTATAAACAGTGCGTAGTAGTCCGAGTAGCAGTAAAGGAGGCCATCAACATGGCCGCCACGCCAAGTAATGACATCACGTCGCCCAAGCCCTATTAGTTCTGCATTCGGTCTTAAAGGGGCAGCGTCTAATAAACCTGCTGACGATTGAGCCATTAATTCGAATCGAACAAAAGGCAAAGAGAAAATATTCACATCTCTTGAATGAATAACTTCTTTTATAAGCATTAATCTATCAATTTATACAGTGAAAACTATGCAGTGTTATTTTACATTTCATTACTTTATTAGATTTCTTTTTAGGTTTGTTCTTTTTAAGTAATATGTTAGCAGACCTTCCGAATGCCTGCACACTGGTCCATTTACAAATAGATGTTGTATATTTTTGTTCAAACATTGCTGTTTCTTTTGCTATAGATATTTGGTAACACTTTATTTTGATGGTCCCTTTTGAACATTATGTTGACTATAAGTAAATTTGCAACTACATGTCAACTAACTCTCATTAGATTATCAGTAGACTGTTTGCTTAATGTCTGCTAACTCTTTATTGTGATGGTCCTCCAACAGACATTCTACTGACTATAAGTAACTTTGCAAGTACATGTCAACTTATTCTAACCCTAACCCTACCAGTCTACTACTACTCTACTAACACTCTAATGAGAATTAGTAGACATGTAGGTGCAATGTTATTTATAGTCAACAGAATGTGTTAAAGGGACCATCAAAATAAAGTGAAACCAGATATTTTACTTTTCAGATTATAAAGCCATGTTAATTATGTTCTTAATTATGTTTTTTTTTTTTCATAAAAAAAAAAATACAGTATAATAAAAAGAACCGATAAGAATACCGTTGAAGTACCGGATCGATAAGCAGTATCGGTAAGAGTAATACCGTTAAAACCTTAACGATACCCATCCCTATTAGTAATACAGAGGAAATTAGTAGATTTGGTTAGCATGTCGATTTACAGTGTGCGCCCCTAAATTTTCTGGTTGTGCCCCTAAAATTTTCAGTTGGGGGCCACTGTGCTCCTAGTGAAAAAAGTTAGTCTGGAGCCCTGTCACTTCATTATTTAATCACACTGTCTTCACAACAGTTTGTGTTGGCTGTGGTCACTGCTAGCCTACATTGTACTACTGAAGAAATAATCTTTAAATAAATAAGCTTTAAATTGTTTAACAATATTCCATCTTTAATATGAATGAGTTTGTCTGGAATTTATCATTTTTACGTTGCATTTATTTGGTTTTTTGTTCAATCTCAGACCATTTTTTGTCGTTATAGGTCATAGTTTGCATAATCACAGATAACTCAATACCTCAAAATGGGCAGATGTGGGTGGAGCTGGAGGTGCCTGGTTGCTGAAACCATGCCCACCTAGCTCAACCATAGCGACAAGGGACCTGTCACTCAAGTGGCTATGCCCTTTATTATGCAGAACTTTAAGGCTTAATATCAATTTAAATGTCCCGAAGGGCAAAATTTCCTGTATAGACCAAAACCCCTTTTTGTACCAGGCTGTAAAGTTCTCTGCTGTAAAGTTGGGCATTTTAACATGGGGAGATACAGATTTGAGTCCCTTTTAGAGCCTGTCTCTAGCAGCCAGTCGATGAACTGCAGTTTAAGTCACTTCCGTGTTGGTTTAAAGAGAGACTGCAGGAGGTTGCCACTTGGCTTGAATCCCCAAAAATATAAAAGCAAAAGTTTCCACTAAGCACCAGAAAGGATGTAATGCCATTGAAACGCCCTTTAGTGTTGTACTAGGCCTAGCCCTACAAATGACTTGAACAAAGTATCAGTCCCCACACAGATCAGTAGTAAAAATGGCATTTTGTGGTGCAAATTAGAACAGTCAATTCATGCAAACTGGATAGACATGTTTTGTATTGTGCCAGTAAAGACCATACACAAAGCTATTAAGATCACTTTTATTAAATCACATGGCTCTTCAGTTATTTTTGGCCATGTTCCTTAACATTGATGGGGCCAACAGATGCCTTTTCCCATCGTAGATCTGAGGAACACACGATTAGTGAGAACTAAAGCCATGAAAGACAACAAAGTTATCAGAGTTAGTCCATACCCGTGAGCAGCCGATCACTTCCACTTCTGATGCTACAAGTGGTGTCACAGCAGCCACACACCTGGTCAGAGTCATCTGCGGACACCCAACTGACAAGAAACACCCTCAGTTAAGATGACGACAACTAATTTACCCGTACACCCATCTAGCAGGCAACATACCCATTAGCAGAGAATGAACAAGCTTTTTGCTCAGAACTTGGGGCTGCTGCAGCCGCCTTCAAAGTGCATGTGATGTAGACCTGCAAGGAAAATTGTTTGTACACCATGGTAGCATATCATACAAAGAGTTGCACAACTAAAACATACACACCCGTCTACTGTCTGCTTGCTGGAACCTGAATGCCTCTAGTTGAAACCGTAGCTTATCACCTTGAGTCCGAGGCATAAAGTGAGATGTGGAGCTGGTGAGCTTGGCATCAACCAGGCACCTGTAAACAGGACCCAGTTAGAAAACCTACAACCCTTCTGGAAGCTGGTCTACATGAGGTAGCACCTCTTACCCATTATTCTCAATAAAGGAGTATCTGGGGACAGAAGCGACATCAGGGACTGCAGTAGCCACGCAGCTGTCCACAAACACACGGACGGGAACATGGCTGTACAAACGCACTGATGCTTCAAGATTTATCACATCACCCAGGAAGTACTGGTTAGAAGGTCGCTCAAATAGCCAGTCATCTGCAAAGAAAGAGTCTTAGCACAGGTTCACAAGCATGCTAGAGATCAATTTGGGATACACCAACCAGTCATGAGCTTGAGGGAGAAGACAAAGGCTTCCTCTGCAACCTTAGTTGAGGCATATGGGATCCAAGTGGGCATTAAGGCATGGCTGCTCACATTATGTGTTCTGTAGGAGTTAAACAAACGGTCATCTCATGTCTATAAATGGTGGGATCAGAAGATGCAGTGAATCTCATAATTTAATCCTCACCTTGGATAATGACACTCGATACCAACCGCCGCACTACTGCTCCTGACAATAGGAACACCATATGAAACCGATTGTGGGGTGTAGATAACATTGAACGTATAGACAAGCTCATCCTCAGTCACCTAAAAAGAAAGTTAATAGTATACAATCATGGATATTTTTGAACGGTCCCTGTAAGTAACATCAAAACCCTACCATCGATGTGCTGCTACATCCATGCAGTTCAGACTCAAAGATGAGCACTTGAGCAGAAGGATCCTCTCCAGTTGCAGTGCAGCCTCCCAGTGTAAAAGCAGAGGACAACAGTGGGTTTCCTGTCCCAAAGAAGTCCTTCATCACTTCCACATGTACTGAATTCTCTCCACACTGCGCAGCGACACTGTTGGCAGGGATAGGATGCGGCAACTCAAAAGGAACGTCGGGTTGCTGTGGTTCCTCGGGTAGACTTGGAAAGCTCCACGTCAGTTTCGCCACTGGACCATGCAACAGCTCTTTTGATTGAACACCCATAAGATCTTGAGAAGGCTTTCCAAAGTCAGTCCTGACTGGTGTCTGGATGGGAAACTGAGCAGGGAACGTTAGTGGTGCAAATACAGGTTTACTGGGAACCACAGACATCCTGGAATCAGCCTGTTGAGAAGCTTGCGCTAATGCCCTAGGCCTAGACTCACTTGGACTGCGACTGTGTGCTGCTCTTGCTCTCCATTGTGCATCAGACAATCCAAGAGTAAGAATAAACACCAATCCAAATCCAACCTGCCAAAACCCCATTATTGCCAAGCTTGTTCAATGACACTTTAGGGTGCTACCCTGCACATTTATACAGATGTAAATCAGCATGGCTCCACCTTTCTCATGACAAGCAACATTTTTGTCTGCACCTGCCAATTCACTCAATCAATATGTCACAGGTGAAAGTCATTGATTCTTTATTACTCGGGATAAAATGAAGTATCAAATAAGGGCAGGTTATATTGGCAGCTAAACCAAATTATTATTATTTCTTATTTTCATCAATTCTCTGAAACACAAACAACCAAGTCGTTGTGTGTCTTCCTTTTTTATTTATCCGGAAACATGATCCCCAGACAGAATTTTACACTAGAGTATCCAAAATAATAAAGTCGAGTATGTTTATAGTCAGGTTTAGATTGTAACAAACGTTCTTCCCTCACATCAACAGCAATCTTCGCAAGCCGGAACTGAAATGGAACAATTTAGTTCAGAACAAAATGAATGCAAGGTCATAACATTGATTTTAGTGTAGATTCACCTACATGTTTTCTCCCTGTTATAACTGTTATGATTATGTTGATCAGAGTGTGGATTAATTGTAGAATTCATTCCTTCTTGAACTATACTATATGCTGGTCAGCGCCAAAAGACAATAATCTGAACAGTCTGCCAAACCAATTTAATTAAAAAAGAAAAAGATACGAACAAAAGACAAATGAACAAAACATTAGTCTCCTACACAGTTTACATTGTACATACAGTGCAGCGTTTCCATGTCAGATTGCCAGTTCTGTATTGGCCGACGATGTTCATGTGAGCACTACGGCGCATGTGTGTGAAGCTGACGCAAGAGCTGGACAATAATGAGGCGGCGTTCTGACGAAGGACAGGGAGACGCTGCTCTGTATTTACAACATAAACTGCGTAGGAGACTGACACAGACGAGAAGAGATTGTTGAACAAAGTCGTTGTTTTTGAAGTATTCTTGTCGCTTTGTAACATTAAGGTTGAACCACTGTAGTCACATGGACAATTTTAACAATGTCTTTACTACCTTTCTGGGCCTTGAAAGTGGTCGTTGTGTTGCTGTCTATGTGGGGTCAGAGAGCTCATGGATTTCATCAAAAATATCTTAATTTGTGTTCAAAAGATGAATGAAAGTCTTATGATTTTGAAACGACACGAGGGTGAGTAATTAATGACAGAATGTTCATTCTTGGGTGAACTAGCACTTTAAAGTCTCTGTGAACCAGAAGTAGCAACTGATTTTTTTTCAGTGCTGTGACGTATTTCCAAGTGAAACAGAATATTGAATAGAGGGCGGGGTTTTGCTTCAGTGCTCCTCCTCTCCATCTCTCGCTCATAGCAGACTGACGGTTGGACGGGAGTGGTTAATGATATTCAAACCCAAGCTGTCAAACTGACGTCATCAGAAAATGAACGCCATTCCAGACCAGAGGTCATTTTTCATAATTTGTTTAAACATTACAACAAAGAATTTGTATTAACTTGCACGGATTAATTGTTCACCCTAAGACCAGTAATGTGTGCGATTCTTCATTAGGGCGATGCACCACCAAACTGAAAATGGGCAGAGGCGGGATGTGATGGCAGACATTTAAAAAATGAAAATTTTTAGGCTGGTCTGTCTCAGCGGTCTAACAGCGCTCGCCAATGTCAAAATGATTGCCAATCAGATCAAAGAAGCCAGGCTTAATGTTCACTGAAGAAGAGTCTGTATTCCAACTCAACAGTTTTAGTTTTTACAGTGAAAGAGTGCTTGCATGCAAGATAGCTAATGATGCAGTGATGCAAACTATTCAACTTTTTACTGTAATTTCGCCATTTTGAATTGAAAAAATGCAATCATTAGTGAAGTTCCTAAACATAATTTTGGGAGGAGCGAGCCCATCTAATCTTCCAATCAACAGCTAAGAGCCAGAGTATATAAGCAGCTGCTTACCGCTCCTCAGTCTCAGCTGTTCCAGCATCCCACCACCTCCCCAAACTCCACCTTTATCTTAGGTACCTTGCCCTATAATCATATCCTATATTTTGTTTATCATAGCTCGAGCTGAAGCTGCTTCATCGAGTCTCCATCAGTGGACAGCAAGCCAAATAAATCCAACCTCATATCTTAAGATTATATGGGCAAACAAACTTGTTAACTAAATATTTAAATTATGTCATTCATAACTGAATGTGACTAGACAAGAAACATTTTTTTTTGTTAATTTTTGACATATTAGACATACAAACAAGAGTTAATGCATGCATATTTTTAATTAATATTTTAATTTTTATGGATTACTTCACAACTACAGTGTATGGGCTATAATTAGGTCAATATCTTCTTTTACCATTCTCATTTATTCTTTATTCCATTAAATCCCATTTAATCATTTAATTCTTTAATTTCCTTAAATACAAATAGCTAAAAAAAAAAAAAACTTTGGTTCAAGACATGGTTACAGCCTTGATATTAGCTAATGTTAATTTCAAAATGTAACTCATTAGTTAATTCACTGTGAACTTTATAACTTAACATTAACAAAGGTATATATGCAGTATAATAAATGCAGTAAACATTGTTAGTCTATGTCAATTAATGCATTAGCTAATGTGCACAAATGAGACTTTATTGTTAAGTGTTTCCATGATGTGTGTAAATGGATGTAAAATAACTGTTCTTGAACTTTTCTGAGATGTTACTGGCTTTTGGTTTAATTTCAGTTCTTTAATTATGATCTAATTCCAGCTTAATTCTTAGTTAGTTGATATGATATACTTTTGGGATTTTTAATTAGTTAATGTTTTGTGGTTTGACATGCTACACTCCATGTACTGTACATTTATTCGTATTTTAAACAACATTGATATTAATTGGGTGACAACATGACATTTTTACTTTGAATAATGCATTTGTTTACACTTCAGGGCAAAATAACTTTCTTTCCTAATAGTTATGGATGTATCCTTCACTGTATCTTTATTGCCATGTTTTTAGTTATAGGAATTCAGTTGCAATTGTATGTAAATTATTTAATAAAAATACATACAATGCACACTGAAATGAATATAAGAGGCTTCCAACATTAATATTTGTTCTACTTTCATTTATTTATGTCAGCATAGTTATAGACATTAATACAATCTTCAACAGCAAGGCAATATAGGATGATGCATTATACAGTTTACCGTTTCATTCCACTATTTCAACACAACATCTACTGCAACACAAGTTGTTTAAAACAAACACAAACTTCTTATTCTTTAATGTTCTATTATATTGTCGTACACACGTTTAATTTTTCTAATGGAAAAAAATAAGGAATGAAAAATATTGCATGGAAAATTATTTTCCTATAACCTTTTGCTTTAAAAAAAAACTATGTGAAGTAGTCTTAAAGACACAACTTCCTTTACCTTAGTTTTTCGCTCATTATCCTCTCCTTCTTTAATCAATCAATGTTGTTTTACCCATTTATACTTCAAGTTGCTGCTATGGTTATCACACACAAATAAAGCTTTAGAAGTAAGAGTATTAGAAGAACTACAAATGCATAAGCATGTGCACTCAAACAAAACTTTAAAAATGCAAATAAATATAGAGTAAATATGAATAAATATCTACTGAGCAGGTTTTTACAGCTTAAATTATTTCAGCTTAAAGAATTTTGTCTTTATATACAAAACCCAAGAACTATTTGTCTGACTAGAATCAAGATAACAATGTGAGATCATCTTTATGACGTTATTGAGTAACTCATAGTAATATTTTTTAGAGTGTGGGAGTGGAAAGTTCTGGCTTGATCTACTGACGACGAGCAAATTAAAGAACAGACGCAGCCGGATCATTTCCGTAATGACCAACACATCTACCAAGCAGCGCAAATTAGCGTCTGGTTTAAGATACAATAGAGTTTCAGCACTACATGCTTGAATCATAAACTGCACAAAAAAAAAAAAAGTGTCTGACATCACTCGTTGGTTTTTGGAAGAGCAGTTTTGAAGCCTAAAGTTGGCCATTGCCATCTTGGCACCGCGCCCAACTCATAGATAACTGAAAATGGGCAGAGGTGGGATGTGGGTGGAGCTGAGGTGCCTGGTTGCTGATACCATGCCCGCCAAGCTCAACCATAGCAACAAGGGACCTGTCACTCGAGTGGCTACGCCCTTATTTATGCAGAGGCTCAATATCAATTAAAAATGTCATGAAGGGCAAAATTAGCTGTATACACCAAAACCACTTTTTGTACCAGGCTGTAAAGTTCTCTGCTGTAAAGTTGGGCATTTTAACATGGGGGAGATACAGATAAGAGTCCCTTTTAGAGCCCGTCGATGAATTGCAGTTTAAGTCACTTAAGTGTTGGCTTCAAGAGACTGCAGGAGGTTGCCACTTGGCTTGAGTCCCCAAAAATATAAAAGCAAAAGTATCCACTAAGCACCAGAAAGGATATGCCATTGAAACGCCCTTTAGTGTTGTACTAGGCCTAGCCCTACAAATGACTTGAACAAAGTATCAGTCCCCACACAGATCAGTAGTAAAAGAGCATTTTGTGGTGCAAATTAGAACACAAATCATGCAAACTGGATGTTCAGTATTGTGCCAGTAAAGACCATACACAAAGCTATTAAGATCACTTTTATTAAATCACATGGCTCTTCAGTCATTTTTGGCCATGTTCCTTAACATTGATGGGGCCAACAGATGCCTTTCCCCGTCGTAGATCTGAGGAACACACGATTAGTGAGAACTAAAGCCATGAAAAACAACAAGTTATCAGAGTTAGTCCATACCCGTAAGCAGCCGATCACTTCCACTTCTGATGCTACAAGTGGTGTCACAGCAGCCACACACCTGGTCAGAGTCATCTGCGGACACCCAACTGACAAGAAACACCCTCAGTTAAGATGACAACAACTAATGTACCTTTACACCCATCTAGCAGGCAACATACCCATTAACAGAGAATGAACAAGCTTTTTGCTCAGAACTTGGGGCTGCTGCAGCCGCCTTCAAAATGCATGTGATGTAGACCTGCAAAGACAATTGTTTGTACACCATGGTAGCATATCATACAAAGAGTTGCACGACTAAAACATACACACCAGTCTACTGTCTGCTTGCTGGAACCTGAATGCCTCTAGTTGAAACCGTAGCTTATCACCTTGAGTCCGAGGCATAAAGTGAGACGTGGAGCCTGTGAGCTTGGCATCAACCAGGCACCTGTAAACAGGACCCAGTTAGAAAACCTACAACCCTTCTGGAAGCTGGTCTACATGAGGTAGCACCTCTTACCCATTATTCTCAATAAAGGAGTATCTGGGGACAGAAGCGACATCAGGGACTGCAGTAGCCACGCAGCTGTCCACAAACACACGGACGGGAACATGGCTGTACAAACGCACTGATGCTTCAAGATTTATCACGTCACCCAGGAAGTACTGGTTAGAAGGTCGCTCAAATAGCCAGTCATCTGCAAAGAAAGAGTCTTAGCACAGGTTCACAAGCATGCTACAGATCAATTTGGGATACACCAACCAGTCATGAGCTTGAGGGAGAAGACAAAGGCTTCCTCTGCAACCTTAGTTGAGGCATATGGGATCCAAGTGGGCATTAAGGCATGGCTGCTCACATTATGTGTTCTGTAGGAGTTAAACAAACGGTCATCTCATGTCTATAAATGGTGGGATCAGAAGATCCAATGAATCTCAAATAATTGAATCCTCACCTTGGATAATGACATTCGATACCAACCGCCGCACTACTGCTCCTGACAATAGGAACACTATATGAAACCGCTTGTGGGGTGTAGATAACGTTGAACGTATAGACAAGCTCATCCTCAGTCACCTAAAAAGAAAGTTAATAGTATACAATCATGGATATTTTTGAACGGTCCCTGTAAGTAACATCAAAACCCTACCATCGATGTGCTGCTACATCCATGCAGTTCAGACTCAAAGATGAGCACTTGAGCAGAAGGATCCTCTCCAGTTGCAGTGCAGCCTCCCAGTGTAAAAGCAGAGGACAACAGTGGGTTTCCAGTCCCAAAGAAGTCCTTCATCACTTCCACATGTACCGAATTCGCTCCACACTGAGCAGCGACACTGTTGGCAGGGATAGGATGCGGCAACTCAAAAGGAACGTCGGGTTGCTGTGGTTCCTCGGGTAGACTTGGAAAGCTCCACGTCAGTTTCGCCACTGGACCCTGCAACAGCTCTTTAGATTGAACACCCATAAGATCTTGAGAAGGCTTTCCAAAGTCAGTCTTGACTGGTGTCTGGACGGGAAACTGAGCAGGGAACGTTTGTGGTGCAAATACAGGTTTACTGGGAACCACAGACATCCTGGAATCAGCCTGTTGAGAAGCTTGCACTAACGCCCTAGGCCTAGACTCACTTGGACTGCGACTGTGTGCTGCTCTTGCTCTCCATTGTGCATCAGACAATCCAAGAGTAAGAATAAACACCAATCCAAATCCAACCTGCCAAAACCCCATTATTGCCAAGCTTGTTCAAAGACACTTTAGGGTGCTACCCTGCACATTTATACAGATGCAAATCAGCATGGCTCCACCTTTCTCATGACAAGCAACATTTTTCTCTGCACCTGCCAATTCACTCAATCAATATGTCACAGGTGAAAGTCATTGATTCTTTATTACTCGGGATAAAATTAAGTACCAAATAAGGGCAGGTTATATTGGCAGCTAAAAAAAATTATTATTTCTTATTTTCATCAATTCTCCGAAATACAAACAACCAAGTCGTTGTGTGTCTTCCTTTTTTATTTATCCAGAAACACGATCCCCAGACAGAATTTTACACTAGAGTATCCAAAATAATAAAGTTGAGTATGTTTATAGTCAGGTTTAGATTGTAACAAACGTTCTTCCCTCACATCAACAGCAATCTTCACAAGCCGGAACTGAAATGGAGCAATTTAGTTCAGAACAAAATGAATGCAAGGTCATAACATTGATTTTAGTATAGATTCACCTACATGTTTTCTCCCTGTTATAACTGTTATGATTATGTTGATCAGAGTGTGGATTAATTGTAGACTTCATTCCTTCTTGAACTATACTATATGCTGGTCAGCGCCAAAAGACAATAATCTGAACAGTCTGCCAAACCAATTTAATAAAAACATATTAACAGATACGAACAAAAGACAAATGAACAAAACATTAGTCTCCTACACAGTTTACATTGTACATACAGTGCAGCGTTTCCATGTCAGATTGCCAGTTCTGTATTGGCCAACGATGTTCATGTGAGCACTACGGCGCATGTGTGTGAAGCTGACGCAAGAGCTGGACAATAATGAGGCGGCGTTCTGACGAAGGACAGGGAGACGCTGCTCTATATTTACAAGATAAACTGTGTAGGAGACTGACACAGACGAGAAGAGATTGTTGAACAAAGTCGTTGTTTTTGAAGTATTCTCATCGCTTTGTAACATTAAGGTTGAACCACTGTAGTCACATGTACTATTTTAACAATGTCTTTACTACCTTTCTGGGCCTTGAAAGTGGTCGTTGTGTTGCTGTCTATGTGGGGTCAGAGAGCTCATGGATTTCATCAAAAATATGAATTAAGGGGGAACTTTTTTTACAATAAAAACATTTCAATCTACTCTCGGGATGGATGTATGCGTTTTGGTTCTGTTTCCCGTGCCTGTCATTTGACTCAGTTTCTCATCCCCTTCACCTGTGTTCTCATCAATGACGTCTCGGTCGCTAAAGACTTAACAAAACTTCGACGCGAGAGGACGCTGGCGCATCTTGGCTACCGCTTCTCCCTCTGTCTGTCTTTTTAAAATGTTTTTAAAATATATTTCCATAATTGTTTTTAAACAGTTTTGATTTTATCAGTTGTTGTTTTAAACAGTTTTATTGATACTGGAGTTCTACTGTGAGTTTTTTGGTGCATGTCTCTGACATTGTTCGACTGCGTTTAACACCGTGATTGTTGATCCTGCTGACTGGGGAACGCTGCGGCCTGTGTAATGGCTATCCGTGCTGCTGTGTGACAACAACGTATCTGGATTCAAACTTCAAGCCTACCTCAGTTTGCATATTACTTTTTCCTATCATGCGGATTTCCCTCCTATCCGTTGTCATCATTATTTTGACCCTGTCTGGTCTTCGTGGTGAGCGGGTCCTTCAACAGTTGGATTTCATCATGATAAGGTACTCTTTTTCTGAACTTCTCTCTTTGGAGCATCAATTACTTCCTGACTTCAAGACTTTGCAATTGTGTCGGGTTCTACGACGGCCGAAATATTTACACAGAGGATCGCGGCGGAATGTTCATACTACTGGGACTGGCATTAAAGTTTTATGTTCTCGGTCTACGGCTTCAGAAACAAAAACCTGTTCTCTACAAGGTGTTTGCCATGCAAACTTGCGTTATCCTCAACAGACTCAACAGAAAATGCGACTCGAAACTGCTCGATTTGCACATCTAAATGTTTCTTCACTGAACAATAAGACTGATGTACTCTACGATATCGATGCTCTGGATTTCTTTTGTAGCTGTGAGACATGGCACCAGTCAAATGACTTTATAAACTTAAATATGAGCGCTCCACCAGGATATACATACTGTATATTGAGAGGCCACGTCTAAGTGGTAAAGGTGGCGGTCTTGCTGTTATTTACAGAGCTGATATATCTATTACGGAAATCACCATTCCTTGTGTATCATTGTTTGAGTGCATGGCTTTTAAAAGGAACGGTTCTTCCCCTGTTCTTATTGTACTCGTATATCGACCTCCAAAACCAAATCCTCTGTTTGTGATTGCATTCACAGAGCTACTCACATCTGTTTGCTCTGTTTGTCCAGCAATGATTGTGACTGGAGACATTAATATCCACGTGGATAACTCTAATAGCAATCTAACAGTTGATTTCATGGATGCATTAGACTGCTTTAACATGATTCAGCATGTGAAATTCCCCACTCATAATAAAGGTCACACACTTGATCTGGTGTGCTCTGTTGGGGTGGATATTGACAATCTAGATAGCAGTTACTTGTGTATTAGTGATCATAAGCTTCTCACTTTTAATTTAAATGTTCCATTTTTAAGATGTGCTCTAAGAAGGGTCATTAGTTTTAGAAATGTCAAGAATGTTAATTTTGACAGTCTCTCTTGTCTGATCTCAGAGCACTTGACAGTTGAAACTGTCGATCAATATAATTCTATTTTGTCATCTGGACGTGTTAGCCCCTAGGAAAGAACGTGTTGTTTCATTTATTAAATCATCTCCTTGGTATACTACTGAGCTCAGGGCTCTTAAAGTAAAAAATAGGCAGCTTGAACGCCAGTACAAGAAATCATGCTTGACTGTTCATAAACTCATGTATGATGAACATTTGAGTCAATATGCTGAAGCACTCAAAGCAGCAAGAAAACAGTACTATTCATCTATCATTAGAGATGGTGCTGCAAACCCCAACAAGATTTTTAAGACGATCAACAATATTCTTGCACCAGTTAAACCACTAATTGGTTTCTCTGTGCAGGAGTGTAACAAGTTTTTTTAATTTCTTTATAGAAAAAATGTATAACATCTATAAGTCTATCAGTTCGGCCCCCTGCTCTGCAATTCCTGAAATCTATCCAATTATTTTTCATGAAACTGCATTTGCCACCTTTAACATAGTCACTATTGATTGTATTTTGAAACTAGTGATGGCAATACAACTTCATGTCCTCTCGACCCAATCCCAACATCTGTTCTTAAGGGGTGTCTCTCTTCAATTAGTCCCCTCATTCTGAACATTGTGAATACCTCCATTACTACTGGTATTGTTCCAAAAGCCTTAAAAGTTGCAGCTATTACACCAGTCCTTAAAAAGTCTGGATGTGATAAGTCTGACCTAGCAAATTACAGAACCATCTCAAACCTACCCTTTCTTGCTAAGGTTTTGGAACGTGTGGTTATGGCACAACTCCACTCACACTTGTCGTCCAAAAAGCTTTTTGAACCTTTTCAGTCTGGGTTAAGAAAGGGACACAGTACAGAGAAAGCCCTGGTTCGAGTTATGAACGACCTGCTTGTCTCAACTGACTCTGGTGCCTCTATCATCTTGGTCTTATTAGATCTCACTTCAGCATTTGACACAGTGTGCCATTCTATCCTGCTAAATAGGCTGGAGAGATGGCTTGGTATCACTGGTACTGTGCTTTATTGGTTTAAATCTTACCTCACTGATCATTCTCAGTTTGTTGTCTTTGGAAACAACAGTTCTCAAATTGGACCAGTCTGGATGGTGTTCCTCAGGGATCTGTCTTGGGCCCCCTATTATTTAGCATTTAAATGCTTCCTTTGGGGCAAATCATTAGGAAATATGGCTTGGGGTATCACCTTTATGCCGATGATACCCAAATTTACATCAGCTCTAAGTCCGATCCTACCATCACCTCTACAGTTCTCTCAGAGTGTGTGCTGGAAATAAAAACATGGATGCATCATAATTTTTTAAAACTGAATTGTTCTAAAACAGAGGTTCTACTTATTGGTACACCATTCATAAACACCATCACACTTATTGGTACACTATTCATAAAGGTAGCAATTTTAACTTGATTGTAGATGATGGTGTCATATTTCCATCTGCTCAAGCTCGTAATCTTGGTGTGATTTTTGACACTCATCTGACGTTAGACTCACATTTTAAGAGTATCACAAAGTCTGCATTTTATCATCTTAGAAACATTGCAAGAAATAGGCCTTTCCTCACTCTGCCTGATGCTGAGAGACTTATTCATGCATTTGTAACTTCCAGGATGGACTATTGTAATGCACTGTTTGTCGGGTTACCTGCTAAATCAATCAAACGGCTACAGAATATCCAGAATTCAGCAGCACACGTTCTTACATACACTTCATCTCGTCAACACATCACAGGCGTGCTCTATAGTTTGCATTGGCTTCCTGTTCAGTCGCGTATTGTTTTTAAAACTCTCACGCTAACTTACAAAGCTATGCAAGGAATAGCCCCTTCTTATATCTGTGACTTAATCACCCTGTACACACCGTCTCGTTCCCTGTGGTCAGCTGATTCTCTTACTCTTCAGCAGCCTCCCTGTAGATTAAAATCTATGGGGGAGAGAGCCTTCTCTGTCGCTGCGCCCAGGTTATGGAACGCATTTCCTCTCACTGTTAGAGATGCTCCAACATTAGCCAGTTTCAAGCTGTTAAAAACTCGTCTTTTTTAAATTGCCTGTATAGATTTTTATGAATAGTATTCCGTGTTGTACTGTAATGGTTTTTATAATTATTTTGTACTCTATTTCTTTAATTGTTATCGTTTGTAGCGCTTTGGGTATTAGAAAAGCGCATTATAAATAAAATGTATTATTATTAATCATCTTGTTAGATCTTTTGTTTTCTCTGTGTATTTAAGCCCTCCGTTTGAGTTAGTTCCCTGTCTGGTATTGTTTATGCATGTGTAGTTTTGACTATTTCTCCTACGTGTTCTCCATTTTCATTAAAACGACTTCTATGGCCAGATTTACTAAACAGGGCAAATTAGTGTGAGAGCGCAAAACCAAAAAAGCACAAATGGGAGTGGAAAGTTCTGGCTTGATCTACAGACAACGAGCAAATCAAAGAACAGACGCAGCCGGATCATTTCCGTAATGACCAACACATCTACCAAGCAGCGCAAATTAGCGGTTTCAGCACTACATGCTAGAATCATAAACTGCAAAACAAATAAGGATGAAGTGTCTGACATCACTCGTTGGTTTTTGGAAGAGCAGTTTTGAAGCCTAAAGTTGGCCATTGCCATCTCAGCACCACGCCCCACTCACAGATAACTGAAAACGGGCAGAGGTGGGATGTGGGTGGAAGTGCCTGGTTGCTGAAACCATGCCCACCTAGCTCAACCATAGCAACAAGGGACCTGTCATTCAAGTGGCCATGCCCTTTATTATGCAGAGGCTCAATATCAATTAAAAATGTCATGAAGGGCAAAATTAGCTGTATAGACCAAAACCACTTTTTGTACCAGGCTGTAAAGTTGGGCATTTTAACATGGGGAGATACAGATTTGAGTTCCTTTTAGAGCCCGTCTCTAACAGCCAGTCGATGAACTGCAGTTTAAGTCACTTCTGTGTTGGCTTCAAGAGAGACTGCAGGAGGTTGCCACTTGGCTTGATTCCCCTAAGCACCAGAAAGGATGTAATGCTATTGAAACGCCCTTTGGTGTTGTACTAGGCATAGCCTACAAATGACTTGAACAAAGTATCAGTCCACACACAGACCAGTATTAGAACATAAATTTAGAAATTAGAACAGTCAAATCATCCAAACTGGATAGACATGTTCAGTATTGTGCCAGTAAAGACCATACACAAAGCTATTAAGATCACTTTTATTAAATCACATGGCTCTTCAGTTATTTTTGGCCATGTTCCTTAACATTGATGGGGCCAACAGATGCCTTTTCCCATTGTAGATCTGAGGAACACACGATTAGTGAGAACTAAAGCCATGCAAAAACAACAAGTTTTCAGAGTTAGTCCATACCCATAAGCAGCCGATCACTTCCACTTCTGATGCTACAAGTGGTGTCACAGCAGCCACACACCTGGTCAGAGTCATCTGCGGACACCCAACTGACAAGAAACACCCTCAGTTAAGATGACGACAACTAATTTACCTGTACACCCATCTAGCAGGCAACATACCCATTAGCAGAGAAAGAACAAGCTTTTTGCTCAGAACTTGGGGCTGCTGCAGCCGCCTTCAAAGTGCATGTGATGTAGACCTGCAAGGAAAATTGTTTGTACACCATGGTAGCATATCATACAAAGAGTTGCACAACTAAAACATACACACCAGTCTACTGTCTGCTTGCTGGAACCTGAATGCCTCTAGTTGAAACCGTAGCTTATCACCTTGAGTCCGAGGTATAAAGTGAGATGTGGAGCCGGTGAGCTTGGCATCAACCAGGCACCTGTAAACAGGACCCAGTTAGAAAACCTACAACCCTTCTGGAAGCTGGTCTACATGAGGTAGCACCTCTTACCCATTATTCTCAATAAAGGAGTATCTGGGGACAGAAGCGACATCAGGGACTGCAGTAGCCACGCAGCTGTCCACAAACACACGGACGGGAACATGGCTGTACAAACGCACTGATGCTTCAAGATTTATCACGTCACCCAGGAAGTACTGGTTAGAAGGTCGCTCAAATAGCCAGTCATCTGCAAAGAAAGAGTCTTAGCACAGGTTCACAAGCATGTTCAAGTCAATTTGGGATACACCAACCAGTCATGAGCTTGAGGGAGAAGACAAAGGCTTCCTCTGCAACCTTAGTTGAGGAATATGGGATCCAAGTGGGCATTAAGGCATGGCTGCTCACATTATGTGTTCTGTAGGAGTTAAACAAACGGTCATCTCATGTCTATAAATTGCGGGATCAGATGATCCAATGAATCTCAAATAATTTAATCCTCACCTTGGATAATGACACTCGATACCAACCGCCGCACTACTGCTCCTGACAATAGGAACACTATATGAAACCACTTGTGGGGTGTAGATAACGTTGAACGTATAGACAAGCTCATCCTCAGTCACCTAAAAAGAAAGTTAATAGTATACAATCATGGATATTTTTGAACAGTCCCTGTGAGTAACATCAAAACAAAACCCTACCATCGATGTGCTGCTACATCCATGCAGTTCAGACTCAAAGATGAGCACTTGAGCAGAAGGATCCTCTCCAGTTGCAGTGCAGCCTCCCAGTGTAAAAGCAGAGGACAACAGTGGGTTTCCAGTCCCAAAGAAGTCCTTCATCACTTCCACATGTACTGAATTCTCTCCACACTCAGCAGCGACACTGTTGGCAGGGATAGGATGCGGCAACTCAAAAGGAACGTCGGGTTGCTGTGGTTCCTCGGGTAGACTTGGAAAGCTCCACGTCAGTTTCGCCACTGGACCCTGCAACAGCTCTTTAGATTGAACACCCATAAGATCTTGAGAAGGCTTTCCAAAGACAGTCTTGACTGGTGTCTGGACGGGAAACTGAGCAGGGAACGTTTGTGGTGCAAATACAGGTTTACTGGGAACCACAGACATCCTGGAATCAGCCTGTTGAGAAGCTTGCGCTAATGCCCTAGGCCTAGACTCACTTGGACTGCGACTGTGTGCTGCTCTTGCTCTCCATTGTGCATCAGACAATCCAAGAGTAAGAATAAACACCAATCCAAATCCAACCTGCCAAAACCCCATTATTGCCAAGCTTGTTCAATGACACTTTAGGGTGCTACCCTGCACATTTATACAGATGTAAATCAGCATGGCTCCACCTTTCTCATGACACGCAACATTTTTCTCTGCACCTGCCAATTCACTCAATCAATATGTCACAGGTGAAAGTCATTGATTCTTTATTACTCGGGATAAAATGAAGTACCAAATAAGGGCGGGTTATATTGGCAGCTAAACCAAATTATTATTATTTCTTATTTTCATCAATTCTCTGAAATACAAACAACCAAGTCTTTGTGTGTCTTCCTTTTTTATTTATCCAGAAACATGGCCACAGACAGAATTGTACACTAGAGTATTCAAAATAATAAAGTTGAGTATGTTTATAGTCAGGTTTAGATTGTAACAAATGTTCTTCCCTCACATCAACAGCAATCTTCGCAAGCTGGAACTGAAATGGAACAATTTAGTTCAGAACAAAATGAATGCAAGGTCATAACATTGATTTTAGTATAGATTCACCTACATGTTTTCTCCCTGTTATAACTGTTATGATTATGTTGATCTGAGTGTGGATTAATAGTAGACTTCATTCCTTCTTGAACTATACTATATGCTGGTCAGCGCCAAAAGACAATAATCTGAACAGTCTGCCAAACCAATTTAATAAAAAAATATTAACAGATACAAACAAAAGACAAATGAACAAAACATAAGTCTCCTACACAGTTTACATTGTACATACAGTGCAGCGTTTCCATGTCAGATTGCCAGTTCTGTATTGGCCGACGATGTTCACGTGAGCACTACGGCGCATGAGTGTGAAGCTGACGCAAGAGCTGGACAATAATGAGGCGGCGTTCTGACGAAGGACACGGAGACACTGCTCTGTATTTACAAGATAAACTGTGTAGGAGACTGACACAGACGAGAAGAGATTGTTGAACAAAGTCGTTGTTTTTGAAGTATTCTTGTCACTTAGTAACATTAAGGTTGAACCACTGTAGTCACATGGACTGTTTTAACAATGTCTTTACTACCTTTCTGGGCCTTGAAAGTGGTCGTTGTGTTGCTGTCTATGTGGGGTCAGAGAGCTCATGGATTTCATCAAAAATATGAATTAAGGGGGAACTTTTTGTACAATAAAAACATTTCAATCTACTCTCGGGATGGATGTATGCGTTTTGGTTCTGTTTTCCGTGCCTGTCATTTGACTCAGTTTCTCATCCCCTTCACCTGTGTTCTCATCAATGACGTCTCGGTCGCTAAAGACTTAACAAAACTTCGACGCGAGAGGACGCTGGCGCATCTTGGCTACCGCTTCTCCCTCTGTCTGTCTTTTTAAAATGTTTTTAAAATATATTTCCATAATTGTTTTTAAACAGTTTTGATTTTATCAGTTGTTGTTTTAAACAGTTTTATTGATACTGGAGTTCTACTGTGAGTCTTTTGGTGCATGTCTCTGACATTGTTCGACTGCGTTTAACACCGTGATTGTTGATCCTGCTGACTGGGGAACGCTGCGGCCTGTGTAATGGCTATCCGTGCTGCTGTATGACAACAACGTATTTGGATTCAAACTTCAAGCCTACCTCAGTTTGGATATTACTTTTTCCTATCATGCGGATTTCCCTCCTATCCGTTGTCATCATTAATTTGGCCCTGTCTGGTCTTCGTGGTGAGCGGGTCCTTCAACATTTGGATTTCATCATGATAAGGTACTCTTTTTCTGAACTTCTCTCTTTGGAGCATCAATTACTTCCCGACATCTGTGTTCAAAACACTTTGCAATTGTGCCGGCTTCTACGACGGCCGAAATATTTACACAGAGGATCGCGGCGGAATGTTCATACTACTGGGACTGGCATTAAAGTTTTATGTTCTCTGTCTACTGCTTCAGAAACAAAAACCTGTTCTCTACAAGGTGTTTGCCATGCAAACTTGCGTTATCCTCAACAGACTCAACAGAAAATGCGACTCGAAACTGCTCGATTTGCACATCTAAATGTTTCTTCACTGAACAATAAGACTGATGTCCTCTACGATATCGATGCTCTGGATTTCTTTTGTATCTGTGAGACATGGCACCAGTCAAATGACTTTATAAACTTAAATATGAGCGCTCCACCAGGATATACATACTGTATATTGAGAGGCCACATCTAAGTGGTAAAGGTGGCGGTCTTGCTGTTATTTACAGAGCTGATATATCTATTACGGAAATCACCATTCCTTGTGTATCATTGTTTGAGTGCATGGCTTTTAAAATGAACGGTTCTTCCCCTGTTCTTATTGTACTCGTATATCGACCTCCAAAACCAAATCCTCTGTTTGTGATTGCATTCACAGAGCTACTCACATCTGTTAGCTCTGTTTGTCCAGCAATGATTGTGACTGGAGACATTAATATCCACGTGGATAACTCCAATAGCAATCTAACAGTTGATTTCATGGATGTATTAGACTGCTTTAACATGATTCAGCATGTGAAATTCCCCACTCATAATAAAGGTCACACACTTGATCTGGTGTGCTCTGTTGGGGTGGATATTGACAATCTAGATAGCAGTGACTTGTGTATTAGTGATCATAAGCTTCTCACTTTTAATTTAAATGTTCCATTTTTAAGATGTGTTCTAAGAAGGGTCATTAGTTTTAGAAATGTCAAGAATGTTAATTTTGACAGTCTCTCTTGTCTGATCTCAGAGCACTTGACAGTTGAAACTGTCGATCAATATAATTCTATTTTGTCATCTGCTTTGGACGTGTTAGCCCCTAGGAAAGAACGTGTTGTTTCATTTATTAAATCATCTCCTTGGTATGGTATACTACTGAGCTCAGGGCTCTTAAAGTAAAAAATAGGCAGCTTGAATGCCAGTACAAGAAATCATGCTTGACTGTTCATAAACTCATGTATGATGAACATTTGAGTCAATATGCTGAAGCACTCGAAGCAGCAAGAACACAGTACTATTCATCTATCATTAGAGATGATGCTGCAAACCCCAACAAGATTTTTAAGACGATCAAAAATATTCTTGCACCAGTTAAACCACTAATTGGTTTCTCTGTGCAGGAGTGTAACAAGTTTTTTTAATATCTTTATAGAAAAAATTGATAACATCTATATGTCTATCAGTTCGGCCCCCTGCTCTGCAATTCCTGAAATCTATCCAATTATTTTTCATGAAACTGCATTTGCCACCTTTAACATAGTCACTATTGATTGTATTTTGAAACTAGTGATGGCAATACAACTTCATGTCCTCTCGACCCAATCCCAACATCTGTTCTTAAGGGGTGTCTCTCTTCAATTAGTCCCCTCATTCTGAACATTGTGAATACCTCCCTTACTACTGGTATTGTTCCAAAAGCCTTTAAAGTTGCAGCTATTACACCAGTCCTTAAAAAGTCTGGATGTGATAAGTCTGACCTAGCAAATTACAGACCCATCTCAAACCTACCCTTTCTTGCTAAGGTTTTGGAACGTGTGGTTATGGCACAACTCCACTCACACTTGTCGTCCAACAAGCTTTTTGAACCTTTTCAGTCTGGGTTAAGAAAGGGACACAGTACAGAGACAGCCCTGGTTCGAGTTATAAACGACCTGCTTGTCTCAACTGACTCTGGTGCCTCTACCATCTTGGTCTTATTAGATCTCACTTCAGCATTTGACACAGTGTGCCATTCTATCCTGCTAAATAGACTGGAGAGATGGCTTGGTATCACTGGTACTCTGCTTTATTGGTTTAAATCTTACCTCACTGATCATTCTCAGTTTGTTGTCTTGGGAAACAACAGTTCTCAAATTGGACCAGTCTGGATGGTGTTCCTCAGGGATCTGTCTTGGGCCCCCTATTATTTAGCATTTAAATGCTTCCTTTGGGGCAAATCATTAGGAAATATGGCTTGGGGTATCACCTTTATGCCGATGATACCCAAATTTACATCATCTCTAAGTCCGATCCTACCATCACCTCTACAGTTCTCTCAGAGTGTTTGCTGGAAATAAAAACATGGATGCATCATAATTTTTTAAAACTGAATTGTTCTAAAACAGAGGTTCAACTTATTGGTACACCAGCGGCTATTCATAAAGGTAGCAATTTTAACTTGATTGTAGATGATGGTGTCATATTTCCATCTGCTCAAGCTCGTAATCTTGGTGTTATTTTTTACACTCATCTGACGCTAGACTCACATCTTAAGAGTATCACAAAGTCTGCATTTTATCATCTTAGAAACATTGCAAGAATAAGGCCTTTCCTCACTATGCCTGATGCTGAGAGACTTATTCATGCATTTGTAACTTCCAGGATGGACTATTGTAATGCACTGTTTGTCGGGTTACCTGCTAAATCAATCAAACGGCTACAGAATATCCAGAATTCAGCAGCACACGTTCTTACATACACTTCATCTCGTCAACACATCACAGGCGTGCTCTATAGTTTGCATTGGCTTCCTGTTCAGTCGCGTATTGTTTTTAAAACTCTCACGCTAACTTACAAAGCTATGCAAGGAATAGCCCCTTCTTATATCTGTGACTTAATCACCCTGTACACACCGTCTCGTTCCCTGTGGTCAGCTGATTCTCTTACTCTTCAGCAGCCTCCCTGTAGATTAAAATCTATGGGGGAGAGAGCCTTCTCTGTCGCTGCGCCCAGGTTATGGAACGCATTTCCTCTCACTGTTAGAGATGCTCCAACATTAGCCAGTTTCAAGCTGTTAAAAACTCGTCTTTTTTAAATTGCCTGTATAGATTTTTATGAATAGTATTCCGTGTTGTACTGTAATGGTTTTTATAATTATTTTGTACTCTATTTCTTTAATTGTTATCGTTTGTAGCGCTTTGGGTATTAGAAAAGCGCATTATAAATAAAATGTATTATTATTAATCATCTTGTTAGATCTTTTGTTTTCTCTGTGTATTTAAGCCCTCCGTTTGAGTTAGTTCCCTGTCTGGTATTGTTTATGCATGTGTAGTTTTGACTATTTCTCCTACGTGTTCTCCATTTTCATTAAAACGACTTCTATGGCCAGATTTACTAAACAGGGCAAATTAGTGTGAGAGCGCAAAACCAAAAAAGCACAAATGGGAGTGGAAAGTTCTGGCTTGATCTACAGACAACGAGCAAATCAAAGAACAGACGCAGCCGGATCATTTCCGTAATGACCAACACATCTACCAAGCAGCGCAAATTAGCGGTTTCAGCACTACATGCTAGAATCATAAACTGCAAAACAAATAAGGATGAAGTGTCTGACATCACTCGTTGGTTTTTGGAAGAGCAGTTTTGAAGCCTAAAGTTGGCCATTGCCATCTCAGCACCACGCCCCACTCACAGATAACTGAAAACGGGCAGAGGTGGGATGTGGGTGGAAGTGCCTGGTTGCTGAAACCATGCCCACCTAGCTCAACCATAGCAACAAGGGACCTGTCATTCAAGTGGCCATGCCCTTTATTATGCAGAGGCTCAATATCAATTAAAAATGTCATGAAGGGCAAAATTAGCTGTATAGACCAAAACCACTTTTTGTACCAGGCTGTAAAGTTGGGCATTTTAACATGGGGAGATACAGATTTGAGTTCCTTTTAGAGCCCGTCTCTAACAGCCAGTCGATGAACTGCAGTTTAAGTCACTTCTGTGTTGGCTTCAAGAGAGACTGCAGGAGGTTGCCACTTGGCTTGATTCCCCCAAGCACCAGAAAGGATGTAATGCTATTGAAACGCCCTTTGGTGTTGTACTAGGCATAGCCTACAAATGACTTGAACAAAGTATCAGTCCACACACAGACCAGTATTAGAACATAAATTTAGAAATTAGAACAGTCAAATCATCCAAACTGGATAGACATGTTCAGTATTGTGCCAGTAAAGACCATACACAAAGCTATTAAGATCACTTTTATTAAATCACATGGCTCTTCAGTTATTTTTGGCCATGTTCCTTAACATTGATGGGGCCAACAGATGCCTTTTCCCATTGTAGATCTGAGGAACACACGATTAGTGAGAACTAAAGCCATGCAAAAACAACAAGTTTTCAGAGTTAGTCCATACCCATAAGCAGCCGATCACTTCCACTTCTGATGCTACAAGTGGTGTCACAGCAGCCACACACCTGGTCAGAGTCATCTGCGGACACCCAACTGACAAGAAACACCCTCAGTTAAGATGACGACAACTAATTTACCTGTACACCCATCTAGCAGGCAACATACCCATTAGCAGAGAAAGAACAAGCTTTTTGCTCAGAACTTGGGGCTGCTGCAGCCGCCTTCAAAGTGCATGTGATGTAGACCTGCAAGGAAAATTGTTTGTACACCATGGTAGCATATCATACAAAGAGTTGCACAACTAAAACATACACACCAGTCTACTGTCTGCTTGCTGGAACCTGAATGCCTCTAGTTGAAACCGTAGCTTATCACCTTGAGTCCGAGGTATAAAGTGAGATGTGGAGCCGGTGAGCTTGGCATCAACCAGGCACCTGTAAACAGGACCCAGTTAGAAAACCTACAACCCTTCTGGAAGCTGGTCTACATGAGGTAGCACCTCTTACCCATTATTCTCAATAAAGGAGTATCTGGGGACAGAAGCGACATCAGGGACTGCAGTAGCCACGCAGCTGTCCACAAACACACGGACGGGAACATGGCTGTACAAACGCACTGATGCTTCAAGATTTATCACGTCACCCAGGAAGTACTGGTTAGAAGGTCGCTCAAATAGCCAGTCATCTGCAAAGAAAGAGTCTTAGCACAGGTTCACAAGCATGTTCAAGTCAATTTGGGATACACCAACCAGTCATGAGCTTGAGGGAGAAGACAAAGGCTTCCTCTGCAACCTTAGTTGAGGAATATGGGATCCAAGTGGGCATTAAGGCATGGCTGCTCACATTATGTGTTCTGTAGGAGTTAAACAAACGGTCATCTCATGTCTATAAATTGCGGGATCAGATGATCCAATGAATCTCAAATAATTTAATCCTCACCTTGGATAATGACACTCGATACCAACCGCCGCACTACTGCTCCTGACAATAGGAACACTATATGAAACCACTTGTGGGGTGTAGATAACGTTGAACGTATAGACAAGCTCATCCTCAGTCACCTAAAAAGAAAGTTAATAGTATACAATCATGGATATTTTTGAACAGTCCCTGTGAGTAACATCAAAACAAAACCCTACCATCGATGTGCTGCTACATCCATGCAGTTCAGACTCAAAGATGAGCACTTGAGCAGAAGGATCCTCTCCAGTTGCAGTGCAGCCTCCCAGTGTAAAAGCAGAGGACAACAGTGGGTTTCCAGTCCCAAAGAAGTCCTTCATCACTTCCACATGTACTGAATTCTCTCCACACTCAGCAGCGACACTGTTGGCAGGGATAGGATGCGGCAACTCAAAAGGAACGTCGGGTTGCTGTGGTTCCTCGGGTAGACTTGGAAAGCTCCACGTCAGTTTCGCCACTGGACCCTGCAACAGCTCTTTAGATTGAACACCCATAAGATCTTGAGAAGGCTTTCCAAAGTCAGTCTTGACTGGTGTCTGGACGGGAAACTGAGCAGGGAACGTTTGTGGTGCAAATACAGGTTTACTGGGAACCACAGACATCCTGGAATCAGCCTGTTGAGAAGCTTGCGCTAATGCCCTAGGCCTAGACTCACTTGGACTGCGACTGTGTGCTGCTCTTGCTCTCCATTGTGCATCAGACAATCCAAGAGTAAGAATAAACACCAATCCAAATCCAACCTGCCAAAACCCCATTATTGCCAAGCTTGTTCAATGACACTTTAGGGTGCTACCCTGCACATTTATACAGATGTAAATCAGCATGGCTCCACCTTTCTCATGACACGCAACATTTTTCTCTGCACCTGCCAATTCACTCAATCAATATGTCACAGGTGAAAGTCATTGATTCTTTATTACTCGGGATAAAATGAAGTACCAAATAAGGGCGGGTTATATTGGCAGCTAAACCAAATTATTATTATTTCTTATTTTCATCAATTCTCTGAAATACAAACAACCAAGTCTTTGTGTGTCTTCCTTTTTTATTTATCCAGAAACATGGCCACAGACAGAATTGTACACTAGAGTATTCAAAATAATAAAGTTGAGTATGTTTATAGTCAGGTTTAGATTGTAACAAATGTTCTTCCCTCACATCAACAGCAATCTTCGCAAGCCGGAACTGAAATGGAACAATTTAGTTCAGAACAAAATGAATGCAAGGTCATAACATTGATTTTAGTATAGATTCACCTACATGTTTTCTCCCTGTTATAACTGTTATGATTATGTTGATCTGAGTGTGGATTAATAGTAGACTTCATTCCTTCTTGAACTATACTATATGCTGGTCAGCGCCAAAAGACAATAATCTGAACAGTCTGCCAAACCAATTTAATAAAAAAATATTAACAGATACAAACAAAAGACAAATGAACAAAACATTAGTCTCCTACACAGTTTACATTGTACATACAGTGCAGCGTTTCCATGTCAGATTGCCAGTTCTGTATTGGCCGACGATGTTCACGTGAGCACTACGGCGCATGAGTGTGAAGCTGACGCAAGAGCTGGACAATAATGAGGCGGCGTTCTGACGAAGGACACGGAGACGTGTAGGAGACTGACACAGACGAGAAGAGATTGTTGAACAAAGTCGTTGTTTTTGAAGTATTCTTGTCACTTAGTAACATTAAGGTTGAACCACTGTAGTCACATGGACTGTTTTAACAATGTCTTTACTACCTTTCTGGGCCTTGAAAGTGGTCGTTGTGTTGCTGTCTATGTGGGGTCAGAGAGCTCATGGATTTCATCAAAAATATGAATTAAGGGGGAACTTTTTGTACAATAAAAACATTTCAATCTACTCTCGGGATGGATGTATGCGTTTTGGTTCTGTTTTCCGTGCCTGTCATTTGACTCAGTTTCTCATCCCCTTCACCTGTGTTCTCATCAATGACGTCTCGGTCGCTAAAGACTTAACAAAACTTCGACGCGAGAGGACGCTGGCGCATCTTGGCTACCGCTTCTCCCTCTGTCTGTCTTTTTAAAATGTTTTTAAAATATATTTCCATAATTGTTTTTAAACAGTTTTGATTTTATCAGTTGTTGTTTTAAACAGTTTTATTGATACTGGAGTTCTACTGTGAGTCTTTTGGTGCATGTCTCTGACATTGTTCGACTGCGTTTAACACCGTGTTTGTTGATCCTGCTGACTGGGGAACGCTGCGGCCTGTGTAATGGCTATCCGTGCTGCTGTATGACAACAACGTATTTGGATTCAAACTTCAAGCCTACCTCAGTTTGGATATTACTTTTTCCTATCATGCGGATTTCCCTCCTATCCGTTGTCATCATTAATTTGGCCCTGTCTGGTCTTCGTGGTGAGCGGGTCCTTCAACATTTGGATTTCATCATGATAAGGTACTCTTTTTCTGAACTTCTCTCTTTGGAGCATCAATTACTTCCCGACATCTGTGTTCAAAACACTTTGCAATTGTGCCGGCTTCTACGACGGCCGAAATATTTACACAGAGGATCGCGGCGGAATGTTCATACTACTGGGACTGGCATTAAAGTTTTATGTTCTCGGTCTACTGCTTCAGAAACAAAAACCTGTTCTCTACAAGGTGTTTGCCATGCAAACTTGCGTTATCCTCAACAGACTCAACAGAAAATGCGACTCAAAACTGCTCGATTTGCACATCTAAATGTTTCTTCACTGAACAATAAGAGTGATGTACTCTACGATATCGATGCTCTGGATTTATTTTGTATCTGTGAGACATGGCACCAGTCAAATGACTTTATAAACTTAAATATGAGCGCTCCACCAGGATATACACACTGTATATTGAGAGGCCACGTCTAAGTGGTAAAGGTGGCGGTCTTGCTGTTATTTACAGAGCTGATATATCTATTACGGAAATCACCATTCCTTGTGTATCATCGTTTGAGTGCATGGCTTTTAAAATGAACGGTTCTTCCCCTGTTCTTATTGTACTCGTATATTGACCTCCAAAACCAAATCCTCTGTTTGTGATTGCATTCACAGAGCTACTCACATCTGTAAGAGTCGGTTTTGGTGCTAAGACAAAAGCTGAGATACATACCTCAGCAATTGAACAATAAAAGTCACTAATCTTGAGGAAAAGATCTCACAGAAACTGTGACAACACCCTGACAAACATTCCTCCCCCCTCCCCATTTTGCCCTCTCCTTGTCCTGGTTTCAAGTCACCAAATGCAGATATATCAGTGATGATGTTATTTGTAAATGTATTGTTTTATCCTTTTCATGTTTGATGTCTTTTTAAAGGTCTCAGTGCGAATGGTAAAATGGTCTCAGTTTCACTGCAGTCACTGGTAGTATTAGAAAGATTGGAAAACTAATGAGAATTCAGTTCTCCTTTGAGTAGTCTCTTCAAAGATATCTGATCCACTCCCCCAAAACCAGGTGGGGGTGTTGCAAATATTTACAGCCCTTTTGTTCTGGTTGGAGTATTTAAGGCTGGATGTCCTAACTCTCTGGGGGAATATTCTGCAATCAGACCCCCCGTGCAAACTGCATGTAGATGTGCCAGACATGATGACTCTTTTAAATTATTTTCATATTGCTTTGCAATTGTGTTTTATGTTTTTACGCTGATCAGTTGTGTACCATGGATTCTTGTTTACGATATTTACTTTTCCTGTCTGGCCAAAATAAATGTTAACCTTGATTTCTCTTGTATGGTTCTGAAATCATTATTCTAGTATGGATCGATGTAGAGTCCTTTATTACCGCAAAATCTAGGGTTATGATAGATCACACCGATGACGCCACGACTGAAGCATGGAGCGCAGCGTGCGCGATATTCCGATTTCTGACTATCGCTGGGTTAGCAAGTTGTAGTCCGTAGATATTACTAAAATTACACTTTTTGTTGAGTGAGCATGTGCAACCACTTAAAGGTAAAATATTCACCCTGCACCCTCTGACTAATCACAGAAGTAACCGTTTTGTGCCCGTGAGCGCGCGATATCCGGACGCGTCATGTCTCTGTGCGATTTAGGGTCTCTCGATGAACGAATATAAAAACTAGGAAGATATAAAGAAAATCAACGATCTAAATTAAATCGCAACTAATCATAAAATCAGCTGATAAACTCTAAATGTAGCACACTTTATGGAGTCACTTAGAATTGGAGTCAGATAAAATTATTAATGGAGTCAGATTTAAAATGAGATATCAATAAATTAAAAGAACTTCACCGAAAGGCTGAAAAGGCTTACACGCAGAATTCCTTTTGACCACGTCATTAGTTTTCGTTTTTTGGGCTAATGGATGGAGTTTTACAGTTGGTGACCCCGACGTGATCTCCCGGTGGCGGCGAGTGTCTTTTCAGCTAAATATTGGGATGCCACAAGCGAGAGGTTTGATCTTCTTCTCTTTCTTCAGCTGTTATGGTAAGTCCATTCTTATTTGCCTTTTATAAATGTTGGGAGTGTATAGTACTGAATACTGTATAAATCTGATGGGGCGTGAAAAGAAGACAACCATATTGCTTATCAGGGACATGAAAGCAACAGCGTAGAGTAGAAATGATATCCCTTGCTTTAAAATTCTCCTTGTTTGCACACGCAGCAAGAGAGGAAATTTTATTTCTGTACTCAAGAGAGCTCTGTAAATTAAAACCTTGAATTCTGAGGAAAATGTCCAGTTACATTTGTTAATTTGCTTTGCTGCAACAACGCGACAAAGAAAAAGAACAAATGGTCACGTTAACTTGTGAATGAAATCTTGTGAGTAGATGAGCTAAAATAACATTGAAGCGATCTCACTGGAATCCTTTGTGTGTAAAATGTGAAGGTGGACAAAACTGGTTCAGGTCTGATGTCACAATTATAAATGTCTTATAAAATATAGCGTTTTACTATGGTCTTACTTCAGACTTTGCAATCACTGCACTTTTGTGTGTTTATTAATGTCTCAGAAGAGACTGAGAAAATTAACAGACCAAAGATAATCTTTGGCTTTCTCCATCAGACCTGTGTTTGTCAAACCTTTCTTTTCATATGCAAATAGATTCCCCAAAGAATGCAATTGATAACTTCTCAGCCTAAAACAAGAAAATTGTGCCCAATTCTATATTGTGTAGTCACAAAAATCTTGGAATTGAGCAATTATTTGGTCTATGCTCTCAGTGTTTGCAGTGTATTGAGCGTTCACAGCAACTAAGTTTATAACTGGCTTCCAGTTTGGTCTTATTGCTGTGCACCCAATGATCAGGCCAGCACAGCAGCAGCTGCAGGACCAATCTAAAGATCAGTGAGATGATAACAGATTATTCTGGACAAATGACTCAGCAGAGATCCTCTTGAGACCAGCAAATAAAAGTATTATTTAATTCATACTATTTTAATATAATATGATTTATATTATGATTATAGTGTAAATTATATTATAAATGCCAGAAATGGTTTTAATCTCAGGATAATTCAGCATTATTTAGAAGAGGAAAGAAGGTTGGGAAAGTATGAGAAGGATTAGAATGTAGAAAGATGGGATGTGCAAGTAGGGAGGCAAGAGCATTATTAGTGTTGAAATGATGGGAAGGAGAATATAAATGGTTAAGGACAGAATTGTGAAGGAAGAAACTGAAGAGGAAAACCTAAAGAGAAAGAACTTCTGTACCTTCTATTTGTGCAATAATTTAAATGAGAAAAATTACAATGCCCAGTTAAATGAGTAACCTGATTGTTGTAACTTGAATAGGTTGAATTCAGGCAAGGCCTAATAATTTACATTTCATTGATCTGCAGCCCAATGAGAAAGGGGAGGTACAAGTTTTCCATTGCAAAGAAACTCGCAAGTGTTAGCAAATTCCTCTCTGGGTGCGTCAGATTACAGGGGACCTGATTGGGGAAGTCATTTTACTGGGAATGTGATGAAAGTTGTGTGTTATGTTAACTTGAGGCATTCACTCTACAGGGGTCACACATCACAGAGATCCAAAGGGTCAAGAGTTCAAATGACACCATAAACACCTGGTGACCTGATGCTCTAAACACAGATCTGGCTTGTATAAACAGCATCATTTAAAGAGATTGCCCCAGGGGACCTGGGTGTGATAAAATCACAATGCAGCAGATTGTGTAAACACAACTGCAACAGCAATTTAAGGTGCAACTGGTCTGACTGCATTTACACACAGTCAGATCTGACCATTATAAATCAGTTTATCTAACCTTTTTCTTTACAGAAACATGATCATGATTATGATACATGTATTTGTAAACTACAACAAATTTTCTCCTAATGGCATAAAACCGTAACAGGTTAAAGCCATCTACAACAATCTATCTGGCTAAGACCAGTAAAGAAAAAATAAGATAGCCTTATCTATCTTAATTAAATTTGTGTAAAGGTTCAAGATTAAACTGTATTTCGCTCTGTGCTTGTTTTCCTTTCAGGTGAATGGCTGCCACCCTTCAGATCCAGATTCCACTGGGTCTGAAGTCAGGACACACACACACAACTTAACATCTCGGAGATGGGTGTGAAGAGATTTCATGGAGCCATTCACACCTCACAGCACACATAGTTACATGGCTTCCCAGTATAAAAACTGGAATAAAATTATACAACACAGATTATGGTAGGATAGACACCACCCATCTCCTATACACATCCATACACAACACACATCCTTAATTCTATCACCGCACAACACATTTTTCCTGGCATAGATCATGGGACTATCCAGGCCAAAATCATACACATAATGCAAATTTATCATACACTATTAATCTTCATACATACAGGACAAAATGAATTATGTTTCATAATTCCCTTTTTATTTGGTTTGAACAATTTTTATTTTCATAATTACCTTTTATTTGGTTTGAATAATTTTACGGCTTACAGCCATGTCAACTTCCTGTATGTAAACACTGCAAGATGCATAAAACATGTGCATGGCTTTGTCACACATTAATTAATGGACAATTAATTGATCAGTAAACTGATGGACAAAAGGTTTAATATGTCCAGTCCTTGGCATTGTTGAAAACTGGAAGGGCCCCTAGTTTCCAACATATGACTAATGACAATAAAATATATCTAAAGACTTAGATCTGGGATGCAGGCATTTCCATAAATTAAGTAAACAATTCTCAGTCAGACCTGCATCATTGAGTGTGACTCCGCCTGTACATCAAATGCGCAGAAGATGAGTGCCAAAGTTTAACTAAAGATTTTAAATCTCTTTTTCTGTAAATCTCATTCTCTAAGTAATCTGATTGAAACATAAGAATTCAATAATGATTTGCATTCAAAACAACTGATACAAACAATTTTATAATGGCAATTATTCAATTGTGTATTTCCATGTTTAATTATGTGATATATTTTAATTATGCATACTGCTGGTAAACCTACTGTTCTATTGATGGTTTTGATACCCTTCCTTCAATTCATCCAGACCGTGTTTAAATTCCACTTCAATATCACTAATGGTATTGAAGAATCTGGCGGGCAAATGAGACTTGCTCACTAAATATATGACACTGAGAAATGAGACCGTTTTTACCACTCGCACTTCTGACAGGAGTTTATCATGTGTTGTTATTTTGATGTTCTTGTGATTATCCAGCAACTCTCTTTTTCCATCTCACAATAACCACAAAGTCATCGGTGTTCAATTATTGCATGGTTATTCAGAATTTGTTCAGGTGTCTAGCACATGATGGAGCATCATCAGTGAAATGATTCCTTCACCCATGGAGATCTGACCTGCCCGGCAAACCAAACCTTCTGCTTGAAGGTGACCGAGGATTTCTCTAAGGGTCAGCTATTGATAAGAATCCTGGGGAGGACACAGATGTTTCCTCAAAGTGTAAAGACACTTTCCACTGACACTTTCTGCTCATGCTTACTATCGCAACTGACTTGGGACAACAAGTCATTCTACAGACTGAAAACCCTCACAATCATCGGCAGGTGGAAACAAACCTGACCAACGGGATAACAGATATCCTGCCTAAGTGCTTCAGCATCCAATCAGCACAGTACGCCTACACCTAAAGGAACTGTGCCGCTGAGGTGTATTTCAGCATTGTTTTCATCTTCATGTTCAGCCTGTCTTAATGTTGTTATTTCAGGTGACTGCTTGAATCCGGCACCCATTGATTTGTGTTGTTAACTCCAGGATCAGCACTAAGAACACTTCCGAAATTACATCCAAAATATGGAAACAAGGAATGTCCAAGTATGTCCCCTTGGGAACTAATCTGAATTTGTCCCAATGGGCCAGGGGCCGTCTGTAAGAGTCGGTTTTGGTGCTAAGACAAAAGCTGAGATACATACCTCAGCAATTGAACAATAAAAGTCACTAATCTTGAGGAAAAGATCTCACAGAAACTGTGACAACACCCTGACAAACATTCCTCCCCCCTCCCCATTTTGCCCTCTCCTTGTCCTGGTTTCAAGTCACCAAATGCAGATATATCAGTGATGATGTTATTTGTAAATGTATTGTTTTATCCTTTTCATGTTTGATGTCTTTTTAAAGGTCTCAGTGCGAATGGTAAAATGGTCTCAGTTTCACTGCAGTCACTGGTAGTATTAGAAAGATTGGAAAACTAATGAGAATTCAGTTCTCCTTTGAGTAGTCTCTTCAAAGATATCTGATCCACTCCCCCAAAACCAGGTGGGGGTGTTGCAAATATTTACAGCCCTTTTGTTCTCGTTGGAGTATTTAAGGCTGGATGTCCTAACTCTCTGGGGGAATATTCTGCAATCAGACCCCCCGTGCAAACTGCATGTAGATGTGCCAGACATGATGACTCTTTTAAATTATTTTCATATTGCTTTGCAATTGTGTTTTATGTTTTTACGCTGATCAGTTGTGTACCATGGATTCTTGTTTACGATATTTACTTTTCCTGTCTGGCCAAAATAAATGTTAACCTTGATTTCTCTTGTATGGTTCTGAAATCATTATTCTAGTATGGATCGATGTAGAGTCCTTTATTACCGCAAAATCTAGGGTTATGATAGATCACACCGATGACGCCACGACTGAAGCATGGAGCGCAGCGTGCGCGATATTCCGATTTCTGACTATCGCTGGGTTAGCAAGTTGTAGTCCGTAGATATTACTAAAATTACACTTTTTGTTGAGTGAGCATGTGCAACCACTTAAAGGTAAAATATTCACCCTGCACCCTCTGACTAATCACAGAAGTAACCGTTTTGTGCCCGTGAGCGCGCGATATCCGGACGCGTCATGTCTCTGTGCGATTTAGGGTCTCTCGATGAACGAATATAAAAACTAGGAAGATATAAAGAAAATCAACGATCTAAATTAAATCACAACTAATCATAAAATCAGCTGATAAACTCTAAATGTAGCACACTTTATGGAGTCACTTAGAATTGGAGTCAGATAAAATTATTAATGGAGTCAGATTTAAAATGAGATATCAATAAATTAAAAGAACTTCACCGAAAGGCTGAAAAGGCTTACACGCAGAATTCCTTTTGACCACGTCATTAGTTTTCGTTTTTTGGGCTAATGGATGGAGTTTTACACATCTGTTAGCTCTGTTTGTCCAGCAATGATTGTGACTGGAGACATTAATATCCACGTGGATAACTCTAATAGCAATCTAACAGTTGATTTCATGGATGCATTAGACTGCTTTAACATGATTCAGCATGTGAAATTCCCCACTCATAATAAAGGTCACACACTTGATCTGGTGTGCTCTGTTGGGGTGGATATTGACAATCTAGATAGCAGTTACTTGTGTATTAGTGATCATAAGCTTCTCACTTTTAATTTAAATGTTCCATTTTTAAGATGTGCTCTAAGAAGGGTCATTAGTTTTCGAAATGTCAATAATGTTAATTTTGACAGTCTCTCTTGTCTGATCTCAGAGCACTCGACAGTTGAAACTGTCGATCAATATAATTCTATTTTGTCATCTGCTTTGGACGTGTTAGCCCCTAGGAAAGAACGTGTTGTTTCATTTATTAAATCATCTCCTTGGTATACTACTGAGCTCAGGGCTCTTAAAGTAAAAAATAGGCAGCTTGAACGCCAGTACAAGAAATCATGCTTGACTGTTCATAAACTCATGTATGATGAACATTTGAGTCAATATGCTGAAGCACTCAAAGCAGCAAGAACACAGTACTATTCGTCTATCATTAGAGATGATGCTACAAACCCCAACAAGATTTTTAAGACGATCAACAATATTCTTGCACCAGTTAAACCACTAATTGGTTTCTCTGTGCAGGAGTGTAACAAGTTTTTTTAATTTCTTTATAGAAAAAATTTATAACATCTATATGTCTATCAGTTCGGCCCCTGCTCTGCAATTCCTGAAATCTTTCCAATTATTTTTCATGAAACTGCATTTGCCACCTTTAACATAGTCACTATTGATTGTATTTTGAAACTAGTGATGGCAATACAACTTCATGTCCTCTCGACCCAATCCCAACATCTGTTCTTAAGGGCTGTCTCTCTTCAATTAGTCCCCTCATTCTGAACATTGTGAATACCTCCATTACTACTGGTATTGTTCCAAAAGCCTTTAAAGTTGCAGCTATTACACCAGTCCTTAAAAAGTCTGGATGTGATAAGTCTGACCTAGCAAATTACAGAACCATCTCAAACCTACCCTTTCTTGCTAAGGTTTTGGAACGTGTGGTTATGGCACAACTCCACTCACACTTGTCGTCCAACAAGCTTTTTGAACCTTTTCAGTCTGGGTTAAGAAAGGGACACAGTACAGAGAAAGCCCTGGTTTGAGTTATGAACGACCGGCTTGTCTCAACTGACTCTGGTGCCTCTACCATCTTGGTCTTATTAGATCTCACTTCAGCATTTGACACAGTGTGCCATTCTATCCTGCTAAATAGGCTGGAGAGATGGCTTGGTATCACTGGTACTCTGCTTTATTAGTTTAAATCTTACCTCACTGATCATTCTCAGTTTGTTGTCTTTGGAAACAACAGTTCTCAAATTGGACCGGTCTGGATGGTGTTCCTCAGGGATCTGTCTTGGGCCCCCTATTATTTAGCATTTATATGCTTCCTTTGGGGCAAATCATTAGGAAATATGGCTTGGGGTATCACCTTTATGCCGATGATACCCAAATTTACATCAGCTCTCCGATCCTACCATCACCTCTACAGTTCTCTCAGAGTGTGTGCTGGAAATAAAAACATGGATGCATCATAATTTTTTAAAACTGAATTGTTCTAAAACAGAGGTTCTACTTATTGGTACACCAGCGGCCAGGGGCGTAGCCGTCTTTTCATAAGTGAGGGGGACAGAAATGTCAGGTATAATACCTGTTTTTTTCTGACCTCTGTCTAATTGACAGATTTAATTGATCTATTGCTTTTAATTCAGTAAGATATCAAATACACTGCTGAACAATAACCACTAATATGTATAATATTTTCCCCTATATTTTATGCCAATTTCATGATTGGTTTATGCACTACAAACACTTGTGCATTAAAGGGTTAGTTCACCCAAAAATGAAAATTCTGTCATTAATTACTCACCCTCATGTCGTTCGACACCCGTAAGACCTCCGTTCATCTTCAGAACACAAATAAAGATATTTTTGTTGAAATCTGAGTAATTAATGACAGAATTTTCCTTTTTTTGGGTGAACTAACCCTTTAAGTACCCATGGATTTTATGCAATGTTAAAAAAAATATCACTGAACAAGGCAGTGTAGTTAAAAAATTACAATTGTTCAATGTTTTTGAAAGAAGACTTCTGCTCACCAAGGCTGCATTTATTTAATAAAAAAATTTGTAAAAAAATAATACAGTGAAATATTATGCCAATTTAAAGCAGCTGTTATCTATGTGAATATATAAAGAAATTAAGTAATTTATTCCTGTGATCAAAGCTGAATTTCCAGCATCATTACTCCAGTCTTCAATGTCACATGATCCTTCAGAAATCATTCTAATATGCTGATTTGCTGCTCAAGAAACATTTATGATTATTATCAATGATGAAAACAGTTGCTTACTTAATTCACTGCTGAAAACACTGCTGCTTATTTTTTGTGGAAACCATGATAGTATTCAAACTTTTGTGGTAAGATTAAAAAAGAGAGAAATTCATACTTTTATTAATTAAACATGCATTAAATTGATCACAAGTGATATTTATAATATAAATAAAGATTTATATTTAATAAGTGCTTTATTTAATACAAATAAATGCAGTTCATTTAACTTTCTATTCATCAAAGAATCCTGAAAAAGAAAATGCATCATGGTTTCCACAACATTTTTAAGCAGCACAACTGTTTTCATCATTGATAATAATCATAAATGTTTCTTGAGCAGCAAATCCTCATATTAGAATGATTTCTGAAGGATCATATGACACTGAAGACTGGTGTTATGATGCTGAAAATTCAGCTTTGATCACAGGAATAAATTACACGTTTACTAGCTCAGTTACATAGTAAACAGCTGTTTTATATAATAAATGCAGCCTTGGTGAGCAGAAGGTACTAAACATTAAAAAGGATGTCAGTTAGCACTGCATTTTTCATATACTTTATTGTCAATAAATACCTTGAGATGGCTTGAAAAACACACATGAACCATATAATGTCGAAATCATGTGTTTGTCGTCGCGTTTCATCAGTCATAATTCTCTTTATTTAGCTGCTGGTTCAGCGCTGTGAATGCCTTTGGAACGTGATTACTTCTACGAATCCGTTTTGGACTTTCTGTGAGAGGGCGCCCTCCGGCTTCGAGTATGAATTGGAGTGTTGCACGAGAGTGTTAGCACTCCATGGTGTTCAGAGCGCCTTGTTTTTGGATACGAATAAAATGACAGGTCATGTAGATTTATTCACATTGGCTTCTACGTAATCAAACTTGCCCGTGTAACAGACGTAGGCCAGTAAGAGCGGTACGACTAGACGGTGGTTCGAATCCACCACGGAGCGGGTCGACTTGGACCGGTGAGACTCGGTAAAGTGCGGGGGACGAATTTACGTTTTATTAAAGGTGCGGGGGACACGTCCCCCGCGTAATCTACGCCCATGCCAGCGGCTATTCATAAAGGTAGCAATTTTAACTTGATTGTAGATGATGGTGTCATATTTCCATCTGCTCAAGCTCGTAATCTTGGTGTGATTTTTGACACTCATCTGACGCTAGACTCACATCTTAAGAGTATCACAAAGTCTGCATTTTATCATCTTAGAAACATTGCAAGAATAAGGCCTTTCCTCACTCTGCCTGATGCTGAGAGACTTATTCATGCATTTGTAACTTCCAGGATGGACTATTGTAATGCACTGTTTGTTGGGTTACCTGCTAAATCAATCAAACGGCTACAGTATATCCAGAATTCAGCAGCACACGTTCTTACATACACTTCATCTCGTCAACACATCACAGGCGTGCTCTATAGTTTGCATTGGCTTCCTGTTCAGTCGCGTATTGTTTTTAAAACTCTCACGCTAACTTACAAAGCTATGCAAGGAATAGCCCCTTCTTATATCTGTGACTTAATCACCCTGTACACACCGTCCCGTTCCCTGTGGTCAGCTGATTCTCTTACTCTTCAGCAGCCTCCCTGTAGATTAAAATCTATGGGGGAGAGAGCCTTCTCTGTCGCTGCGCCCAGGTTATGGAACGCATTTCCTCTCACTGTTAGAGATGCTCCAACATTAGCCAGTTTCAAGCTGATAAAAACTCATCTTTTTTAAATTGCCTATATAGATTTTTATGAATAGTATTCAGTGTTGTACTGTAATGGTTTTTATAATTATTTTGTACTTTATTTCTTTAATTGTTATTGTTTGTAGCGCTTTGGGGATTAGAAAAGCGCATTATAAATAAAATGTATAATTATCTTGTTAGCTCTTGTTTTCTGTGTATTTAAGCCCTCCGTTTGAGTTAGTTCCCTGTCTGGTATTGTTTATGCATGTGTAGTTTTGACTATTTCTCCTACGTGTTCTCCATTTTCATTAAAACGACTTCTATGGCCAGATTTACTAAACAGGGCAAATTAGTGTGAGAGCGCAAAACCAAAAAAGCACAAATGGGAGTGGAAAGTTCTGGCTTGATCTACAGACAACGAGCAAATCAAAGAACAGACGCAGCCGGATCATTTCCGTAATGACCAACACATCTACCAAGCAGCGCAAATTAGCGGTTTCAGCACTACATGCTAGAATCATAAACTGCAAAACAAATATGGATGAAGTATCTGACATCACTCGTTGGTTTTTGGAAGAGCAGTTTTGAAGCCTAAAGTTGGCCATTGCCATCTCGGCACCACGCCCCACTCACAGATAACTGAAAACGGGCAGAGGTGGAGCTGGAGGTGCCTGGTTGCTGAAACCATGCCCACCTAGCTCAACCATAGCAACAAGGGACCTGTCACTCAAGTGGCTACGCCCTTAATTATGCAGACGCTCAATATCAATTAAAAATGTCATGAAGGGCAAAATTAGCTGTATAGACCAAAACCACTTTTTTTACCAGGCTGTAAAGTTGGGCATTTTAACATGGGGAGATACAGATTTGAGTTCCTTTTAGAGCCCGTCTCTAACAGCCAGTCGATGAACTGCAGTTTAAGTCACTTCTGTGTTGGCTTCAAGAGAGACTGCAGGAGGTTGCCACTTGGCTTGTGTAGCAATTATGGACGCAGACATATAGATGAGTTAATCTTCCAATGATTCGATCAAATTAACATCCTTTTCAACAAAGCACAATTCAGCTCCAGGAAATCGATCATCATCACGAGGGAGATGGGGGCTTGATTCTGCCCCTGAGCTACTAGTTCTGACTTCCTATGGACTCGCCACCAAACTCAGTTAAAGGAGGACAAAGGGCTCGTGGTTGTCACAAGACAAAGAAACAACCAGACCTCTGTCTTTGCAATGACCGGTAAATGAACTCCACGACACAGCTAAAACTCCAAGCAAGCTCACAGAAACTGTCACATATGGAGTACATCAAATCACGGATTATTGGACTTTTTCATTTCAAATAGCCTTCGACATAGCTTGTTAGTGTGTTTACAACTAATACACGTTAGTTAGACTATTAGGCATGTATATTACTCACAATTCATGCAATTATGAAACTATTGAATGAGTGGATGAAAAAGCATTGTGTTTGATACCGGTGTGTTCGTATGGGTATAATCCAACAGATGAGCTGAATGAAATCTTTATAGAATTGATCATGTCCTTATAGTAAGAAATTAGGTCTAAATTTACTCTCTGCTTAAGAGCAGGAAACTAAATTCTATAGATAACCCAATTTTGTGGGAGGGGTGGAGACACAGTCACCCCTGAAGCCTAATTGGCCAGAACCCATCCAGGGGATGGGCAAATGTTTGAGTTTAGTCTCAGAACACGAACGAAAAGTTCAGTTCTGTCTACAGTTCCCTACAGTTCTGTACAGTTCAGACCAGAAGCAGTGCAGAGTTCAGCTCAAGTTCGGTTCCAGTTCGGTTCGAGCTGGTTCGCGGCCTGTTCGCAGTTCAGAGATGATCTAAGTCCTAGCAGTTTGACCAGAGTGAGTTCTGAACGGAGCTCCCAGGAGACGGTCTGACTATCGTGACAGACCAACATCAGAGAAAATGGGTTAACAACGATTTCATTCAGGCCATCTGCTTTTCTCTCACTTTCCTTTCTTTTACTTAAAGTTTATTTTATTTCCGTTAAGTCTCGGGTTCTGTTAAGTTTCGCCGCAAAAGTCTCTCAACAACGAGTTTCTAACAGCGCGCTCCAACTTCAAACAACGCCCACAAGACTTTCATCCAGCCGCCAACACGCCACGTGGTTGGCTTCCCCAGACGTCGACCAGACCTTCAGCGAATCAAAGATCCGGGAAAATCCCTGTACAGCCAGAAAAAGGGAATCCCCCCTTGTCAGACGACACGCAAAACCCAAACGCAAGTAACGCCTTTTTGATTCCAAGCTGAACTGGTGCATTAGATCAAATGTAATAACCCTGCCTAAGAAACGATAGGAGGTTAAATTACTGATCAATGGTTTCTTCAGGTCATGTTTCATAAATGCATAGATTGCTTAGGATTTCATAATTTCTCTCTCTTAGAACTTCTTTCCTCACCTTCTTCCTTTCTGCAACGTGTGAATGTGCGAGTGTGTGTGTTTATGTTAGATATTAGTTTGATGTGTTAGATTAATCAATAAAGTTCCGTTTGTATTCAAAGATAACTGTTCTTGTGTTATGTGCTTATCAATTTAATGTCTTGAACTGCCGATCTAAGTTACCTGGCTGTTAAATAGTGTTTCACTATTGTTCGGATATTAATATCCACTGCAGAGTTGATATTTACGGCCCGTTCAAATGAACGCTAGAAGAATCATTTGCTCGGCTGTAAAATACTCTAAAAATTCCCTATGAATTCATTAAATTCATTCGAGCTAAATATACATGTTTCCCTTTTAACAGAGCCCCCTTTAAGTTCTTACATATCGGCGGACGAATAAGTTAAGGTGTAAACATTAATTATGAATTATTTATAATACATAGTGTACATTCGAGTCTTTCATTTTAATTCAGTTCCCCGTTGAGTTATTATTTTATCTGACTCATAGTCGCTACACTTGATTCCCCCAAGCACCAGAAAGGATGTAATGCTATTGAAACGCCCTTTGGTGTTGTACTAGGCATAGCCCTACAAATGACTTGAACAAAGTATCAGTCCACACACAGACCAGTAGTAAAAAGGCATTTTGTGGTGCAAATTAGAACAGTCAAATCATCCAAACTGGATAGACATGTTCAGTATTGTGCCAGTAAAGACCATACACAAAGCTATTAAGATCACTTTTATTAAATCACATGGCTCTTCAGTTATTTTTGGCCATGTTCCTTAACATTGATGGGGCCAACAGATGCCTTTTTCCATTGTAGATCTGAGGAACACAATTAGTGAGAACTAAAGCCATGCAAAAACAACAAGTTTTCAGAGTTAGTCCATACCCATAAGCAGCCGATCACTTCCACTTCTGATGCTACAAGTGGTGTCACAGCAGCCACACACCTGGTCAGAGTCATCTGCGGACACCCAACTGACAAGAAACACCCTCAGTTAAGATGACGACAACTAATTTACCTGTACACCCATCTAGCAGGCAACATACCCATTAGCAGAGAATGAACAAGCTTTTTGCTCAGAACCTGGGGCTGTTGCAGCCGCCTTCAAAGTGCATGTGATGTAGACCTGCAAGGAAAATTGTTTGTACACCATGGTAGCATATCATACAAAGAGTTGCACAACTAAAACATACACACCAGTCTACTGTCTGCTTGCTGGAACCTGAATGCCTCTAGTTGAAACCGTAGCTTATCACCTTGAGTCCGAGGCATAAAGTGAGATGTGGAGCCGGTGAGCTTGGCATCAACCAGGCACCTGTAAACAGGACCCAGTTAGAAAACTTACAACCCTTCTGGAAGCTGGTATACATGAGGTAGCACCTCTTACCCATTATTCTCAATAAAGGAGTATCTGGGGACAGAAGCGACATCAGGGACTGCAGTAGCCACGCAGCTGTCCACAAACACACGGACAGGAACATGGCTGTACAAACGCACTGATGCTTCAAGATTTATCACGTCACCCAGGAAGTACTGGTTAGAAGGTCGCTCAAATAGCCAGTCATCTGCAAAGAAAGAATCTTAGCACAGGTTCACAAGCATGTTCAAGTCAATTTGGGATACACCAACCAGTCATGAGCTTGAGGGAGAAGACAAAGGCTTCCTCTGCAACCTTAGTTGAGGCATATGGGATCCAAGTGGGCATTAAGGCATGGCTGCTCACATTATGTGTTCTGTAGGAGTTAAACAAACGGTCATCTCATGTCTATAAATTGCGGGATCAGATGATCCAATGAATCTCAAATAATTTAATCCTCACCTTGGATAATGACACTCGATACCAACCGCCGCACTACTGCTCCTGACAATAGGAACACTATATGAAACCGCTTGTGGGGTGTAGATAACGTTAAACGTATAGACAAGCTCATCCTCAGTCACCTAAAAAGAAAGTTAATAGTATACAATCATGGATATTTTTGAACGGTCCCTGTGAGTAACATCAAAACCCTACCATCGATGTGCTGCTACATCCATGCAGTTCAGACTCAAAGATGAGCACTTGAGCAGAAGGATCCTCTCCAGTTGCAGTGCAGCCTCCCAGTGTAAAAGCAGAGGACAACAGTGGGTTTCCAGTCCCAAAGAAGTCCTTCATCACTTCCACATGTACTGAATTCTCTCCACACTGAGCAGCGACACTGTTGGCAGGGATAGGATGCGGCAACTCAAAAGGAACGTCGGGTTGCTTTGGTTCCTCGGGTAGACTTGGAAAGCTCCACGTCAGTTTCGCCACTGGACCCTGCAACAGCTCTTTTGATTGAACACCCATAAGATCTTGAGAAGGCTTTCCAAAGTCAGTCTTGACTGGTGTCTGGACGGGAAACTGAGCAGGGAACGTTTGTGGTGCAAATACAGGTTTACTGGGAACCACAGACATCCTGGAATCAGCCTGTTGAGAAGCTTGCACTAATGCCCTAGGCCTAGACTCACTTGGACTGCGACTGTGTGCTGCTCTTGCTCTCCATTGTGCATCAGACAATCCAAGAGTAAGAATAAACACCAATCCAAATCCAACCTGCCAAAACCCCATTATTGCCAAGCTTGTTCAATGACACTTTAGGGTGCTACCCTGCACATTTATACAGATGTGAATCAGCATGGCTCCACCTTTCTCATGACACGCAACATTTTTCTCTGCACCTGCCAATTCACTCAATCAATATGTCACAGGTGAAAGTCATTGATTCTTTATTACTCGGGATAAAATGAAGTACCAAATAAGGGCGGGTTATATTGGCAGCTAAACCAAATTATTATTATTTCTTATTTTCATCAATTCTCCGAAACACAAACAACCAAGTCTTTGTGTGTCTTCCTTTTTTATTTATCCAGAAACATGGCCACAGACAGAATTGTACACTAGAGTATTCAAAATAATAAAGTTGAGTATGTTTATAGTCAGGTTTAGATTATAACAAATGTTCTTCCCTCACATCAACAGCAATCTTCGCAAGCCGGAACTGAAATGGAACAATTTAGTTCAGAACAAAATGAATGCAAGGTCATAACATTGATTTTAGTATAGATTCACCTACATGTTTTCTCCCTGTTATAACTGTTATGATTATGTTGATCAGAGTGTGGATTAATTGTAGACTTCATTCCTTCTTGAACCATACTATATGCTCGTCAGCGCCAAAAGACAATAATCTGAACAGTCTGCCAAACCAATTTAATAAAAAAAGAAAAAGATACGAACAAAAGACAAATGAACAAAACATTAGTCTCCTACACAGTTTACATTGTACATACAGTGCAGCATTTCCATGTCAGATTGCCAGTTCTGTATTGGCCGACGATGTTCACGTGAGCACTACGGCGCATGTGTGTGAAGCTGACGCAAGAGCTGGACAATAATGAGGCGGCGTTCTGACGAAGGACAGGGAGACGCTGCTCTGTATTTACAACATAAACTGTGTAGGAGACTGACACAGACGAGAAGAGATTGTTGAACAAAGTCGTTGTTTTTGAAATATTCTCATCGCTTCGTAACATTAAGGTTGAACCACTGTAGTCACATGGACTATTTTAACAATGTCTTTACTACCTTTCTGGGCCTTGAAAGTGGTCGTTGTGTTGCTGTCTATGTGGGGTCAGAGAGCTCATGGATTTCATCAAAAATATCTTAATTTGTGTTCAAAAGATGAATGAAAGTCTTATGATTTTGAAACGACACGAGGGTGAGTAATTAATGACAGAATGTTCATTCTTGGGTGAACTAGCACTTTAAAGTCTCTGTGAACCAGAAGTAGCAACTGATTTTTTTTCAGTGCTGGGACGTATTTCCAAGTGAAACAGAATATTGAATAGAGGACGGGGTTTTGCTTCAGTGCTCCTCCTCTCTATCTCTCGCTCATAGCAGACTGACGGTTGGACGGGAGTGGTTAATGATATTCAAACCCAAGCTGTCAAACTGACGTCATCAGAAAATGAACGCCATTCCAGACCAGAGGTCATTTTTCATAATTTGTTTAAACATTACAACAAAGAATTTGTATTAACTTGCACGGATTAATTGTTCACCCTAAGACCAGTAATGTGTGCGATTCTTCATTAGGGCGATGCACCACCAAACTGAAAATGGGCAGAGGCGGGATGTGATGGCAGACATTTAAAAAATGAAAATTTTTAGGCTGGTCTGTCTCAGCGGTCTAACAGCGCTCGTCAATGTCAAAATCATGGCCAATCAGATCAAAGAAGCCAGGCTTAATGTTCACTGAAGAAGAGTCTGTATTCCAACTCAACAGTTTTAGTTTTTACAGTGAAAGAGTGCTTGCATGCAAGATAGCTAATGATGCAGTGATGCAAACTATTCAACTTTTTACTGTAATTTCGCCATTTTGAATTGAAAATATGCAATCATTAGTGAAGTTCCTAAACATAATTTTGGGAGGAGCGAGCCCATCTAATCTTCCAATCAACAGCTAAGAGCCAGAGTATATAAGCAGCTGCTTACCGCTCCTCAGTCTCAGCTGTTCCAGCATCCCACCACCTCCCCAAACTCCACCTTTATCTTAGGTACCTTGCCCTATAATCATATCCTATATTTTGTTTATCATAGCTCGAGCTGAAGCTGCTTCATCGAGTCTCCATCAGTGGACAGCAAGCCAAATAAATCCAACCTCATATCTTAAGATTATATGGGCAAACAAACTTGTTAACTAAATATTTAAATTATGTCATTCATAACTGAATGTGACTAGACAAGAAACATTTTTTTTTGTTAATTTTTGACATATTAGACATACAAACAAGAGTTAATGCATGCATATTTTTAATTAATATTTAAATTTTTATGGATTACTTCACAACTACAGTATATGGGCTATAATTAGGTCAATATCTTCTTTTACCATTCTCAGTTATTCTTTATTCCATTAAATCCCATTTAATCATTTAATTCTTTAATTTCCTTAAATACAAATACCTAAAAAAAAAAAAACCTTTGGTTCAAGACATGGTTACAGCCTTGATATTAGCTAATGTTAATTTCAAAATGTAACTCATTAGTTAATTCACTGTGAACTTTATTACTTAACATTAACAAAGATATATATGCAGTATAATAAATGCAGTAAACATTGTTAGTCTATGTCAATTAATGCATTAGATAATGTGCACAAATGAGACTTTATTGTTAAGTGTTTCCATGATGTGTGTAAATGGATGTAAAATAACTGTTCTTGAACTTTTCTGAGATGTTACTGGCTTTTGGTTTAATTTCAGTTCTTTAATTATGATCTAATTCCAGCTTAATTCTTAGTTAGTTGATATGATATACTTTTGGGATTTTTAATTAGTTAATGTTTTGTGGTTTGACATGCTACACTCCATGTACTGTACATTTATTCGTATTTTAAAAAACATTGATATTAATTGGGTGACAACATGACATTTTTACTTTGAATAATGCATTTGTTTACACTTCAGGGCAAAATAACTTTATTTCCTAATAGTTATGGATGTATCCTTCACTGTATCTTTATTGCCATGTTTTTAGTTATAGGAATTCAGTTGCAATTGTATGTAAATTATTTAATAAAAATACATACAATGCACACTGAAATGAATATAAGAGGCTTCCAACATTAATATTTGTTCTACTTTCATTTATTTATGTCAGCATAGTTATAGACATTAATACAATCTTCAACAGCAAGGCAATATAGGATGATGCATTATACAGTTTACCGTTTCATTCCACTATTTCAACACAACATCTACTGCAACACAAGGAGTTGTTTAAAACAAACACAAACTTCTTATTCTTTAATGTTCTATTATATTGTCGTACACACGTTTAATTTTTCTAATGGAAAAAAATAAGGAATGAAAAATATTGCATGGAAAATGATTTTCCTATAACCTTTTGCTTTTAAAAAAAACTATGTGAAGTAGTCTTAAAGACACAACTTCCTTTACCTTAGTTTTTCGCTCATTATTCTCTCCTTCTTTAATCAATCAATGTTGTTTTACCCATTTATACTTCAAGTTGCTGCTATGGTTATCACACACAAATAAAGCTTTAGAAGTAAGAGTATTAGAAGAACTACAAATGCATAAGCATGTGCACTCAAACAAAACTTTAAAAATGCAAATAAATATAGAGTAAATATGAATAAATATCTACTGAGCAGGTTTTTACAGCTTAAATGATTTCAGCTTAAAGAATTTTGTCTTTATATACAAAACCCAAGAACTATTTGTCTGACTAGAATCAAGATAACAATGTGAGATCATCTTTGACGTTATTGAGTAACTCATAGTAATATTTTTTAGAGTGTGGGAGTGGAAAGTTCTGGCTTGATCTACTGACGACGAGCAAATTAAAGAACAGACGCAGCCGGATCATTTCCGTAATGACCAACACATCTACCAAGCAGCGCAAATTAGCGTCTGGTTTAAGATACAATAGAGTTTCAGCACTACATGCTTGAATCATAAACTGCAAAAAAAAAAAAAAAAAAGTGTCTGACATCACTCGTTGGTTTTTGGAAGAGCAGTTTTGAAGCCTAAAGTTGGCCATTGCCATCTTGGCACCGCGCCCAACTCATAGATAACTGAAAATGGGCAGAGGTGGGATGTGGGTGGAGCTGAGGTGCCTGGTTGCTGATACCATGCCCGCCAAGCTCAACCATAGCAACAAGGGACCTGTCACTCAAGTGGCTACGCCCTTATTTATGCAGAGGCTCAATATCAATTAAAAATGTCATGAAGGGCAAAATTAGCTGTATACACCAAAACCACTTTTTGTACCAGGCTGTAAAGTTGGGCATTTTAACATGGGGGAGATACAGATAAGAGTCCCTTTTAGAGCCCGTCAATGAATTGCAGTTTAAGTCACTTAAGTGTTGGCTTCAAGAGAGACTGCAGGAGGTTGCCACTTGGCTTGAATCCCCAAAAATATAAAAGCAAAAGTATCCACTAAGCACCAGAAAGGATATGCCATTGAAACGCCCTTTAGTGTTGTACTAGGCATAGCCCTACAAATGACTTGAACAAAGTATCAGTCCCCACACAGACCAGTAGTAAAAGAGCATTTTGTGGTGCAAATTAGAACACAAATCATGCAAACTGGATGTTCAGTATTGTGCCAGTAAAGACCATACACAAAGCTATTAAGATCACTTTTATTAAATCACATGGCCCTTCAGTTATTTTTGGCCATGTTCCTTAACATTGATGGGGCCAACAGATGCCTTTCCCCGTCGTAGATCTGAGGAACACACGATTAGTGAGAACTAAAGCCATGAAAAAACAACAAGTTTTCAGAGTTAGTCCATACCCATAAGCAGCCGATCACTTCCACTTCTGATGCTACAAGTGGTGTCACAGCAGCTACACACCTGGTCAGAGTCATCTGCGGACACCCAACTGACAAGAAACACCCTCAGTTAAGATGACAACAACTAATTTACCCGTACACCCATCTAGCAGGCAACATACCCATTAGCAGAGAATGAACAAGCTTTTTGCTCAGAACTTGGGGCTGCTGCAGCCGCCTTCAAAGTGCATGTGATGTAGACCTGCAAGGACAATTGTTTGTACACCATGGTAGCATATCATACAAAGAGTTGCACAACTAAAACATACACACCAGTCTACTGTCTGCTTGCTGGAACCTGAATGCCTCTAGTTGAAACCGCAGCTTATCACCTTGAGTCCGAGGCATAAAGTGAGATGTGGAGCCGGTGAGCTTGGCATCCACCAGGCACCTGTAAACAGGACACAGTTAGAAAACCTACAACCCTTCTGGAAGCTGGTATACATGAGGTAGCACCTCTTACCCATTATTCTCAATAAAGGAGTATCTGGGGACAGAAGCGACATCAGGGACTGCAGTAGCCACGCAGCTGTCCACAAACACACGGACGGGAACATGGCTGTACAAACGCACTGATGCTTCAAGATTTATCACGTCACCCAGGAAGTACTGGTTAGAAGGTCGCTCAAATAGCCAGTCATCTGCAAATAAAGAATCTTAGCACAGGTTCACAAGCATGTTCAAGTCAATTTGGGATACACCAACCAGTCATGAGCTTGAGGGAGAAGACAAAGGCTTCCTCTGCAACCTTAGTTGAGGCATATGGGATCCAAGTGGGCATTAAGGCAAGGCTGCTCACATTATGTGTTCTGTAGGAGTTAAACAAACGGTCATCTCATGTCTATAAATTGCGGGATCAGATGATCCAATGAATCTCAAATAATTTAATCCTCACCTTGGATAATGACACTCGATACCAACTGCCGCACTACTGCTCCTGACAATAGGAACACTATATGAAACCGCTTGTGGGGTGTAGATAACGTTGAACGTATAGACAAGCTCATCCTCAGTCACCTAAAAAGAAAGTTAATAGTATACAATCATGGATATTTTTGAACGGTCCCTGTGAGTAACATCAAAACCCTACCATCGATGTGCTGCTACATCCATGCAGTTCAGACTCAAAGATGAGCACTTGAGCAGAAGGATCCTCTCCAGTTGCAGTGCAGCCTCCCAGTGTAAAAGCAGAGGACAACAGTGGGTTTCCTGTCCCAAAGAAGTCCTTCATCACTTCCACATGTACTGAATTCTCTCCACACTGAGCAGCGACACTGTTGGCAGGGATAGGATGCGGCAACTCAAAAGGAACGTCGGGTTGATGTGGTTCCTCGGGTAGACTTGGAAAGCTCCACGTCAGTTTCACCACTGGACCCTGCAACAGCTCTTTTGATTGAACACCCATAAGATCTTGAGAAGGCTTTCCAAAGTCAGTCCTGACTGGTGTCTGGACGGGAAACTGAGCAGGGAACGTTTGTGGTGCAAATACAGGTTTACTGGGAACCACAGACATCCTGGAATCAGCCTGTTGAGAAGCTTGCACTAATGCCCTAGGCCTAGACTCACTTGGACTGCGACTGTGTGCTGCTCTTGCTCTCCATTGTGCATCAGACAATCCAAGAGTAAGAATAAACACCAATCCAAATCCAACCTGCCAAAACCCCATTATTGCCAAGCTTGTTCAATGACACTTTAGGGTGCTACCCTGCACATTTATACAGATGCAAATCAGCATGGCTCCACCTTTCTCATGACAAGCAACATTTTTCTCTGCACCTGCCAATTCACTCAATCAATATGTCACAGGTGAAAGTCATTGATTCTTTATTACTCGGGATAAAATTAAGTACCAAATAAGGGGGGGTTATATTGGCAGCTAAAACAAATTATTATTTCTTATTTTCATCAATTCTCCGAAACACAAACAACCAAGTCGTTGTGTGTCTTCCTTTTTTATTTATCCAGAAACACGATCCCCAGACAGAATTTTACACTAGAGTATCCAAAATAATAAAGTTGAGTATGTTTATAGTCAGGTTTAGATTGTAACAAACATTCTTCCCTCACATCAACAGACAATCTTCACAAGCCGGAACTGAAATGGAGCAATTTGGTTCAGAACAAAATGAATGCAAGGTCATAACATTGATTTTAGTATAGATTCACCTACATGTTTTCTCCCTGTTATAACTGTTATGATTATGTTGATCAGAGTGTGGATTAATAGTAGACTTCATTCCTTCTTGAACTACACTATATGCTGGTCAGCACCAAAAGACAATAATCTGAACAGTCTGCCAAACCAATTTAATAAAAAAATATTAACAGATACAAACAAAAGACAAATGAACAAAACATTAGTCTCCTACACAGTTTACATTGTACATACAGTGCAGCATTTCCATGTCAGATTGCCAGTTCTGTATTGGCCGACGATTTTCATGTGAGCACTACGGCGCATGTGTGTGAAGCTGATGCAAGAGCTGGACAATAATGAGGCGGCGTTCTGACGAAGGACAGGGAGACGCTGCTCTGTATTTACAACATAAACTGTGTAGGAGACTGACACAGACGAGAAGAGATTGTTGAACAAAGTCGTTGTTTTTGAAGTATTCTTGTCACTTAGTAACATTAAGGTTGAACCACTGTAGTCACATGGACTGTTTTAACAATGTCTTCACTACCTTTCTGGGCCTTGAAAGTTGTCGTTGTGTTGCTGTCTATGTGGGGTCAGAGAGCTCATGGATTTCATCAAAAATATGAATTAAGGGGGAACTTTTTTTACAATAAAAACATTTCAATCTACTCTCGGGATGGATGTATGCGTTTTGGCTCATCGATTTCATCAAAAATATCTTAATTTGTGTTCAAAAGATGAATGAAAGTCTTATGATTTTGGAACGACGCGAGGGTGAGTAATTAATGACAGAATGTTCATTCTTGGGTGAACTAACACTTTAAAGTCTCTGTGAACCAGAAATAGCAACTGATTTTTTTTCAGTGCTGTGACATATTTCCAAGTGAACCTTGCGTGATTCATTTAAATACTCTCCTCTCATAAATACTGCGTCTGAAAGGGAAACTCCTACAAATGCATTTACAATAAGGTCAGCCGCAAAAATAACTCCTTTTCAGCACTAATTTTTCATTGTGTGTCTTTAGTAAATCCTGACAGTAGTTTTTTAACGCCAAAAAAGGCGGTTGCACTTCCACAAGCTGTTAGTAAATCTGGACCCATAGCATGTTATTTAATATGGCAATGTTAATGTATTTGGTCTTGGCGGACTACATCTGCTATGCTGCTGCTAGATATACGTATATGCTAATAGATACACAGACATGCTGCTGTGAGCATGTATATATGCTGCTGCTACTGCTGCATGAGTAGCAGTAGTCAGTTTATTTATCCCCGTAGGGAAAGTACATTTGCAGCATACTCTCACAGACATTTAACATTCACAATTGGCATAAACTCCCGAGCGTTTGCATGGGCGTGCCAGATTCTCTGGGCGGAGGAAAGAGAGGAAACCGTTCCTGCTTGGACGTCAAACCAGGAGACTTCAGGATTGGCTCGTCTGGCCTGTCATTTTCTCAAAGGCAGAGAAAGACAGCCAGAACTCGGTTTTACACCGATCAACATTTCTATCCACTTGGGGACAATATTCAGGCTAGGGGAACTCATATTAATGTTGAAATACCTCATAAAATGAAAATTTCATGCCATGGGACCTTTAACATAATTCCCAACAGTTTATTTGTCATTGTAACTACTTTCTTTAGTAATTTCCTCTAAGCCATTTCTATTACACATAATAAATAGACATACATAAATCCCGTTGCAGATCTAGGCAGGTGGCGCTGGGGGAGGTGGAGGGTTTCAGAGGAAATCTGACAGCACACAATAAAGCAGACGCAATCTAATTGGTTGCAGGATCAGCAGAGGCCAATGAGCTTGTGCCATGTGGTAATGATGTGATTGCATGTAAAGGACCTAAAAGCCTGCACCCTCTAGAGTTTTATGGCTACACTAGATATATAGTTTACAAGTGGGGAAACACCCTGGACAGGGGGCCAGTCCATCTCAGGGCTCACATAGTAGACACTCACATTCACACCTACAGGCAGTTTTTGCCTCCCCAATTCACCCATCCTGCATGTCTTTGGTCTATAAGGGGAAACCAGAGGACACAGAGCAAAAACACGCTGCCATGGTGAGAACATGCAAACTGCCCGCTCAGCCTGTCCGGATGGTAAGAGGAACCAGTTGCAGGAATAACTGTTTATGAAAATGACAAGAACAAAATCAGGAACACAGAGAGGAAAAAGTGAGTCCACATCAGAAGGGGAAACCGGGATGATGCCAGCCAGGTACGAGGGAGTACTACGTCAGCTCAACAGGCGGCTTTGGAGAAAGCATTCTCAGAGCGAATGGCAGAGCAGATCCAAGCTGCAACACTGGAAAGTGGAGGTAAAAATGAGTACAATCCAAAGACAATGAGATAGGAGAGTTCACAGACGATCACCTGGTGACGTTACGTCACAATGGCACAGACAGAGAGAGAGAGACAGAGCGAGAGACAGACAGATCAAATACTAGTTTGGGAAAACAGGAAAAAATAAAGACATAACCAAAAATGCAGACAGTAGGCAGGAAACCAACATTAGACTAAGACTATAACTGTCGCAGGATCAAGGTCTCAGTAACCACAGACAGGAGCCAGGTAACTCAGCAGAGCAGTGATTCAATCTGGCACAGGACAGAAGATAAGAGGGGAATATAAAGGGTGACAAATGAACAAAAACAGGTGTGAGCCATAATGAGATAACAAGGTAACAAGAGGGGCGGAGTAACAATAGACAACAGAGCACATGGCATGGCAATCACCATGTGGTCCAGACAAACGAAGGACACAACACAAACAAGCCTAAAGCAGATCAGACCGGCACCCTGACACAGCCAGAACTCGAATGAACCCGGACCTTCTTACTGGGAGGTGACAGTGCTACCCACAGAGCCATGAATTAACTAAACGATACTTCTAGGGCTGTAACCACCTTAGTCATTGAGGGGGACGAGTCCTCCCCAATAATTGGAAATGGCCAAATTGCTAAACATTGGCCACTAAACATTTATTATTTGACAACTGTTTTACGATCGATGTTTAACAACCCACAGTAACATACAGTGATGCAAACTACTCAGCTTTTTACTGTCATTTCGCCATTTTGAATTGAAAGTATGCAATCATTAGTAAAGTTCCTAAATGTAATTTAGGGAGGAGCGAGCCCATCTAATCTTCCAATCAACAGCTCAGAGCCAGAGTAGGGGAGCGCGGGGCACAACCTAACACGGGGTTAGTTGTAATGCGCATGTTTTAACCCTTTCCACGCATGCCAGAATGACGAAACTTAGTGTATTTACTAGTTGCCATATCAGCATTATTTAGAGAAAAAATAGCGCCAAAATTAAAAAATCTCTGGAAGATATTACTGAACGTATTTAACCATAGCAAAAGTAAATTTCTTACTTAAGTTTAGTTTTCATCTCTGTTTTTTGTGTTTATTTAAAATATGATAAATCCGATATTATTTTAATCTTATATCTGTTATTTAACAGTTGAGATGGTTCTTTAATGCTGATCTAACAGCAGAAGACACAAGCCGCGGTTTAAATCCCAGTTGTGCAGGTGGGGTGCGTTCTAACACTGCGTTACAATGAGCCCCTATTAGAAATATGCCATTATATTCTATACTTTTATGAATTCTTTTGAGAAACCATGAGAAAAGTGTGAATAATGACTGAGAGTTAATGTTCAGAAATTATTCATTATTATTATGTTTTTAACTCTGCTGTATAGCTGTATTTAGCAATGTGTTTGGAGTCAAACTCCAAAATGCTTATATTTTGAATGATAAAAAAATGCCATTATTTTATTTTAAAAAGTTAATAGTTGTATTTTGTTGACAAAATATTTTAGTTTGTCTTGTATATTTTTTTGATTATATCAGAGAACATTTTAAGTTGTTATTTGGTCATGTTGCATTGTGCCCCACCACATGTTACAATGTACCCCACCTATGAGGCATGTTGTCACATTTCACTTCCATTCTTTCGGAGTAAATCAAGAAAAAAGTATACACTGTATTAATGAAACAAAACCACATAATTGTACTAGACATGTGTGCAATTAATGTGGGAAAAAATAAATACTCTGAACTAATGCATTAGATAATGTGCACAAATGAGACTTTATTGTTAAGTGTTTCCATGATGTGTGTAAATGGATGTAAAATAACTGTTCTAAAACTTTTCTGAGATGTTACTGGCTTTTGGTTTCATTTCAGTTCTTTAATTATGATCTAATTCCAGCTTAATTCTTAGTTAGTTGATATGATATACTTTTGGGACTTTTAATTAGTTAATGTTTTGTGGTTTGACATGCTACACTCCACGTACTGTACATTTATTCTTATTTTAAACAACATTGATATTAATTGGGTGACAACATGACATATTTTTACTTTGAATAACACTTCAGGGCAAAATAACTTTCTTTCCTAATAGTTATGGATGTATCCTTCACTGTATCTTTATTGCCATGTTTTTAGTTATAGGAATTCATTTGCAATTGTAAATTATTTAATCAAAATGCATACAATGCACACTGAAATGAATATAAGAGGCTTCCAACATTAATATTTGTTCTACTTTCATTTATTTATGTCAGCATAGTTATAGACTTTAATACAATCTTCAACAGCAAGGCAATATAGGATGATGCATTATACAGTTTACCGTTTCATTCCACTATTTCAACACAACATCTACTGCAACACAAGGAGTTGTTTAAAACAAACACAAACTTCTTATTATTTAATGTTCTATTATATTGTCGTACACACGTTTCATTTTTTTAATGGAAAAACATAAGGAGTGAAAAATATTGCATGGAAAATGATTTTCCTATAACCTTTTGCTTTTTAAAAAAACTATGTGAAGTAGTCTTAAAGACACAACTTCCTTTACCTTAGTTTTTCGCTCATTATTCTCTCCTTCTTTAATCAATCAATGTTGTTTTACCCATTTATACTTCAAGTTGCTGCTATGGTTATCACACACAAATAAAGCTTTAGAAGTAAGAGTATTAGAAGAACTACAAATGCATAAGCATGTGCACTCAAACAAAACTTTAAAAATGCAAATAAATATAGAGTAAATATGAATAAATATCTACTGAGCAGGTTTTTACAGCTTAAATGATTTCAGCTTAAAGAATTTTGTCTTTATATACAAAACCCGAGAACTATTTGTCTGACTAGAATCAAGAAAACAATGTGAGATCATCTTCCGGTTTCAAGATCTTTAGGGGATCAAGGGCTTTCTCCGGGCGAATACGTGAACAAGAAAATCAAGATGGAAAATCAGATCAATGCAGATCATGCAGTGGAGAAATATCTTTCACTGAGATCTAAAACTAAAAAAACAATGTGAAGGATGTTTTTGAAGGAGGTGACATTTACGTGCGCTCCCAAGAGCCTCTCTTCCGTTCATTACACAATAAAAGAATGCTTATATGTTCAGGATAATGATGAGAAAGACATTCTGTGCTGAAATGTCAATGTGTCATGCAAAGAAAAGGGATTAATTCAAACTATAGTCTCACATAGCCAGATCTCTAAAGTCTATAGTCTCAAATATACTTAATAATCATTTGAATGACCTTATCTATATGTGAAATGCAGAGCTGATGCAAACATGCCCATCGTTATGATCAGATGCTTTCTTAAAGGACAACTCTGGTGAAAAATGAACCTAGGGGTAATTAACACATGGTTACCGAGTAGATCGTTCTCTGGGATGCGTTTTCATGAAAATCGAATGTAAAGAGTTTTATATCTAAAAACAGATTAGCTTATAACGCGAGTATATGGGGCATAGAATAAGTCAAATTAAATCGCTAGTTAATACCACTAACAAGGCTCAAAATAGCCTCACGCTAACACGGTAAAATAATGAGGGTCCCCACATGCAAACCAGAGCATTGAGAACTGTGTAAGTGTACAAACAGTTTAATAAGAAGATACTTTATAAAGACAGAACATTACGCGTATACAGACAGGAGCCATCTTGGAAAACAGTCTCGACAAGTCGAGCCACGAAATCTGTGCTAAGCTGATGAACTGTGACTTGGAATCTCATATGGTCCGCTCTTTCCTGGAAGAAAGCACTGAACGCAACAGAGAAAATAAATAAATACAAATAATTTTTTTAAAAACTGAACGCAACAGAGACTAGTGCTTCCAAAGGATACACACTAAAGAGATGGCGGATTATTCAACCGTGGCTCGACTTGTCGAGACTGTTTTCCAAGATGGCTCCTGTCTGTATACGCGTAATGTACTGTCTTTATAAAGTATCTTCTTATTAAACTGTTTGTACACTTACAAAGTTCTCAATGCTTCGGTTTGCATGTAGGGACCCTCATTATGCTACCGTGTTAGTGTGAGGCTATTTTGAGCCTTGTTAGTGGTATTAACTAGCGATTTTAATTTTACTTATTCTATGCCCCATATACTCGCGTTATAAGCTAATCTGTTTTTAGGGATAAAACTCTTTACATTTTCATGAAAACGCATCCCAGAGAACGATCTACTCGGTAACCATGTGTTAATTACCCCTAGGTTCATTTTTCACCGGAGTTGTCCTTTAACTGCTGTTTTCTCACTGCTATCATTTGTGTTGCATGTTTATTTTAGTGATAAAATATGTCGACAAAGTCCCTAATGCCTTGTACGCATTTTACGATTTTGGGCTGTCCCAGACGAAAGATGACCAATCGTGTCGATTTCTGTGGTCGTGGCTCCTAAATGGTTGTCCTACGTCGTACAGTGAGAGAGTCTTGTCACGGTCTTGCGACCAAAGATAGCCTGCGATACTTTAGGAAATGGCGTATTGATCAATGCGACATGGCGCTAAAACCTAAACTATTTACCTCAAGCTCTATTTGCAAAATTGGCATGTCAAGTTGGCCTCTTTTCCCTAGCCGCCTAGCCTGGATGTCAGCCGAACTTAGCCCCGCCCACAACATTTGAGGTCAGGAAGTTCAGTTTGGACTTGATCCGTTGTGGAGCAACTATGCTCGAACCAGAGCTGTTTGGACCAATCAAATTGTCAGGGCGGGCTTTATACGATGATGGACAGATGATCAACAGTAACGTAATCATTCACGTCAATTCGTTTACTAAATGGAGAACTTGTTCGTATATGCATTCACCTTTACTATTTCCCTCAAAAATGATAATCGTGTTGGTAAGTACTCCGTGTATCCTTAAATTTTTTTACAACACCAGCCATGATCGTTTACAGTCATCTTCTTCTTCTACTTCTTTCAGCGTGCGTGCAGTTGAGTTCTGTTGACAACTATGCGTCGCTCTGATTGGTGGTAGGTCTATCCAATTGAGTGCAGAGGCATTTTCGCCCCATAATCACAGCCCAATGGAGCAGTATCAGACTCATATTCTGACTAGAATCTGAGTATGACGACTTCAGGCTACTAGCCGCGTCCACATTATCCTCTTTCGCTTCCTCCTCTTTTTTTCAGTGCACATAAAAACCACAATTGCCAAAGTGTGATTTATCTCGCACTATTTGTTTACTACTAGTGTTTCTTCTATACTAATTTGCGTCGTAGCCTACGATTCAATAGGTGTCATCATCGTACAGTCTACATGCATGACTTACCCAAGTTTATTAGATCCGTGTCGTACAGTGTGATCTTATAGGATTGCCAAAAATCGCATAAGTACTATAATAATAAATGCATAAAAATATTCACCATTCTAAAATGTCCCTTGAATCACAAGTGTGTACTCTCTCCATCATGAATAAAGTGGTTGAGCATTTTTTGAGCAGATTCCAGACCAACCATCCCATTTATATCTTCTCCAACACCATGGCTGTTCGCTTCTCTCCAATTACATTCAATCTCATCCTCGTACGACACTTGCCTGGTGCCGATTTGTGATTGGTGGAGGTCCATCATGGATTTATTGCTCCTCAGGTGGCCGTGATGTTCCTGCTGCTGCTCTTGCTGCTTCAGAAGCCCTATGGAGTGGATCTCTTCCAGACTAGCTGAGAGTACACGAATAGGAGAGCCCAGATTACGTACATCTGTGATGTGGTAGCCATCACAATCTGGACCATCAGGACTCTGCTTGAAGTGGGCCAGGCTGACATCCTCGATAGGGATGGGTAGGGTTTCGGGGTGAACAGTGAACTTGAGATGTGGTATCTGAAGGCCGTGAGGAGGATGATGATGACATTTGCTTTCCTCACCCCCAGATTCGCTCTCAGTATCCACAATTCCCTTTGAATAATGGTTCACCCCCTCCCAACAGCCTTGCCTCTGCTGCCATTGGTAATACGATGCGTTTTCATGATTTTCCTGTGAACCCGTCAGGACGCAGTTCTGTGCCTCCTCTCCCATTTCTGACCAATCAGATTCCTCCTCCTCTGGGAGTGTTCCCAGCGATTGGTCATCGGCATGCATTGAGACTTTTTCGTAACGGTCACTATCCATGAACTGAGCTGGAGGTGGTGCGACTGGAAGAGGAGTTATGGGATCGTCAGACTTCAAATGTTTCACCAGGGCATCCTGTAGCATTGATGTCACCTACAGTGTAATGAAAGGGTATAGGAACATCATTCAATTCAACTAATCATGAACTCATTCTGATTAAAGGTATATTTGGAATAAGCATGAACTAATTATTGTACATAAGAATGTATGTAATATAATGGTACACTCTAAATAAAAAAAGGTTCTATATGGCACCAAAAATGGTTCTTGGCTCGTAATGATAGGGGAAACTTTTTTAGTGCTATATAGCACCAATTTTGGTGCTTCAGTGGTTCTTCAGAGGTTCATCACTGGTTCTTTGACAAAGGTGCTATATAGCACCTCTGAAGAACCGCTGAAGAACCACTGAAGCACCAAAATTGGTGCTATATAGCACTAAAAAAGGTTCCCCTATGATTACGAGCCTTTTTTTTTTTTGAGTGTAGGGCTGGGAATCGATTTTAAAAATAATCAAGGCGTTGGGAATCGAGAATCGATTCCAAAGTTTGGAACTGATTCCATCAAAGGGAATCAACTGCTTTTTAAAAGCCCTTTTCAGTTCAAAAGAGCTAATCTTTCATTTACCTCTAACTAAGTGATGGGAGGTCTCATTCATTTCCGTGAATCAGTTAATTTCAATTAATCAGTTAAAAAAATAAGTGCAGTCGTTCTTTTACGTCGTCGCACATGTATTTCTAACATCTCGTTGACATGGTATGTCACACTGAAACGTTCAAAAATAAAGCCATATCTGGGAATCCATATTGCTGATTATTAACCTTCAATCACTTAAGTTAATGAGGTTCAATCAATGAGTTGATTGCATACAACTGACAAATATTGATAAGCCTATGTCTTGGACAAGTTTCCTACATTGAAGTTTTGCACCTAAAACATACAACACAGACATCAAACGCGTATTTGTTCTAGGTATCTACTATATAAAAAGGGTAAAACTGGCGGCAGTACTTTATTTTGATGGTCCCTTTTAAACATTCTGTTGAATGTGATTTTGTAACTACATGTCAACCAACTCTCATTAGAGTATTAGTAGACTGTCTGCTTAATATCTAATAACACTTTATTTTGATGCTCCACAACAGACATTCTACTGACTATTAGCAAAAGACTTTATATATAGGAAGACGGTCCTCTCCGATTACTTATGAATGGGGAAAGTGCAACACCCAACATGGCAAATAAGCCCCGCCTTCTAAATGAAAGAGCCAATCGTTGATTAGTAAAGTCATCGTGTCACTGCAGCTGCCGTTAAAAGCTCTGGTTGCTATCACAGTTGCCAAGTCTGCGTACATAACACGCGACTTTGGACTTCTTTTTTTTGGCAGGTCGCGTTAAAAAAATCATGTGTTGCGTGTTGCGTTTTTTGGGGTTTATTTTTTAAAATGTGGTTGCTTGTTAGGAAAATATAACAAGCAACTTCGTTTCTTTACATTTATGGCCACTGTTATGTCCAATACATTGACTGACACTGTCTTCTCACAGCTTATAGCCAGTAGTAAGTGCTGTAGTAATTTGTCCTCATATGTCCCACCGCCTTCTCCCCCTCAATGAAGAAAAATCGCAAATAGTATGTGACATTAGTAATTTTCATTGCTATTTAGGGCAGATAGTATGCACATTGAGATGCAGGGCTTGTCTTGTTCACGGTTTTGTAGTTTGTGTGTTCACTACTCACTGCTCCTAATATGTGTGCACTAACTCCGACTATGGGTTACCATAATTAGCCTTCACGTCACTTTTTCTCTTTTTCCATCTCCAAACCCCTTCTGTTCACAGCTGATCGGAGGATATTGCGTGCCCTTTATTGCATTTGATGATTTTTGTAAGATCACACCTGTTTTTGCTTTTCTAACTCCGAGAGGTTTCAGTTTAATATGTTGCAGGCTCATTTATTGATAAAAATAATTGATCGTAAATAATATTGATGATAATTGGGCTTGTTTTAGGCTTGTTTTTGAAGCTGTGGTTGCTTATTTGTCTCACAAGAGTTGGCAACACTGGTTGCTATAGAAACAGGCAGTGTTCTGAGATGCGCGTTTAGGATTGCGCATGCACATTAGCTTTGTCCAGGCTAAAAAAATAATTGTTTGTCATGATTCAAGCATTTAAAAACAAAATGTATGACACAGTTGTTATCAGATTTCATTGGTGATTTCAATCGTAAGCTTGGCGAACAGTTTTGGAGAATTTGATTCAAGACCAGATTCAAGGAGCTGCACTTGCAAGCCCGAGAGGCGTTTCAAAGATGGCCGCCGAGTGAAATGACTTGTCTTAAAGGGACTTTGTTATAAGTAACTTTGCAACTACATGTCAACTTATTCTAATCCTAACCCTACCAGTCTACTAATACTAATACTAATCTAATGAGAGTTAGTAGACATGAAAGAGGAATGTTACTTATAGTCAACAGAATGTGTTAAAGGGGCCTTCAAAATTCGATTCTAGACCCAGAAATGGGAATTGAAATATTTTTCCCAAAATTTTCGTAATCAATCAGCCCTATGTGACTCGAACATCTACATAAATAGGGATATGACATTGGTGTTGGACATGTAGCATGTAAATATAAAAACATTACATTATAAAAATAACAAAATCAAACTCTCACATTAATGGTCTCTAGACTTTGGATGGTCGTCTTTGCTGCAGACAATTGATCTGTGAGCACAGAGATTCGCTGGTTCAGTCGCTCACGCTCCCCATCCATATTCTGTGCCTAAATTAAAGCAACAAGACAGACAGATGTAACAATAAAGTCACTTTTTTTTCAAATTTGAAAGTATTTATGTAAATCTATGGTTTATTGATATTATGAGATTGGGAATCTATTAAAACCAATGTGCTTAATTCTTTAGGCAGAACTACTAAGATTGAAGAATTAAATTGGGCTTTACCACACAATGCAGTTTTTTCTCCAGAAGGTGGTTGGTTTGCTGTGTGCAAGAATAGTTGTCTTGAAGTCTGATGAAAGAGAAAGACATTTCCTTACCCTAATACACTTTTAAAGGATATACTTTAAAAGAACTGTCATGTAATGTTTTCGAACACTTAATTGCATGTTTAATTAAAATGATTTAGAGTTCAAATTTATGTTAAATGCAATTAGTTGGACCCAGTTCAGCGGGACTTAAGTACATCTTTATATGTAATTTCATAACTTCTATTGAAATATGGTTGAAGTGTACATTTATGGTAAACAAATTAATAATTTAATGTAATCTCTTGTAGAACTTTGTATGTAATGTATTTAAATATATTTGTAGTCACACAATTGAAATGCTGAAGTTGCAATTTAGTACATTGAAAATATGTCCTTTAAATGTAATCTCAAGTAACACACTACAATTTAAACTGTAATCAAGTACTTTACATGTGCTTTAGTCAACACATCAAAATAAGTGCACGTCTGTAAAGAATGACAAAAGATTATTAAAACATATTGATTTAAAATGTTGTTTAAAAGTGTACTTACAGCAAGTGTGTTAAAGAACATAGTCATGAAAGTTTACTCTTACGCCGCATTCACACGGGGCGTCGGCGTCAACGCTTCTCGTTTACTTTGAATGGGTGACGTCATGCGTTGCCGAACTGAATTGTGGGTTCCGTCGCGGCGCTTCACTCGCGTTGCAAGCGGCAAAAGTTGAAGATTTCTCAACTTTTCAAGCGCCAACGCAGGCGTCATCCAATCAGATCACCCTATGCAAATATCCTAGAGCAGACGCTAGCCAATCGCGTTCGTTTAAAACACCGGTGAATGAAGAGTGAATGAAGAGTAAAGAACGATCTAAAATGGAGGAAAAGCTAATAATTGCGGTGGATAATCACCCGGTCCTTTACTACCAATCATTATTTACATACCGGGACACAAACTGGAGAGACCAGGCCTGGAGGAGGTGGCAGAGACGGTTGGAGAATCTGGAATGTATCATGCTTGTATTCTGTCCGTGTACTCTGTTTATAATTGAATGACAGCAGCATATCATATCATGTGTGGTTCAAATAGAGCTATCCCCCAGCCAAATGAGGAATCAAATATTAAAGTGATCAGTTTTCATACACAAAATAGTCTCACAGACTAGCTGTCAAAAAAGGCGCTTTTTTTGTGTTGTGTTGTGGTCCAAGCGGCAAGTAATGTGATTAGCTGTTGTCACACTATGACGGTCGCGTCAGGCACCAAGCTTCAGCCACGCCCTCCATCAAGCGTTGACGCCGAAGCCCCGTGTGAATGCGGCGTTAAGTGTCCTTTTCATAAATGTTGTAAAAAAAAAAAAAAAAAGAAAACCTGCAGGGCTGTTTCTCTTGTTGGAGTCTTATAAATATTATACAACTATCAAAAGCTAAAACAAATATTTAGCTCAAATCACGCTAAAAACAGCATTTTTTGGACTCAACCATTTTATGTGCATGCATTACACAATAGAATAGAATAGAATAGAATAGAATAGAATAGAATAGAATAGAATAGAATAGAATAGAATAGAATAGAATAGAATAGAATAGAATAGAATAGAATAGAATAGAATAGAATAGAATATAGCACAGTAAAATTTAGACTTGAGTCTCACCTTGTGAACCTCTCCAATAAGCTGTTTAGCTCTATGCGAGTTCTTTGTAACTCAGATTCAAGGAGCTGGTGCCCAGTTTTAAACTCAGCTCCCATACATTCCATTCGAACAGTTGTCTGCAGCAAGCTGTGGTGCAGAACCTCATTCTGCTCCTGTAACATCCTGGATTGAAAAGACAGACAGACAGTCCATTAAGCACGCACGCCTCCATGAAAACAATCACAGACTGTAAGAGACACAGTGCTTCTGTGAGAGATGGCATGCCAAGAAGGGATCGTTTATATCTGAGTGTGTCTTAAAGCAAACTGTTTCACAACCATCCTGACAAAGTTGAAAATAAATTTCTAGACCCAAAGTTTAACAGGCCGCATGCTAAAAAAAAAAGAATGCAAAAGTAAACAATGGACTCACATTAATCTCTCCAACTCGGAGTCCTTTTCCTACGCACAGGTAAAAGCAGTTGCAAATGTGGAAAACCCAACCATAAATTATATAAAATGTGTATATTTTGACTCTACTTTAACACTAAAGAAAAAATACTCACTTTTAGGTATGAGGATGACTCTTGGTAGCTCACTGTGGATTGGTCATCCTGGACAGTGGAGCTAGCGGATGAATCTGACTTGTTAGAATGAGGAGAAGTGGACCGCTGGCCAACTGGAGAGTGCCGAAGATGGCTTGGGTGGTCATCATTGTGATGATCCTCTTTGAAGTGGGAATGAAAGTGGCTCGATTCAGAATGAAAGTGGTGATGTGCTGCATGGGAATGCTGAATTTGCGATTCTGGGTTGTCATGGTAATGATGGTGATCTTGGGAATGAGGATGGTGGGCTTCTGGTTGGGAATGATGATGAGATTCTGAATGCTCAAGATGTTGAGGATGGTTAGACTCAGGGTTGGAATGGTGATGGGAATAATGGTGGGATTCTTGAGATTTGTGGTGATGGTAATGATCAGATTCAGCAGGGGGTTTATCATGATTTCCCGAGTGGAAATGGTGTGGGTGAGATTCCGGAGGATCATGATCACTGTGGTGGTGGAATTCTAAATGGGAAAGGTGTCCTTTAGAATGGGATGCGCTGTGATCTTGGGATTCTGAATGTGCGTTAGGATGATTTTCATTATGATGGGCTGAATTAGAGTGAGCAGGTCCTTTTGGATAACTGTCAGATGAGTGATGGTGATGAGGACTATGGTGAGACTCAGAATGAGAAGAATGATAATGGTGTTCCGGAGTAGGGGAGGCATCATGGGAATGAGAGTGTTGGTGAGTTTCAGTGTGAGAATCGTCGTGGAAAGGATGGTGCTCCGGTTCTGAAACTGAAGTGTGATGGTGGTAATCAGGGTTGGATGAGTGGTTAGGATGGGAATGATGATGGTGAGATTTGGGATGAGCGGAATCATAGTCAGAATGATGTTGTTGCGATTTCACACCAGAGTGGTGGTGAGTTTCTGAGTCAGCAGAAGGATGAGGTGTACTACCATGCTCTCCGTGGTGGAGAGGAGGAGGTGAATAATAGTGGTGAGATTTTGAACGGGAATGTTGGTGGGAAGGTTCTGAAACTGAGGTGCCGTCACTTCCATGGTGGTGATGTGGTAGCGAAGGTGAATGTTGATGGTGGTTGTGTGATTCTTTGTGAGAGGGATTGTGGTGAGCTTCTGGATGGGAAAGATGATGGTGAGTTCCTGACTTAGAAGAGTGTGTTGGGCTGTGGTGAGCTCCATGATGGTAATGTGATGGAGAGGGTGAACGATGATGGGAATCTGAAGGAGGAGAGGGTGAATGATGATGAGAATCTGGAGGAGAGGGTGAATGATGATGGGAATCTGGAGGAGAGGGTGAATGATGATGGGAATCTGGAGGAGAGGGTGAATGATGATGAGAATCTGGGGGAGAGGGTGAATGATGATAGGAATCTGGAGAAGAATGGTGGTGTGGTGATGGGTTACAATGAGTTCCATGGTGGCGGTGAGATGGCGATGGTGAATGATGGTGATGAGATTCTGGATGGGAATGATGGTGATGAGATTCTTGGTGGGAATGATGGTGATGAGATTCTGGATGGGAATGATGGTGATGAGGTTCTGGATGGGAATGATGGTGATGAGATTCTGGGTGGGAATGGTGGTGATGAGGTTCTGGATGGGAATGATGGTGATGAGATTCTGGGTGTGAATGATGGTGATGAGGTTCTGGATGGGAATGATGGTGATGAGATTCTGGGTGGGAATGGTGGTGATGAGGTTCTGGATGGGAATGATGGTGATGAGATTCTGGGTGTGAATGATGGGGATGAGATTCTGGATGGGAATGATGGTGATGAGGTTCTGGATGGGAATGATGGTGATGAGGTTCTGGATGGGAATGATGGTGATGAGGTTCTGGATGGGAATGATGGGGACGGTTTTCAGATTCTGGAGAACAAGGACATGAAGGTGGGGTGTGATGAGGTTCTGGATGGGAATGATGGTGATGAGGTTCTGGATGGGAATGATGGTGATGAGGTTCTGGATGGGAATGATGGTGACGGTTTTCAGATTCTGGAGAACAAGGACATGAAGGTGGGGTATGATAATCTTCACTATGATGGTGGTGTGATGGAGACGATTTGTGGTGTGAATTCCGATGATTCGAGGAATTGAAATGTTGCTCTTTGGGGGCAATTTGGTGCTGCTTCGGACCTTTGTGGCCACGTTCAGTCCCAGATGAAAGACCTTTTGAGGAAGAGCTAGTATTGCTTGTATCACTTCTTGCACTGCCGCGACGATGCCTGGGAACAGCCTGATGCTGTTGTTGATTGATGAGGTCCCTTTCAGAATAAGGATGCTTGTTGGAGCGGGAGGTCTTGCTTGAAGGCGAGTGCCGTTTGGATTGGGAGTGCTTACTGGAGTGAGAATGTTTACTGGAGCGAGAGTGTTTGCTGACATGGGAGTGAGTAGTTGATGTTATGGAGCTGGCACTGCTTCCCGGCCGGCTTCTGGAAATTTTTGACTTCTTTTCTCTTTTATGCTCAGGCATTGGGGACAATGCCTTTGGGGATGTTAAAATCTGCCCAGGGCTCGAGGGCCTATGAACATCTGTTACCCCAAGGGATGTAAGTCTTGACGGGCTAAGCACCTGCCTTGTGATTTCATTCAAAAAGGCAGAAAACTTTACCTTCTCCTTCACAAAGTTCTTACGGGCCTCTTGTTTCCTTTTCTCCAGCTCTTTCTCATCCAAGTCTCCAGCACCAGCATGATCCGCTCGCCTGGACAAAACCTCCATAGATTTGGTCTTTCTTATGTTTGCAGCCGCTTTAGCATTATTCTGTTCTTGCCCCTTACTTCCCTTCTCATTCTGTTCTTGAGAATATGTTGCCTTCTTGGCAGTCCCTGCACTTTTTTCTTTGACTGTCAAGTTCTTTTCCATGCTTGTAGACTTCTTCTTTTGGCCATCAGCTTCCAATAAAGGCATCGTATCTACATCATCCTCATCATCCTCAAAGGCTCTCCGTCCTCTGCTGATGTCCATACATGATTGTGAGTGCTGTGGACGTTTAGTTTCTCGCTTGGAATCAGGAGCCAAAGGGGCATTTTCTAGACTGGCTTGAGATGACCAAGAAGAGCATGAACCAGAGGAAGAGGATGAAGAAAAGCTAGAATTGGACAAATTAGATTTGGAGGAAGAGGATGAAGAGGAATTGGAGGAGGAAGAGGAATCAGAAGAAGAGGAATCGGAACTGGATGAGCTTGATGAAGACTTTGACAGGGAACTAGAGGAAGAGCCAGAAGAGTTTGAAGAAGTCACTGAAGCTTTAGAGTGAGTTTTCTTTTTCGGTGTGTGATGTTTATCTTGACGTTGTGGATAATGATGATGATGATGATGATGGTTTTTAGCTTGGGAGTGATGATGGGTATAATGCTCGTGAATGTGATGAACGCTGCTGCCATCTGAGGCACTATAGATGAAAGTGAAGAAAAATAATTAGTGGTTCTTACTAAGGCAGGAATCACTTTTACTACTGCTTATTCAAAACCCATGACTTATTTATGTATAAACTCATCCCACATCATTTAAGCTTTAGACAGGAATGATGCCTAATAAATAACATAAAGACTTAAAGGTGGGTTATTTTGTCTTGGGCTAGTAAGCAACTGCTTAGCAATGCCCATCGACCAATCAGGAGACAGTACTAGCATTTTGGCCCTGTTTACACCTGGTATTAAGATGTGTTTTAGTCGATCAGATCACAAGTAGACGAGGGAGAGTTGTAATCCGTCTCTTTTTTCTCCAATTTTAACCACTTCTGTCCTGATTTTTTCTAGGGGAGGTTCTATGGATCGGTAAATTAATGTGTTTTTTTTTCATATCTTTCCATCTAATGGACAAAATAAGCGTTCGCAACTTATGAATGTGCCTTGAGACGATGGAAAAACATACAGAGAGCATCAGCTTTTGTTTCTGTTCTGACAGCCACAAGACCACGCTGAACAATGTGAGTGTGTGTTACAAATCAGGCATGGTGAGAGAACATTGTGCTTGGTACGATTTTCGTCTTCAAACCACACTTGGGTCTGTAGCCGACAAAGTTTCCGTTTACACGCAAATCCGATCGAATGCGTATACCGACTAACTCTGGAAGAGGTCCAAAGTGGACAAGCTCAAAACGTCTTAGGGCGTGTTCACACTTGTCATGTTTGGTTCAATTAAAACGAACCCTGGTGCGATTGCTTGGTTAGTGCGGTTCATTTGAACAAATGTGAACGCTGCCATACAAACCCTGGTGCGCACCAAACAAGCGGGCCGAGACCGCTAAAAAGATGGGTCTCGGTCCGCTTCCAAACAAACTCTGGTGCGGTTCAATTGATATATGAACGCAACACGGGCCAAAGACAGGACGTGCTGTCACAAGATGCGACGCTACAAGTCAGCTGATTTGACGACGCGGAAAGATCGGTGTATCCAAAGTGAGTAGAGGGCAAACGTGGAGCAACGAGGAGGTAAAGTGCCTCATCAACTGCCGTCTCTTTACAGCAGATCTTTGTTTCTGCACACAACGTAGGAAATCCTGGTGCTGTTTTGAATGTTTTGAACATTTTATGAGCTCTTCGTGAGTTCTCAGCTAGTAAAAATAAAACCATATGTACACGCATAAAATTATGGCGTTTAATCCAGCACACAACATTGTTTTGAATGTTCGGTAAACAAGCTCCGTCGCGAAATATACGTAATAAGCCGACCAATCAGGTTGTGACCGTGTCCCTACACTCAAAAAAAAAAAAGGTTCTATATGGCACCAAAAATGGTTCTTCGTCGTAATCATAGAGGAAAGATCGGTGTATCCAAAGTGAGTAGAGGGCAAACGTGGAGCAACGAGGAGGTAAAGTGCCTCATCAACTGCCGTCTCTTTACAGCAGATCTTTGTTTCTGCACACAACGTAGGAAATCCTGGTGCTGTTTTGAATGTTTTGAACATTTTATGAGCTCTTCGTGAGTTCTCAGCTAGTAAAAATAAAACCATATGTACACGCATAAAATTATGGCGTTTAATCCAGCACACAACATTGTTTTGAATGTTCGGTAAACAAGCTCCGTCGCGAAATATACGTAATAAGCCGACCAATCAGGTTGTGACCGTGTCCCTACACTCTACACCTGCACCATAGAGAGCCTGCTGACTGGCTGCATCACCACCTGGTACGGCAACAGTACCGCCCGCAGCCGCAAAGCCCTGCAAAGGGTAGTGCGCACGGCCAGCTGCATCATCGGAGGTGAGCTTCCCTCCCTCCAGGACATTTATGTCAGGCGGTGTGTGAAGAGAGCTCAGAGGATCATCAGAGACTCTAGCCACCCGAACCATGGGCTGCTCTCACTGATGCCATCAGGCAGACGGTACCGCAGCATCAGATCACGCACCAGCCGACTCCAGAACAGCTTCTTCCCACAAACAATCAGACTCCTTAACTCTTGACCCATCAGGATCATAACACACACTGGACAGAATATCACTCAGCACAACCCACTGTAGATAAACACACATTATATACACATTTATTTATCATACAGCATCTATTGCACTTTGGATTTCAATTTTTCAATCTGTGAATAATATTTTATACTGTACATTGTATATTATTATTACTATTATAGCGTAATGTATATTGTTTAGTGTATGTTTAGTGTATATTGTTTAAAGTATATGTATATTGTAAGTATGTGTATATTGTTTAAAGCTGTGAGAACTACACTCACATTGTGTAAATTATTTATTGTTTATTGTAGAGTTTACTGTGCTGTGAGTAATTGTGGGCGCATCAGTGTAATCTGATGCTGCTTAAATGTTGTACATGTCATGTCATGACTACCATGTTGCTCGGAACTGCACCTAAGAATTTCACCTACTGTTGCACTTGTGCATATGTAGAGTGACAAATAAAGTGATTTGATTTGATTTGATTTGATTTGATTTGAACCACTTTTGGTGCTATATAGCACCATATCTTAACATGTTCTGTATATGGTAGCGGTGCTAAATAGCACCTTAGTTAGCGGTGCTATATAGCACCTTAGTCAAAGAACCGGTGAAGAACCTCTGAAGAACCGCTGAAGAACCACTGAAGCACCAAAATTGGTGCTTTATAGCACTTAAAAAGGTTCCCCTATGATTACGAGCTAAGAACCATTTTTGGTGGCATTTTTTTTAGAGTGTATGCCTTTGGTTCGTTAACTTTAGTTTCGCTGTTAAAAATGCCAGTGTGAACGCTAAGCCGACCAGGACTATATGTTTTGTTTTTGTTTTTTGGTCCGGACCACATGAACCAAACTACAAGTGTGAACGCACCCTAGACCCCGTTTACACCTGTATTTAGCGTCGCCCACTTGTGATCTGATCTTAATACCAGGTTTTTGTATTGTATCTAATGTGTATTGTTTCAACCCCCATTATGCACATTTATATATTTTTTTTATATTTTGAAATTACATAAATACATATTTATCACCTTTTATCTTCATGTTCCTCTGGAAGGTGTGCACCATGATGGTGATGGTGACGATGAGATGAGTGCCGACGCTCATGGTGAGGATGCTGATGGTGTTGACTATGGTGATGTATCTGAGCCATTTATGTTCTTGCTTCTTCTCGGAAAGATAACAGAATTGAATAGAATAGTTCTTGAGTTGCAAAACTCAACAAAGCGTCCTCTGCCTCTCAGCGTAGTGGGAAGTTCTCTGGGAAGATATAATAGATATGTTAGAGGTATGATAGTGGTAGAGCAATTTCAAATGTTAGCATATATATTGTCAGTTACAAAAAAGACAAATGTTGTGCACTGACGTTTTAAGCATTGACATTTAGATAATCTAAACAAAAATATAAAATATACTTGATCTAAGACAAATAAACTTTTTTTATATAATTTTATATAAAATGTTATATATTTAAAAGTCAAATAAAACTACACACACACACACACACACATATACAGTATATATATATATATATATATATATATATATATATATATATATATATATATATATATATATATATAGAGAGAGAGAGAGAGAGAGAGAGAGAGAGAGAGAGAGAGAGAGAGAGAGAGAGAGAGAGAGAGAGAGAGAGTTTACTTTTTTTAAAACAATTTAGCTTATATCTTACCGTAAAATGGTTACAGAGAAAAGAAGCCAGACTTCCTCAAGAAATACTGCAATACTTAAATCCAAAGAAGAAAAAAATGAAATTATCTATTATAAGCCATACCAAACAAATGCTGCATGCTTGAAGGGTTTGAGAGAGATGATGAGTGCTCTGCTATGTTCACAACTTTTTTATCCATGTCCGTCCGGCCCCTTTATTTGACATGGGTGATTTTCCAGCAGCACATCAGCACAGTGTGAACAGCAGATGTCAATAATTCCTATCTCATTGTCTGAAGTGCCCGGAGCAAATTTGTGCAACAACAGCATCAACATCAATTTAAAAGCTAAAATAACTCTTGAAGGGGAGATTATTTTCCATTATAGGCACTAGTGGGTACTTTTTTAATTATTATTATCGGGCATCAGATTAAATAAGACACATGCATGATGTTAATCAATTTTATTTTTTAGGTCCTTATTTATAAATATATCATTTATAAATATGTTTTTAAAAAAAGAGGTCATCGTTTGATTTGACCTTGTATATGGTTGTTAGGTCATTTAAATAAAACTTTGATACATTAGTAATCTGACGTAGTACATGTTGCACTATGGTTCATGGTTTCCTTTGCTTCAGGCCTGGGCTTGTATCTGTCATCACTACTGATGCATATGTTAATGCAACAGAGCTAATGAATCATGCTGAGGATGGAATCATTGAGAATCAATTTAAATTTACAACATTAATCATAACCCACGTTCACAGACACATGTTTGCCCTCACCATCCATGCCAAGATAATTGAACAGTGTGAAACATCACATCCACATTCACTGATGACATAAATGTCAAAAACAACGATGAAGCTCAATATGGTTTTGAAAAACAGTTGAATATATAACTTCACAAGAGTTCAGTGTGTACAACACATACATCACAGATGGTACTGAGAATAGTTTCAACACTTTTTCATATAACTGACCGCCATTGTCATATAAACAAAAAAAATTGACCTTTAAAGTATATAGACTAGATGTTGCCCACATTAAAAAAACTGTGTAAATATCATCTGGACTTTAGGCCTGTTCACACCATGGACGATAACTATAAAGATAACGTTACAGATATAGTTCTAAAAAAATTATTCTCAATATTAAAGAATATCAGAGTCCAAACCACAGCTATAACGATAACGGCACAGAGAAACAATATCGTTGGAATCACTTGATGAACGATAAAAATTGACAGCCAATCAGAATCCATCCTGCTGTAGAGCACGAGCATTTAAAGAGACAGACAAGCACGCGATTAGAATAAACAGAACGATATCCGCTGGTGTGGACGCTAATATTACAGGGGTGCAGGAAGTGGGGGTGAATTGCAAATGCAATGCAATTTTTTGTTCATTTACATTTATTCATTTTTAGCATTTAGCAATTTATTTGGCCCATTCAAAAGTATTATTTATATGTCGAATTATGTTTTTAAAACATAGCCTACATGGGGTCATATTGCTTTGTGCGTAGAAAGAATGCATAGAGCGGTATTAGGCTATTTCCTCCAGAGTGAGAGCGCCTTTCTGAAGATTCCGTATCATTTCCCAGAATGCCCTTTGTGACATATGCTGGTTCGAATATAGCCTATCTGAAATAAATAGCTATAGGGCAGCCCCCAACTAAAGTTTTGAAAATTGAAAAGTTCACAATTTTCACAAATAAAGTTCACAAAAAATGAAAATTCTGTCATCATTTACTCACCACTCAAGTTGTTCCAAACCTGTATGAGTTTCTTTGTTCTGCTGAACACAAAAGAAGATATTTAGAAGAATGTTTGTAACCAAGCAGAGAGAGCAACCATTGACTACCATAGTAGGGAAAAAAATACTATGGTAGTCAATGGTTGCTCAATCTGCTTTGTTACAAACATTCATCTAAATATCTTCTTTTGTGTTCAGCAGAACAAAGAAACTCGTACAGGTTTGGAACAACTTGAGGGTGAGTAAATGATGACAGAATTTTCATTTTTGGGTGAACTATCCCTTTAATCTAATTCTTTTTGATTTCAGTTAATACAGGTGGAGCAGGGAAAGGTGGAGGGTTTCTAAAATCGCGCTGCAACTACAGCAAATGCTAACAAAGCATTTGAAGGTTGAGCATGACAGCTCATTGGCTACTGATAAAGCAGGAACCAATCAGATGTGCTCTAAAGAGAATGATGCGATTGCAAGCAGATTGAGTTAAAGGTGCAGTAAGCGATTTTTGAGAAACACTGTCGATATTTGAAATCCTTAAAACAAACACTCCCCTACCCAAAAGGATCACACCCCAATCCTGATAGCGCCCCCTCAAATGTACAAACACGCTATGCCGCACAGGCATACTGTTAAGTGTTGGATCGGTGAAATAAATCGGTTAAGAGCTTTCATTTGATATATGACTTGTCTATTTTTGGTGAGATTATGTGATATAAATATGAAATTTAATATTAGTCATATTATTTTCTCAAGGGGGGGGGGGTCATTGCGGGGGGGGGGGGGGGTCAAATTCAGACCTTATTATCTTTTTCTAACATAAAATTGTATTCTAAATAAATAAAATTGTAACATAAATGCAAAATTGATTGGGTTATAAAGAAAGCTGAGGTTCTAATCTTTCAAATAATACCATTTATAGTTTATATTTACGTCTAGTTTTGTGCTGTGCAACTTTTAGATTTTTTCAAATGATTATGATGATGCAATATTGCACCCACGGGTAGGTCGGTGAAAGGGTGCAGGGCTGAAGTGGGAATACAAAAATATGTACATGGGTTGTAGCTCGTGGCGAGAAATTGCTCAAAAAAATGTGTCAAACGCCTGTGTAAGTGTACGAGTCAAAAGAAGTATACTTTGCAAGGCTGTGCATTCAACAAACAAATTATACTTTTATTCAAAGGGGTCATAAATACAGGTCGCATATAAAACACTATATAAATAAAGATGAGTTGTCTTGACTTTTCAAAACAAAGCAAAAGTGGCTGTGATGACTTCTTTCCAGTCTTCGGTCTCTCATGTTCTTGCTCAGACGTGGACCGGCTTTGGTTCCTGTCATGTCTTTCCTGAGCAGTGGCTAAATGTAGATATGTTCATATCAGTCCTCTACCTTCCTTAAGTTGAATATTTCTACAGCCCATAATACCTGAAATGTGTATTTAGAGGACTACTGTGCAAATGCTTTGACCTGACTGGAACTGGATCAGAGCAGCTCTGGCACTTTCTAAAGTTTCATTATCCCTGCATCGTCGAAAAACTTTCTGAAAGTAATTTATGATTCAATTATTTGTTGCAAAACAATAGAGACCACGCTCTGCTGCGCATCGTCTAACAATGCCGTTTATTTTAAGACTGTATTCCTAAAATATAGTGCAACCTCTTTTTGCTTAAATGTGGCACGGACGGGTGTTTTAATGCAAATATACACTGTAAAAACTATTTTTCAAAAGTTGTAAATAAAACATTACTGCCACATTATACACTGATCAGGCATAACATTATGACCACCTTCCTAATATTGTGTTGGTCCCCCTTTTGCTGCCAAAACAGCCCTGACCTGTCGAGGCATGGACTCCACTAGACCCCTGAAGGTGGGCTGTGGTATCTGGCACCAAGATGTTAGCAGCAGATCCTTTAAGTCCTGTAAGTTGCAAGGTGGGGTCTCCATGGATCGGACTTGTTTGTTCAGCCCATCCCACAGATGCTCGATTGGATTGAGATCTGGGGAATTTGGAGGCCAAATCAACACCTCAAACTCCTTGTTGTGCTCCTCAAACAATTCCTGAACCATTTTTGCTTTGTGGCTGGGCGCATTATCTGCTGAAAGAGCCCACAGACACCAGGACCAGCGTTTCCATGAAAGGGTGTACATGGTCTGCAACAATGGACCCAAGGTTTCCCAGCAGAACATTGGCCAAAGCATCACTGCCTCCGCCGGCTTGCCTTCTTCCCATAGTGCACCTGGTGCCATGTGTTCCCCAGGTAAGTGACGCACACGCACCCGGCCATCCACGTGATGTAAAAGATGCTCACGTGCCCACTGTTGGTGCTTTTGGCGGTGGACAGGGTCAGCATGGGCACCCTGACTGGTCTGCATACATTACTGGAATACATTGTTACTTTTACTTTCATGTATTTCTTGCTGCATGTTTCTTTGTAATTATTTGTGAAATCTACTGGCTATTTCTGAGTGAAAATTGTTTCAATTCTAACTTTATTCATTGTTGTTGTAGATGAAAGACAATATTCAACTGTGAGGACTATATTCATAAGAGCCCAAAACACGTTTTTTGCTTCAATATAAGCCAGCATCATGAGGAAAATCCTATTGTAATGTGTGTGGGCAGCTTTCTAGTGCTTGCGTGTATGTGCGTTTCCTATTCTTTCATTCCATTTCGTGCGAGACAATCAATGTTCAATTGTGTAACACTGGTCAGACACCCAATCATAATCAATGTCAAACCGCAATGAGATTTAACCTTCAGAAAAAACAAATGTACACAGACCCAAACACAGCTGAGCCCTGGATGACAAGCCAGACAAGGCCGATCATTTCCTAACAACTTCCTCTCATTATATAATACCAGATTGCACATAAGGACAATGATTTCATTGTCTTCAGGAACTATTCACAGATCATTGATTATTGTTGCACAGGCAGATTGGATTCATCTGTCCCAACGCAATTCGCAATACATGTCAACTAACTCTCATTAGAATATTAGTAGACTGTCTGCTTAAAGGGATAGTTCACTCATAAATGGAAATTATCCCGTGATATGACATTCTTCTTTCAGATGAATACAATCAGAGTTATATTAAAAAATATCCTGGCTTTTCCAAGCTTTATAATGGCAGTGAATGGCTGTTTCTGTTTTGAAGTCCATAAAAGTGCATCTATCCATCATATAACTGCTCCACACGGCTCCGGTGGGTTAATAAAGGCCTTCTGAAGCAAGAAAAATATCCATATTCAAAACTTTACTAACTGTAATCTCTATCTTCTGCTAACTGTCGCATGCGCTTTCACAAGACAGGTGTTCCCGTGTATGACGTAGGACGCTCTGGCGAGAATATGCTAGTTCTCGTGAGAACCAAGTTTTGTTTTTGTTCTCTGCACTTCTGTGTTCGTCACTGGAAGTTACGCTACGCCTGCGTCCTACATCATATGCTGGAACGGCAGTCTCTTGTGAACGCGTGTACGACAGTTAGCGGAAGTTAAAGATTACAGTTTGTAAAGTTTTAAAAATGGATATTTTTCTTACACAAACGCATCGCTTCACTTCAGAAGGCCTTTATTAAAGTCCCAGTGAACCAGAAGTAGCAACTGAGTTTTCTTCAGTGCTGGGACGTATTTCCAAGTGAAACGGAATATTGAATAGAGGGCGGGGTTTTGCTTCGGCGCTCCTCCTCTCCATCTCTCGCTCATAGCAGACTAACGTTTGGACGGGGGTGGTTAAGGATATTCAAACCCAAGCCGTCAAACCATAGACTGTAAAAAAATATGGACGTAGTGTCCGTGACGTCACCCGTAGGATTCTGATGAGCCGTTCTGAAGCGCAAAGTATGGACGAGATGGCCGTTGCCATCTAGGCTAGGTCACTCCCGGATAACAGAAAATGGGCAAAAAGGCGGGACGTGGGCGGAGCTGAAGTGACGCGATGACTAACAGACAGCAGATAAATGGCTATCCACCTGTCACTCAGAGTGGCCACGCCCTTAATTATGCAGAACTTTAATGCTTTATATAATGTAAACGAATGAGTTACAAAAAAATTCACCTCCCTCACAGTCGTCATGAAGGGCAAAATTAGCCGTATAGACCAAAAGCACAATTTGTACCAGGCTGTAAACATGTTTTCTTCTGCTGTAAAGTTGGGCATTTTAACATGGGGCTCAATGAGATTCTGCTCCCTTCTGGAGCCTGTCCCTAGTGGCCCGTCGTCGATGTATTGCAGTTTAAGGCACTTCCGTATTGGCTTCAAGAGAAACTGCGGGAGGTTGCCCGTTGCGTCAAACTATCATCAGAAAGGGAACACCATTCCAGACCGGAAGTTACTGTTCAGATTTTGATTAAAGATTACCATGGCAAACAAATGTTTTCTGTGTATTAACTTGCACGGATTAATTGTTCACCCTAAGACCTGTAATGTGTGCTAACAAAGTAAATAAGATTTTGATTTCATGAGGACTGTAACCCCCCAGAGCTGTGAGGAGCACTGTTATGTAGTCTAGAAATCTAGACGCACCCTTGCAGCAGCAAATCTAATTTGCCGCGAGTGTAGTCTAGCAACTCTCGGTAGACCTGCGAGCTGGAAAAACCAAACTCTGGTCAGGCCAATCACATCGTGTATAGAGTCGGTGGGCGGGCTTAACATAATGACGGCAGAGTTGCGCCGGTTCTGCGTGCTACAGGTAAACAAAGCTGGCAAACAGCGGCCTTTCCAATCGGCTTTGGCTGCGACTCTGGAAGACTTGGAGTTAAGCTTTTCTTTGAGGAAAGATTAAAGAACGGCACTGAAGTCATTCTTAAGAAAAGAAGATGTGTTCGGAGTTTTGCCGACTGGATACGGTAAAAGTTTAATCTATCATCTAGCGTTAGCTCCGCTTCACCTTCTTCTTTGCTCTGGTTGGTTGTGGCGATCATGGCGCTATCCAATTTCGTGCAGAGGGAATTTGAAAGACAACTGTTTATTCCGCCCCTCGGATTGAGCCCTGTCAATGGTGAGTTTCCAGACCCAACATCTTGATGTGGGTCTGGCTTGTCAGGCTAACTTTTATGGGCTTCAAAACAGAAACAGCCATTATAAAGCTTTGAAGAGCCAGGAAATTTTTTAAAGGTCCCGTTTTTCCTGTTTTTTTTAAGCTTTGATTGTGTTTACAGTGTGCAATATAACATGTGTTCATGTTTCGCGTGTAAAAAACACAGTATTTTTCACACAATTTACTTATCTGTATACCGCTGTTTTCACTGTCCTAAAAACGCCTTGATGATTTCCTTTTTCTATGAAGTCCCTCCTTCAGAAATACGTATCGAGTTCTGATTGTGCCAGCGGTTCCCGTGTTGTGATTCGACAGCAGCTTAGCACACGTTACCCGGAAAGGTCACGCCTCTTACCATAACGAGGAGATGAACACGCTCAAACTACAGCCCCTGAAGGCCAAACAAAGGTGATTTGACTCCGGAATGAAAATAACATTGTCTGGACGACATGGCGACAAATGCAACCGAACGCAACACTTCCTCTTCTCCACGAGGGAGAGCAACAAGACCACGCCCCCTTTTTTGCGTATTCTTGTGGGCGGAGGTTAGTCAACAAACTGCTCTACTGACGTCATTAAAGCAGGATGTACAGGGATGTAGTCCAAACCGGCCGTTCGCTGTAGGCTTTGAAAGGGAACTTTTGTTAAATAAAATATCTCGCTTGGCATTGAACTTTGAGCTTTGTAATTTTACAGGTATTATATATACTCTAACAGCAACATTACACACTAACTAAAGTTTGAAAAATGGGATCCCGAAGAACAGGACCTTTAATATAACTCTGATTGTGTTCGTCCGAAAAAAAGAATGTCATATGCACCTAGGATGACTTCATGGGCTAATTTGTATTTTTGGGTGAACTGTCCCTTTAATGACTAACACTTTATTTTGATGCTCCACCAACAGACATTCTACTAAATAACTTTGCAAGTATGTCAACTTATTCTAACCATAACTGTCTACTAATACTCTAATGAGAGTTAGTTGACATGTAGTTGAAAAGTTACTTATAGTTAGTAGAATGTGTAAAGTGGACTAACTGTGCGATAGTCTCACAACTACTAAAGTCACAATTATTTCACTCTCATTACATAAAAGAGCAGACAACAAAAGATCATGTTAAATAAGACAATTTTTATTTAAAAAATATATGGATAGCTCAATCAGTATAACAGCTGATTTCAGCATGTCAACAGATCTCTCTTCACACAGGCTCCTCAACTGTGCTTTAGAGCCATTAGGGTCCATTAATGGTGGAATATTGATGGATGGATTGTGTTGACATGCTGATCAATGTACAGACCCTCTGATATACGGCAAAACAAATGCTCTGAAAACGTATATATGAACAGTAGATGAACATATGAAGGCATTGATGATCAAGTGCTCACTCTAGTGGTGAGGCACAGGAACAGAACACTCAGCATTCGGGTTTCCACTGGTATTAGGTTCCTGTAAATGTCTATGCATATCTAAAATATTCATAGCTCAACTATTCTATCATTTAAGTTTAATAAAGTTTCAAAGTAAATGAGGCTTTATGGAGTTTAGCCAGACATAATTTATGAATAATGTATGACAATGTCCCAGTGATCATTCCTTCTGCTGCCAGAGGATCAGAGGGAAAACTCTTTCTAAAAAGAAAGCACACTTTCGAATTTAACAAGCTCTTACTGCTCCAAAATACTATTTATTAAAACATTTGGCCACTACAGTTGTGTAGTCATGAATAATGCACATCTAAGAAACGAGACAAAAAAGAGCTATGGGCTTTAATTATTTTTATACAAACTGATCCATCTAATATTAGAAACATTGACATAAAGAAAGACCACCTTCAACGATGTGTTTTTTCAACAGTGAAATCTCAGAATGATGACGGTATCATTGTGAAATAATCAAATGATAGAAGAACAACAAAACTACATTTGTTTGATCTCTTAAAACACGCTTTAGATCAATCAAGATTTTGCAAGCTGGAAGAGACAGAGGGCAGTAAGCATAATGAAAAATAATTAACCTATGAGTTGTTAAGTATGACGTGTCCTGAAAATGTCCTGAGCGTGTGAGGCTCTTTTTGGAATTTCATTCAACAAACAGATCAAAACTTTCAGCTTCCTCAAACTCTGCATTCATCTTTGCGGCAAGAACATCCAACTCTGACGTCTGAAAGAGCGGGAAGAAAATTAAAACAGATCAAAGGTAATAAACAAGAAGTGTTTAATAAGGGAAAAGTCATTTATGAAATTCCAATTGGTGAAACAGAAATTAAATGAGACGTGTTATATCTTATGGAAGCTTGTTTCCACCGTGGAATAAAAATATATTTTTATCTCACAATTGTGAGTTCATATTTCATAATTCTGACTTTTTGTCTCAGAATTGTGACTACATCTTGCAATTTTGACTTTGTCTTTATATCCCGCGCAATCCTGACTTCATATCCCGTGCAATTCTAACTTCACATCCCACGGAATCCAAACTTCATATCCCACACAATCCTATCTTCACATCCCGCGCAATCCTGACTTCATATCCCGCGCGCAATCCTGACGTCACATCCCGTGCAATTCTAACTTCACATCCAATGGAATCCTGACTTCATATTCCGCGCAATCCTGACTTCATATCCCACTCAATCCTGACTTCATATCCCGTGCGCAATCCTGACTTCATATCCCACTCAATCCTGACTCCCACGCGCAATCCTGACTTCATATCCCGCGCGCAATCCTGACTTCATATCCCACTCAATCCTGACTTCATATCCCGTGCGCAATCCTGACTTCATATCCCACTCAATCCTGACTCCCACGCGCAATCCTGACTTCATATCCCGCGCGCAATCCTGACTTCATATCCCGCGCGCAATCCTGACTTCATATCCCACTCAATCTTGACTTCATATCCCGCGCGCAATCCTGACTTCATATCCCACTCAATCCTGACTTCATATCCCGCGCGCAATCCTGACTTCATATCCCACTCAATCCTGACTTCATATCCCGCGCGCAATCCTGACTTCATATCCCGTGCGCAATCCTGACTTCATATCCCACTCAATCCTGACTTCACATCCCGCGCGCAATCCTGACTTCATATCCCGCGCGCAATCCTGACGTCACATCCCATGCAATTCTAACTTCACATCCAATGGAATCCTGGCTTCATATTCCACGCATTCCTGACTTCATATCCCGCGCGCAATCCTGACTTCATATCCCGCGCGCAATCCTGACTTCATATCCCGCGCGCAATCCTGACTTCATATCCCGCGCGCAATCCTGACTTCATATCCCACTCAATCCTGACTTCATATCCCACTCAATCCTGACTTCATATCCCACTCAATCCTGACTTCATATCCCACTCAATCCTGACTTCATATCCCGCGCAATTCCGAGTTTATATCTTGCAATTCTCAGTTTTAAAAGAATATAATGTCACAACAACCTAGGGTTGCAAAAGGGCTGAACATTTTCAGTAAATTTCCGAAAATTTTCGGAAAATTCTGAAGTTTCTGTAAACTTTGCAACCCTACAACCTTCTTTATATTTTTATACCGTGATAGAAATTTGCTTCCATAATATCGCCATGTCCTTCCCCGACTCACTCTCACCTTTATCTGTTGTACGCGCTTCCTCCTGGTCGTCTTCTTCCCCAGACAAACACCAGGGATGTTTGGATCAACTTCTGGAGGGTTGGACGCACTGTCATCAGCAGCAGAGATGTTGAAAGAACCCAAAGAGAAGGACGCAGAGCCCAGAGGAGCTATTCTAGATCTCTCAGTTTTACGCATCACCTCTGGTGTCTGCAGCCTATCAAAACCAAACAGGGTCTCTCGGTTGTTGGGAGAAGAGGAAGGTGCGGGCAGGGATTTGGGCCTTTCAAAGGACTTGTCCCCCACACTCAGGCGACTGTAGGAGCGCCGCACTTTTTGGGACCAAACGGGGTCCTGCTCTGATTCTTTGGGCTGAGAAGGTGGAGATGAAGGAGGCAGGATGGGCGAGAGGACAGTGGTCTTGGGCACGGTTGCTACAGCTGGGGATGATGTCAAGACTTTGGACAGCTTTGTTGGCACTTCAGATGAATGTTCCACATTCTCCTTGTTACTCTCAGACAGGGCCTTGAAGAACATTTCCAGATGATAACATTATATATTGGTGGTACAGTCCAAAACAATCATAAGCATGAAATTGGGTTTGTCAGAATTACCTGAGTTTTCCTGGGTGCGATCTTCCTAACAGTGATTGACCGCTTCACAGCCACAGGTGGAGCCTTAAAAGTGAAAGACATCTATTATAAAGAGCTGAACCACCAAGTTTACTGTTGCATAATTCAGTAACACTTTATAATAAGTACACAGTGATAAAGTACTTATAAATTAAACTCTTCATTTATAATTGTCATCTCTACGTTATTAATTCTTTAATAGGCTATGTAGAAATAATTCTTCATTCATTAATTGGGTAACACTTTAGAATAATGGTCATTAGTTAACATTAGTTAACTACATCAGTTAACATGAACTAATAATGAACTGCACTTATAAAGCGTTTATTAATCATTGTTAACGTTAATTTCAACATTTACTATTGCATTATTAAAATCTCGTTAACATTAGTTAATGCACTGTGAACTAACATGAACAAACCATGAACAGCTGGATTTATATTAACTAACGTTAACAAAGATGAACTAATACAGTAACAAATGTACTGCTCATGGTTAGTTCATGTTAGTTAATACATTAACTAATGTTAACTAATGACCATTATTCTAAAGTGTTACCAACTGTCCCTTAAATGTAAGTTGTCTAAGTAGATAAAGCTTGTAAACAAACTTTGATGTTGGCTTGAGAGCCTAGAGTTTAAAATAGTTTATAGGTGGACGGATGGATGGATAGATAAATAACTAGAGTTCGATTTATCTTTTCTATCCTACTCCTAAACTTATGTATTTTTGAATATGTGTTTTACATATTTTAATATGTTCTACCACACATTTACTTACATTTAAACAAATACTGATGTAGTGACAGCATCTAAAACGTCAATTATTTAGGTAAGAACTTTACAGACGTACAAAATGTTTATGAATCTTTATTTAAAGATGCACGATAGAGACAGAGCGCATTTAGGCCACGCCCACACCGGGGGGAAAACAATCCAACGCTCTCCATTGACTTTGCATTGTGTGAGGCTGCCTCCTTGTCATTTTGGACTTATAAAAAAAACGGAACAATGTCTAAAAGCAGATATGTGACAAAGTGTACAGCAAACAAGCTAAAAAACACAGAAATACGTTTTTATAAGCTTTCGACCCAAAAAAACGAGTGTTTAAGGAGACAAAAGTGGTTACAGGCAATGAGACATGAAGCATCAGCAGGAAGAATGGGTCAATTTGGGGATCCTGACACTCAGTATGCCTCAGTATACAATAAACATTTTGTCACAGTTAAGTCAAATATCCAAATGTCAGTTTTATATATTATATTTCCTGTCGCTGATTACGTTTCCCTCCAGTGTGTGTAGTTCTCAGTGTAAAATGTCGCACTCTGCCTCGATTGCCTATATCCACTTTTGTGTCCTTAAACGCTCGTTTTTTTGGGTCAACAGCTTATAAAAACTTCTGGGTTTTTTAGCTTGTTTGCTGTACACACTGTCACATATCAGCTCTTATACATTGTTCTGCTTTTTTGTTATAAGTTAAGTCAGAAATGACAAGGATGCCGCTTCACGCAATACAAAGTCAATGGAGACAGTTTGATTGCAACTCGAGCAAACTTGTTTTTCTCTCCAAATATCGTGTTAAATAAATGGCATTTTTTTAATGTAGTGAACAGTTACGCTAACAATCAGATGACTGGATGCATGCAAGTTGTATGCAATCTCGCTAATAAACAATAATTATGTGTCATCATAAAAACTTAATTACAATGCCTATTAATCTGTCGGGTTACAGATAGCAGTCAATAAGGCAATAGCAACATTAGTGAATTGTCAGAGACGCAACAACTTTGAGGAGTGTCCTGAGCTTCAGACACAGACGACACACCCACTGGACAAACACAGCAAAAGAAGAATAAAATATGAAAATACAGGCAGAGGACAATGTCTCTGTACACACAATCACCATCTAGTAGATCATGAGGAATGATTGAGAGACATTATTTTTGTATTGAGTCTTTTACTTAATTATTTTGGGAAAATCCAGCATAGTGCACCTTTAATCTATGAAAATGATGATTGAATTGGTGATAAATGACGTCATGTTTTCACTCACATTTAACACAGTTGACTCATGACATTTCTGTTCTGTGTGACTTCTGGTGAGAGCTTTGGTTTAGAGACAGGAGAGGAATTCGTGGCTAAGAAATAGCCATATAATGGTATATTGTCATTAAAATTACCGTCAATGTACATTTTATGCTTGTTTTTTATATTTGTAAAAATATGTTTAGTTATATGGTTATGGCGTATTAAGGCGTTTAAATGATCTATAAAATGGTATAAACATTTAACCATTTATTTACTATACATTTAATACAACTATATTTGTGTTACGGTATAAAAAATATATATATATATTTAATAATGTAATATTAAATGCTGTCAATATGTAATAATGTCAACATTTTACATGCTGATGGTATGTCGATATAGCACATTTCAGCATCTATCCAAACATACAAAAATGGATGTTGCATAATATCTATGCATAAACAATGAGACCAGTCTGATTTTGAAAGAGCAGTAAAAGAGTTAGTGGTGTAATGATTCATAAAAGGATTAAAAAGTTATAATTTATAGTAATAATTAATAGTAAAGACATTAAAAGAAATGTTTATGTATAAAGTCAATTGTTACACATTTATCCTTAATGAACTATAAACTAATAGTTAGTGAATGTAATAGTTGTTTATAAATTAAGTTATTTATAAATGCTTGGTTACTGTATACTTATAAAATGTTACATGATTGTTTAGATATGAGAAAAAAACACAAATTTGCTTGAAAACAGCAATCTTTGAACTTAATCAGATGAACACTAGAAATGTAACATTTCTTTTGATCAAAATTATGACACCACACACACACTCTCTCCTCACAGCATAACTCAATTTTACTGTATTATTTCATCCATTTGATGTATTAAGATAACTCGTATGATATATTTTAGCAAATCATGTCTATATATTCTGTCTCACAGCCATATCAAAATAAAGACAAAATCAAGTTGTTCCAAACCTGTATGAATTTCTTTCTTCTGCTGGCGACAAAAGAAGATATTTTGAAGAATATCGGTAACCAAACAGTTGATGGGCTCCATTGACTTTCATAGTATTTTTTTCATACTATACATAATTCAAAGGGTCCATCAACTGCTGGGTTACCCTTCAAAATATCTTCTTTTGTGTCCAGCAGAAGAAATTAATACAGGTTTGGAACAACTTGAGGGTGAGTAGATGAGACAGAATTTTCATTTTTGGGGGAACTATTGGTTTAATCATGACATTTCTGTTCTGTGTAACTTCTGGTTAGAAGTAGGGCTGCACAATATATCGAAATATCGCAAATGAACACATCGAAATGGCACGCAATATCTGAATGATTTTAATAGGCAACAGTGTGAAAAGTGTATGTTTTAGGTCAACGCATATAGCAGAGAATAGACAGGACACACAACTGTTACTTATGTGACTTGCTTGACATTAAAAAGAGTGGTAAATGGTATCATTCTCGTTTTTTTTTTAAATATATATTTTGAATAGATTTTACACACTTAAAGCAATATCGTATCGCATATCAAATATTGTATTATTTAACAAGGTATTGCATTTTTCTTCAATATCGCACAGCCCTAAGTAGAAGCTAATATGAAATATGTCAAATATTTATATTTGACACAATTACACGTTTTCAGTCATATGTGTGACCGTGGAGCACAAAACCAGTCATAAGTCCCACGGGTATATTTGTGTTGCAATACCCAACTATAGATTGTACTGGTCAAAATTAAAAAAATATATTTTATGCCAAAAATCATTAGGATATTAATTGAAGATCATGTTCCATAAAGATATTTTGTAAATTTACTACCATAAATATGTCACAATTGTATTATTAATAGTAATATGCTTTGCTAAGGACTTCATTTGGACACCTTTAAAGGCGATTTTCTCAATATTTAGATTGTTTTGAACCCTCAGATTCCAGATTTTTAAAACAGTGGCATTTCGGCCAAATATTGTCCTATCACAACAAACCATACATCAATCGAATTCTTATTTATTCAGCTTTCATAATGATGTATAAATCTCATTTTCATAAAAATATCCCTTATAACTGGTTTTGTGGTCCAGGGTCACATATAGACGTTGTCTTGGTACTTTTATAGTGAACTCACCACAACTTTAGAGGCCAGATTTTCATCATTTGCAGACAACCTGCTGGACCTCCTTCGTACTGGACTCTTTCCATTTGACTCTGAGTACAAACAACAATATTTGAGTTTTACAAAGACACAACTAACACAAAGTACATCATTTTAGTATCGTCAAGCCCTTCGGTAGCATAATAGACAATAGCAAGCCTGTTAAAGACCAAATATCACGTTCTCACACAGTAAAAGTTAACACTCACTTCTGATTTGATCGCTGCTTTTCCTCGACGTTGATCGCGTAGTTGTGTTGCTCATCTTGCTAAACAATCCAGATCCAGACAGCAGTTAAGCTAACGTTAGCTAACACTATGAACACACGAGACGCTTACAATGCGACAATCACAACAACAGCAATGTAGCATTTATACTAACAGAGCAGTACCTTAGCGTTACTTACACTACTCAATATCGGACTATGTTATGTAGGATAATAACAAACGAGTAATAAAAAAAACTCCGTATTATTGGATGTAAACGAATCCGGTCTTTCAAATTCGCCCGCCTTCCATGTAGTAGGAGGACATGGCGGATGCAAGGGTTGGGGCTAAAACAACGACTTCCGGTGGGTTTAACCGTGTCTTCCTCTGGGGGGCGTTTGGCACCGCATTCAAATAGCAGGATGTTTGACTAAAAAGTATATTTTACATGTAATGAAGTGTTAGTTCCTAGCATAGTAATATCGCCGCTGCAAAATGATTAAATTAAACACGCCGGACAGGCATTGAGAAAAGTAACAGGCAGAACGTGAACTCTATTGAAATAGATCAGGGGTTTCCAGTCCTCCAGAGGTTCTAAGGGGTCCCCAGAAGATTTCAGAGAATAAAAAGACACAGCAAAAATGGTCTACTGTCTACTGAACATTCAAACTGTTTCATTTCTAAACGTTTCTCTCCTTTATTGCAGTATACACAAACTTTCCAGATTTGTATACGTTTACTTTGCTTTGGGGCCTATCTTTAATGAGCTTTTCTCACTATAGTCCCCTTTAACTTGCTCACTGGGGCTGTAAGGCAGTATATGCAGTAAGTATTCTGCTTACATACATTTATTGTGAAAGTTGCTTATACAAATAATTTTTAATCGAAAATGTTCTTCAGATTTATACATCCAACATTAAGTAGCCTATAGTTAATTTAAGTTTGGAAGCAATATGTTGTATTAATAATGTCACATTTACTATTTATCTAATCGTTTACATGTTTTTTCCATACATAAAAATATATAGGCCTAGATGGATTTTAGGAAGGGGGTCCCTCATATAAGATTCATCATATTTGGGGGTCCTTGGCATCAAAACCCCCTGAAATAGAGCACAGAGAACTATAGTAGATGCACTGTTTTCCTTTGAAATGAACATTTATTTATTGGTTATGTTCCTTTGCTATGTTTCCATACATCTAATTCTGAAGAGAAATAGGTGGTAGTCAGGCATCCATATACAAAACAAAGCGACATCTGGTTGTGAGGTGTAGTTAGGACAGGTTAAAGTCACCATGAAATCAAAATGGACAATTCTTGTTTTTTATTTTATGTTTATGAAATATTTAATTGTATAAAATGTATTTTAAGGTGTCTTTGTTACACTGTAATTATACATTTAAAAGCACAATATGTAAGATTTATGGATTAAAATATCCAAAAACCACTAGAACAGTGTTCTATATTTTGTTGACTTGTGTACTTACATTATCCAAAATGTTTCCAAGAATGTTTAAATACAGAGAAATAAGCAATTTTGGTAACACTTTAGAATAATGGTCATTAGTTAACATTAGTTACCTACATTAGTTAACATTAACTAAACGCCACTTATAAAGCGTTTATTAATCCTTGTTAATGTTAATTTCAACATTTACTAATGCATTATTAAAATCTTGTTAACATTAGTTAATGCACTGTGAACTAACATGAACAAACCATGAACAGCTGGATTTATATTAACTAACGTTAAAAAAGATGAACAAATACAGTAACAAATGTATTGCTCATGGTTAGTTCATGTTAGTTAATACATTAACTAATGTTAACTAATGACCATTATTCTAAAGTGTTACCGCAATTTTAACCAGGATCCCAATATGTCGGTGACATCAACGTAATGTCGAATGTGACCGACTTAAAGGGAATATAGAATATATCATTGCTATATAGCTCAACACAGTTAGTCTTATTGTTTACATCTTTGTTTTACCATGCCTAATATTGATCTAGCTACTACAGTGTGCAAGTGTCTCATAGTAGCCGCCGAACAAACGCACAGAGTAGCATTATAACTTTCAACACTCTCAAATGTATCTAATATGATAAAACAGAGCTGCGTTACCCCACACATGCTCATCCGCGGCGTAATAAAAGCTCAGCGGAATCAAGGCGTCATCAAGCTACGCCTTTGTTTTGAATAAGTGACCTCTAGTGGCAAAAAAATTACATATTGTGGCTTTAAATTAAGTACTGTGTAATATTAAGTACATAACTACATACTTACTATAGGATTAGGTTTAGTTGCTTGTAATTGTGCAAAAATAATAGTTATTACTATAGTAACTACATGTAACAATGACACTGTAAAATAAAGTTATACCGAATATTATTGCAGTATTTTTTATAAACTCTCCATAGCATACTCATTTTTTTTTAATTACAATTTTTGGTTTATAATTTATTTTTAATCAAAATAATTCTCATCCTATTCTCAAACAATTATCTTGAGTGAGAGCGGGGCAATCCGACATCACAGCAGTAGCAAATGTCAACAATCCAATAAATTCCCAATGGACAAAATCATGTCCCATCCTACATTTTTTTACGTCACAGGAAGAAAATACTATCACAACTTCTGTTTCATGCAGAAATTCTGTTTCTTCCCTATTATTAAGGCCAATTCATATCACACACACAAACGCCAACTAACACGTTTGTTGGGTTTTGTCAGATCAGTTAACCTGTCGGCGTTGGTCAGGGTTTGTTTACACCGGACTGAACATGTTCAATCAGCATTTGTTGGTGTCTGTTGGGGCAGTGTGAACAAACATGAGTTATTTGTCATAAAATTCTAAATTCAGCAGCCAACTTGTTCATTAGTGTTTGTTTTTCATTTTTCTGTGTGAATTGACACGACTTGATTTTGTCTTTTGAGAATTAGTAGTCTTTTTGTCCAACAGTAAGATTGCTTTGACTATTCTTCTCAGAATTGCATGGTTGAAACTTGCAATTTTCATTTATAAAATCAGAATTGTGTGAAATAAAGTTGCAATTGCGAGTTAAAGTCAAATTCTGCCATTCTGAATTGGACTTGATAGAGATATAAACTGGGATATAAAGTCAGAATTGTGAGGAAAAAACGGTCATAATTGAGATAAAAAGTCGCAATCATCTTCTTCTATCCTTTTTCTTTTTATTCCATGGCAGAAACAAGAATTCCATAGTCAATGACTGATCCGTGAATTTAAAAAAAAAAAATTATTAGTCAAATTGAATTATTTTGAACTAATTTGAACCTAAAAACACAATGTAATACATTGATCTTGTGATTTTTAATTCTGTGCCAACTTAAAAAAACATAACAGTGACTTTAATTTCAACGATATTGCTACAGTAAATTAAATTCAGTATAATGCAATTTAAAAAGTTTTGTGGTTTAGTGTCGATCAAGGGGTACTTGATCTATACCGTGTGGCTAGTTAGTTAGGTACATAAGAGGGAAAGAAATGCTTGGGAAATACATTAGTTCATTCTTATGATTGACAACATCAGACAATTCTATTTGAAAACATTATTTATTTTGACTTACTGCTTTGTTTATCAGGCAGTTTGATTTTGAAAAACAATGTCTGGCTCGGAGAAGAGCCAAATAGCCCTACATTTTCTACAGACAGTTCAGGTTCTTCAGGGCCATACACACATTTTTTCGAGCAGCACATTAGAATTAACATATAACACAACATAGATTTTTTTTGCACTTAAAAGATATTTTATGAAGTTTCTTTCCATAAGATATGCCCCATTTGACCTTTATACAAATAAATGTCTCGCAAACAACCTGGAAAACTGACTTTACTGAAAACAATCCCCCTTTCATACATTCCAGATCTCCACAACTTGTAATAAAGTAATAAATACAGTAAGATGATGGTTACTTGTTTTTTTCCCCCCTAATTCTTTTTGGGCAAGCATTTTCCTAACAGTCATCCTGAAAGATAAGTGATTGAACCATTCATATTTACTCCTTTTTTGTAGAGAAATAATGTCATTTTCACAATCCTAGAATAACTTAATTACTCCTCTTACAGTATCCAAACTCTGTGACGTGTGAAAGGCTGTCGAGACGTTGAGAAGTCAAGCCTCCCTTCCTTCCACTAGAGGTCAGCACTGAAGTTCAAAGACCTTTAAAGAGAGAACCTCAATTCCACGTTTCCTGGTTAACCATATAAAGAACGAGCATTCACTACAAGGTACTTTTTTCCTCCGAACAGGGATTCAGTGCAATAAAGGCAGGTAAAATTGCCACTGAGTAAACCATTGATGCTTGCTTTAAAGTGACTGAAAGGCTTAGGCTTATATGGTGGTAAACACACAAGTGAAAAACCACACAAACTCACAATAGTCTTTTGTGCACTGCTTGATTCAAGGCATAGTATTGCAAGTATAAATGCTGCGGGATCATGATAGCAAAACTCTAGAAAGTTTGATCGTCATTGCAGGACTCTGTCCAGTGGCCGAAGACCTCACAGATGTCACAGTAAGGTCGTTCATCGCTGGGACTGCCGTGGTAGGTGGTGTGCGGCGGGGAATCCAGCATCTGGTCCTGGGTGGGACAGTCTTCGGTGTCATGTAGGTCGAAGCAGTCGCATATGTCACAGAACAGACGTGGAGGGGGTTTCTTTTTATTTGCTTCAGCAAGACTAGGTAGAAAAGACAAGGCTCTTAGACACTGTGTAACAAACTTATATATTAACACCTTTTTTACACACTTGTGTAAACCAACATTTTATTTGCATATCAACATGATAAAATGACGCATGAACAAGGTGGAACATGGGTAACCCAAGCTGATTCAAATATATGAGAAATAACACCTTGAAATGTGCCCCAAACAGGAAAATGAACCCTTTGGGGTATATGCATAAATGTGGCATCTTTTTAAAGGGATAGTTCACGTAAAAATAAAAATTCTGACATTAAAGGATTAGTTCACTTTTAGATAAACTTTTGCTGATAATTTACTCAACCCCATGTCATCCAAGATGTCCATGTCTTTCTTTCTGCAGTCGAAAAGAAATTACGTTTTTTGATGAAAACTTTCCAGGATTTTTCTCCATATAATGGACTTCAATGGGCTCCAAACGGTTCAAGGTCCAAATGACAGTTTCAGAGCAGCTTCAAAGGGCTTTAAATTATACCAGACGATGAATAAGGGTCTTATCTAGCGAAACGATCAGTTTCTGCGAGAAACCGAGCAGTATTTATGTTATTATTTTACCTCTGATCAGACGAACGTGATCATCTCTGAGCTCCGCCATAACTTCCGCTAAGTGAGGTCAAATACGAGCCTGGTCATAGATATATCGATCGTAGATGCCTCATTCTATTGATCCGTGCAGGCGCTATTGAGGCATCTACGTATACATCTATGACCAGGCTCGTATTTGACCTCACTTAGCGGAAGTTATGGCAGAGCTCAGAGATGATCACGTTCGTCTGATAAGAGGTAAAATAATAGCATAAATACTGCTCGGTTTCTCGCAGAAACGGATCGTTTCGCTAGATAAGACCCTTATTCATCGTCTGGTATCGCTTAAAGCCCTTTGAAGCTGTACCGAAAGTGTCATTTGGACCTTGAACCGTTTGGAGCCCATTGAAGTCCATTATATGGAGAAAAATCCTGGAATGTTTTCATCAAAAAACTTAATTTCTTTTCGCCATGGACATGGACATCTTGGATGACATGGGGGTGAGTAAATTATCAGCAAAAGTTTATTTAAAAGTGAACTAATCCTTTAATTCCTCACCCTCATGTCGTTCCAAACCCATAAGACCTTTGTTCATCTTCAGAACACAAATTAAGATATTTTTGATGAAATCTGAGAGCTCTCTTACCCCTCCATAGACAGCTATTTAATTAGCACTTTCAAGGTCCAGAAAGGTAGTAAAAACTTTGTTAAAATAGTCCATGTGACTCCAGTGGTTCAACCTTAATTTTATAAAGCGACAAGAATACTTTTTCGCCAAAAACAAACAAAAATAAAGACTTTTTCAAATGGTTAATGGACTGCATTTATATAGCGCTTTCAACAGACCCATGGCCACCAAAGCGCTTTACAGATTGACACAGACGGCGGAGTCAGCCATGCAAGGCGCCATCCAGCTCGTCGGGAGCAGCTGGGGTTAGGTGTATTGGTCATGGACACCTCGACACTTGGTCAGGTGGAACCGGGGATAGAACCACAACCTTCCAGTTAGTAGACAACCTACACGAACCACTGAGCCACTGCAGCCCAACAATTTCTTCACGTCTGTGTCAGTCTCCTACGCTGTTGACGTAGTAAATACAGTGCAGCGCTTTCGAGTTACAAATGCCGGCTTACCATTGGCCGATGCTGTTCACGCGAGTACCACAACGCATGTACCATCAGACTGACGGCAGAAGCTCTGGACTCTACCGCAGCTTTCATTGGCCAAGAACCGCCCAAGAGGACCGACATGAAACGCAACCAATCACAGTTTGTTTTGTTCCTCGTCATGTTTAAGGGCATGAAAATCGATGTCCCTGCAGACCGGCGCGCATCTATAAATGATTCATTCAAGAACGTTGTTCAACACAACGGCATTCTTCTTCCATGAGGGGGTTTGTCGTCAGGGCATTTGTTTCCAGGCAGACCATTAAAGAACGCAACACACACATGCCTCGCGGACCTCCTACAGAATTCAACCAATCAGATGACGACTTCGAAACTCCTGAAGTGTTTCCAGATAAGTGTGTGATATGCATCAGACGTTCAGCCAACGGTCTGTGGGTGGTTAGTTTTTGCGCACAAAAAGTATTCTCAACGCTTCATTACATTAAGGTTGAACCAGTGGAGTCGCATGGACTATTTTAACGATGTGTTTACTATCTTTCTGGACCTTGAAAGTGGTAATTAAATTGCTGTCTATAGAGGGGTCAGAGAGCTCTCCGATTTCAGAATGCGAGCATCGCTATGATTGTCATTCTCCTTCCGATGTTCTATAAAGTCTAAAGTCTCGTTTTGATTTAGCATGTTTTAATTTGTTCTCCTGACACAAATTACAATATTACTGTTGCTGGAGCATCTATTTTGTAAAATAGACACAGTAGAACCCATAGAACTTCCAAATTATGTATAATTTGTTATCATTCTTAGACAGTAGACAGTATGGTAAATGTATACCATGGTAAACAAAGTGACGTCAAGCCCAAGGTCAGGTCAGTGCGCATCAAGAGGTAACACACAAAGTAACACTCTTTAAATTTAGGAATACACCTCTATAAATGTATATACACACAATGACCTTTTTGTTTGAAGAGCTACAAAATCTGTAACCAAAATCTGTCATCTAATATAAAACCAAGTAATTAAGTTAAGTTAACTGAAACGTTTACGTTTGAAGATTAAATGAATATATATGTTGTGGAATTGCATGCTGGGATTTAAATAAATATAAAAAGCACCTGTTATGAGTGTCCATTTCAGTTGCTCCGTTTCCATTGAGCGCCGCTTCGGCCATTTTCTCTAGTTTAGATTTTAGGTCTTCGTTCTTCCGCTGCAGATCCACAATAACCGTGTTCAGGAATTGAACCTTCGCCAAAGAAATCAGCAAAATCAATTAACATGATTCAATAAACCCAGAGAAGTTGCTCTGAGATTATATTATGGCATCTATTCTGATGGCATTGTCGATATGTAATAAAAACAAAATTAGATGTTTATTTTGTAGGTTTTTTATACACAAAAATGTAAGACATCTGTAAATGACTAGAAATATAAATCTTTTTTTTACTTTTATAGAAAAGCATGGAAAAATTCAACATCAGCCAGTTAAATACTTTTGAGAGGAAACGGTTTGTAGTAGTTTGCAATGGACAACAAAAGTAATATGATTTGTGAGAATAATCTAACAAAAATATCCAATATTTGTAATGAGAAGAACAATTTACAGGGTTCCTACACATTTTCCATGGCAAAATTCGATACTTTTCCAGACTCAAATTTCCAAACCTCGACCATATTTGGTTCATACAGAATTATACTTGGTATATAGTACAATCGTTTTTCTCAGTGTGATAGTGCTTACATTATGAGAAGAAACCTAAAACGCTTTATAACCTGCATATATTCACCTCTGACACATCAGTCTGATACTGTAACACCGTGTCCTAACTACACGCAACGCGATACGAATCCAGCAACAAGCAACTTCTCTGTCCACACCAGACAAGACGCGACGACGAGATGCGACAAATCAATCAAAAACCACAGCCAATCAGAACAGCGTGTGGGCGGGCTCTCGCGGCAAGTGTATGACACCAGAGATTAATCTTGACGGCAAGGAAATGGATAAGTGCATAATCAAATGCACAAATATTACACCACTTAAATACATGCCGAGTTACTAAAACAATCTTTGTCATAGAATACACTTGTTTGTTCACAGTTTTAATGTTCTTGTTTCCATTTGTTTAATTTCAAGATCTGAGGTGAATTATCCATTGTTGCTTTTAGTACGACTACATTACAAAGCTGGGAGCACTAAATTATATTCAAAGTCACATTACACGCTTTTATCATTAAATAAAGCACATAAACATGACCTGAGATTATCATTGCCATGTTCTGTGTTATTCCAGTCGCAGAAATAGAAACCGTTTCTAAAAGGGATTCGTTGCATGTCGCTGTCGCGGCTGGTTAGGACAAAAACTCTACTTAACATGGAAAAGATACCTTTTATCGCGTGTCGTTAGGTGTAATCATGATTTGATGTTGCACGATCACCAAACAGCAAAGTATAGTCTGAATAAAAATAATCGACTGCTCCTTTATCTGTTGATGGTTTCAGTAAACATTAGTTTATTAAGTTCAAACGAGACTAAACTAGTTTTGCGTAGTGAAAATATAAATTGTCGTGTTCGACAATCATGAAACTTTTGCCATGAAATCACTCTGCTTGAATGATCAATTGATTTTTTTAGATATACTTTATTTTATGCTTGAATGATCAATTGATTTTTTTAGATATACTTTATTTTATATTTCAGAAAATGTAATAGGGGGAAAAGTCTGGAAACACAATTATTTTATTTAAATTTTTCCATCGTTTATTCAGACCTGGAAATGACTTAAATCAAATTCCATGCTTTTCCAAACGGCATAGGGACCCTGAATTTAATTGTTCAACTTTTAATTCAGAATGAATCATTTATATGAATAAATTTACACATAGTTAATACAAAAAGTGTGTGAAATGCCTACAAACTTAATTACGAATTTTTAGGAACAACAGAACAAATTTAAAAACACTGTAATTATTTGTCTAAGCAATGCTCTTGTAGGTCAGTGTCCAAAAGAGCAGTATGTCAATATCATTATGCCTTTCATGACTAGAGAAAACAAAAATGCAATGTGAGGGGAAAAAGGCCCACTCTGCATACCTGATGCTCAGCATTCTCCCTTGCCTCCCTCAGTGTTTTTGAGGCAGAATCATCTGGTTGGGATGTAAAAAACACACATGCACACACATGTTGACTAAACAAAATTGATAGTCTTACTGAATTCCTCTATGCAATTCAATTGCATTTTACATTTAAAGCGTGATATTTGTTTTTAGACTGATTTAATAGAAACATGCTGGTTCAAACTAGCAATAAATCATGTAGGGCTGGGCCGATAAACAATATCATATCGAATCGCGATACATTTTTTGTCGTTAACGATGATAAGCTCTGGACACCTAATCACACAGCAGAATTAAACGCGACAGCAGCCAGTCAGAGTGCAGCTTTTAACTTGCACATATTAAGTACACGCTCTACTGGCATAGAAAACACGACACGAGAAGGGGAAATGAGTGAAAGCGGCGACGAACATTAAATCAAAAGTGAAACTAGACGACGAATTTGTTGATAAAAGGTAGCACGATTTGTTACTCATTTTAACCGCGCCACACAGACGGCTCGGGTCAAAGTCCAAACGGCAGCGCAGCGCGAGCTAACAACAGCAGATCCTTTTACTCTGATCGGTCACGCAAACACTAAACGCCGCTGTGAGATCCGGTGAGAAGCGCGTTCGCATTCAGCGAAAAACACAAATGTCTCTGTGATTTAAACTATTTTAAAGCCAGACAAAACAGTGCTGACAAACAAGAGAAACACTGTGCTCAATGATACAGTCCGAAGGCTTTTCGATCTTATCCATAATTTACCATGGATTTACTGTTTTGACACTAACTGCACCATGGTACTCTGGCAGAAATGTGTGATATTCATATATATAATTCTATTATATTATTAATGTAGACTTGACATGTATTAAAGGAGTAATGGATTATTACAGTCTTTTTATTTAGCTATAGAATTTGTGCATTTATAGGCTACTAAATGTTTTTAGGCTACTGTTTTTCACACAAATACCAGAAACCATATAGCCTAGATACATTTTACCATGGCAGTGAAGAGCTATATGCATGTTTTTAACTGTGGTTATCATGATCTAAATCTATGATACTATGGAAGACCAATGGTTCATTTTAATACATTTTACCATATAAAAATGATGTTGTTACAATTTTTACAGATGTCCGTGTTTTTGTTGATGAACATAAATGTACATCTAACTCCTAACTACTACTGTCAACTCAAGGTCAAATGTGCATTTCTAAGACAAAACATGTAATATTATTAATACTACAGCTGAAGATATATACCAAAATCAGGCGACATAAACCTGTTTCATGACTAGAAACAAGGAAATAAATATTTTACATTTCTCGTGATAATTATCGATATCGACTGATATGAAAAGACTTTATCGAGATCATTTTTTGGCCATATCGCCCAGCCCTAAAATCATGTGTCGAGTGGTACCTGAGGCGTCATCTGCCTTGCTGGTGATCAGAACGTCAGCTGGACTCCTCTCCAGAGCCTTCAGTCGCTCCTGCAGCTGAGTATTCTCACTCTTGTGCGATTTCAGATTGGACTGCAACGTCTGTGTTGTGTCACGCAAACCTGCTATCTGCATGCAAGAACCCCACACACACACAAACCTGAGCAAAATTTAAATGTGCACATACACACTCTAATCCAAAAGGATGTTACCTCATTTCTCAGAGTGTTTAATTCTTTGTCCTTTTCTGAGATCAAGGCACTCTGTGTTTGGAGAGATTGCTGAAGAGCTTCTTTCTCCTTTTCTGTCTCTTTTGATAAAGTGCTTTCCCTGTGCAGAAGACAGATTACATGATGTGTGCATTCTGCATCCATTAATACGGCAATATAGGGTCAGAATGTCTAGATTAAAACAACGACGCAAGGACTTCTAAATATAGTACAGTCAAGATTGCTGTACATTTCCTGGAGGTGCTTACCTCATTTTTATCTTCTTCAATTGACTGTTGAGGCCGTCACACTCCTTTTTGAACTGCATGAAGAGTGAACAGAATAATATTTATGCAAAATAAAAAGGCAAAATCCGTATTATTTTCAGCTTTTAAAAACATATTATAAAATCTGGTGCACTTTTAATTTTTTTCTTCCCATGTACCACCCACTCAGACATTTTATGTGCAATTTAAGGGTGGCTTTATCTGAAAATTAATACAATACACTGGCATGGAAATGACACTGACTGAACAGAAAAATTCTGAGAACAGAATATCTGTCCAAAAGCTTAATAATAGCTTAATCTCATGGAACAGAGCAAATGAGATGTTTTAACCCTCCTGTTAGCCTCAAATCTGGTAACATTTTTTACCCAGAGGGGTCAATTTGACCCCAGCAATTTAAACCTCCAGAATATGATTTTTTTTGTCTCAGGTCATTTATGGCTGACAGCATATTTGGTGGGCCCTGAAACCATTTTGATGACATAAGCAGCACTATGTCTATTGTCTACCCTGTCGTTCAAGAGGAGAGCGGGACCACAATAACGTGAACTACTAGTGGTTCTCGCAATACTACAGGTAGGGTTAGGTTAGAGCCCTAAAACACAGGGAAGTTGTTTGAATATTATATTGAATATGTAAAATTATAGCATGTTATAGTGACCTCAATAAAACAAACAAAACAAATGTGTGTACAATTTTGATATTTCTTATGTTTTAACTAAAAGAGCCTGGGGTCAAATTGACCCCAAAGAACACCGGTGCTACAAAATGTGTACAGGACATTGGACAAATATCACGTTAATTTTATGTTAACAGAGTTGTCCCCATAAAATTAGGACAAGTCATTCAATCTGAAGCAAAAAAAAAATTATGTCAATCGTATATTTACAGACTATAGATATTGAATGGGGTCACATTGACCCTAAAGAAAATAGGAGGATTAAGCAAGATTAACATCATATTTAAGCAAAATTATAGTTTGCCAAATCCTGTGCAGTACCATTAAAGCCTCAGTTGAAATCATGAAAAAGTAATAAAAAGCTTGATTTCAGATTTCTCTTTTCTACAGAACTGTAGCTGTCTACAAGTTTCAAGTTAAAACTTGCTCAAATATTTGATTATTGTACCATTGAACTTAGTTAAAATGTAACTACCTACAAACAAAATATTTAAGGAAGCCTACAATAATACAATTATTATTATAAATATTATATATTTAAATATAGCCACAAGCAGCAATTATCTAGCCTGGTCCAACCAGACTCTCGTAGATTTCATTTGTACAGAGAGCCACTCTCCATTGACAAGCGTGTACTTGAAGGCGGGAACTCTGTTGAAGTTTAAAACTATTGGACCTGCCCAGAGCCACTCTGGATCTGCCATAACCAATCGCTAACGTTTGGTCGTGATCGTCTAGCGCACAACATCAACATCATTGTTCTCAGCCACTCCCTCTGTTCACTGATTGGACCGGTTAAAATGTGGCCGGTCAGAGAATATACCGCAGTCCCAGACGACGTAATGAAGGAAAATGAAAATTGAGTGGAATTGCGTAGGAGGGCAGAGCCAGGCTAGCAATTATCGGGGTCCAAGAACTAAAGGCTCATGTGAACAAATAGATGATACTGGTGATTTCCATGTGTCTTTCCAGATATTATGTGCTTTATTGCAAAGTCAACTGATCCTGAGGGTTAGGATTTGATAAAACAGCTTACAAAAATACAGTTCAAAAAGGAAATCATGAAATATTCAGCCATTCAAAATGATGGTAAAAATTAGACCTACCAGGATTTATTATCCTACAACATTAGTATTACAGCCCTCATCTGTCATTCACATTGAGATAAATTGCTGATCATGCAGAATTTGCCGTTAGCCTCCCCCGAACATCAGAAATTTGTGATATTTGGCATGTTTCCTCAGACTGTCCTGTTGGACATGTGTACCAAATTTTGTGAAGTTTGGACATTCCATTCCCAAAATATATTTTACTGTTACTGTTTACTGTTAAAGATTGCATTCGGTACACACGTGCACCGAACCGAAAGCCCTGTACCGAAAAAGTTCGGTACGAATACGTGTACCGTTACACCCCTAATAAACACTCTAAAGTGTTGCAAAGATATAGAAGAAATGTCCTTTAAGGTGCGCTCTTTGTCAAATTCATTCACATTATTTGAGAATGGTTTGACTAATCAATTTTAATTCAACTGTTTGTCGGCATGCTCTTAAGATAATTGATGAAATATTGTATTTATCCTATAGAAATCAATTGGAGAAGTAGTTTGAATACAATAAAAGCCAGCTCTGTTTTGAAGGCCTCATGGCCTACATGACTGTGAGAGAAGTCACATGGGAAAGAATGGGATTTTAGCTTAAGTTGCTTGCGGTTGGCATCTGCACTGATATGAAGTTGCTCTTTGGGTTCACATGGCCTTCAACATGTTCTCTTGAAAAAATAATGAGGCGAAAACACTGAATTATCACTTTGGGGAACTAGTCATGTTTTTGACTAGTTGGCAGTCGGATACCCATTACAAAGAGAACAAGCTGGCCAATGAAAGAAGAAAATGTGGCAAAAGTGTTGGGGAGATCAAATGAGAACACTGGTAAAACTGTATAAAAGTGTGAGTTGCGAGTGAGACGGTCAGATGTCCTGCAGGCATCTCGGCTTTGTTGCTTTGTCCAATAAAGTCTTGTTTTGACTTCTGGAACTCTGAATCTTGAGCATTACATTTCCACTATTGAGAAGACTTTTCTCCACACCATAATCTGCTTTGATTTTTGTGAAAAGCGGAGGAACGGTTTAGGAGGAGTTTGAAAAAGTAGGTTTTTCTGAAAATCAGAAGGTGGATATGAATATACTGGCATTTGGTGGTGCTAGAGGTTTTGAGTTAGAGAATCCAAATTTGCTGTGGTTAATGTTCAGACTGTCCTCTATCTGTGTGCCAAATTTCACAACTTTCATGCAAGCGGTTATAAGGGTTGCTATAGACTTGTTGTGGCAATTGTGGGAGGAGGAGGAAACTAACAATAACAAGCCTTTGGTGCTTGGCTGCTAATTAATAATAATTAATCTGAGCAAAAACAATAGGGTTTGATGGTTCACACTCAGACCCCAAATAAGAAACTCCTACAGATATATATAATAGGGTTCCAGCATTTTGTTCTTGGACCTCTAATAATTTCTGCCCATTACATTAAAACCAGCTTTTGATGGCATAAAGCCACCAAATTAATGTAATTTGGATGTTAAAATATGTTCTCAAACTGGGAAAACCACTGTGTAATGTGTGACAATACTATTTGAATATCATTAAAAAATATATATTATATAAACATCCATAATACCTCATTTCTCAGAGAGTCTAATTCTTTGTCCTTTTCTGAGATCAAGGCACTCTGTGTTTGGAGAGATTGCTGAAGAGCTGCTTTCTCCTTTTCTGATTCACTTGTTAAAGTGCTTTCCCTGTTCAGAAGACAGATTTCATGATGTGTGCATTATGCATTCATTTCACATGTATAGATGAATCAATGAAACAAAGTCCCTCTAAACATGACACCATTACAAACAAGTTATCGGTTTTTCCTTACCTCATTTTCATCTCCTTCAACTGATCATTGAGGTTGTCACACTCCTTTTTGAGCTGCATTAAGAGTGAATAACATTTAGGGCTTTCAGCTCTCAAATTAGCACATTAATCATCACAACATAGTATTAAAATGATTTAAGGCATAATAAGACTATATTGCCAAACGTTTTGGGACGCCTGCCTTTACATGCACATGAACTGTAATGACATCCCATTCGTAATCCATAGGGTTTAATATGGAGTTGGCCCACCCTTTACAGCTAGAACAGCTTCAACTCTTCTGGGAAGGCTTTCCACAAGGTTTAGGAGTGTGTTTATGGGAATTTTTGACCATTCTTCTAGAAGCGCATTTGTGAGGTCAGACACTGATGTTGGACGAGAAGGCCTGGCTCTCAGTCTCCGCTCTAATCCATCCCAAAGGTGTTCTATCGGGTTGAGGTCAGGAGTCTGTGCAGGCCAGTAAAGTTCCTCCACACCAAACTCGCTCATCCATGTCTTTATGGACCGACGCTTTGTGCGCTGGTGCGCAGTCATGCTGGAACAGGAAAGGGCCATCCCCAAACTGTTCCCACAAAGTTGGGAGCATGAAATTGTCCAAAATGTCTTGGTATGCTGAAGCATTAAGAGTTCCTTTCACTGGAACTAAGGGACAAAGCCCAACCCCTGAAAAACAACCCCCACACCATAATCCCCCCTCCACCAAACTTTACACTTGGAACAATGCAGTAAGGCAAGTAATGTTCTCCTGGCAACTGCTAAAGCCAGACTTTTCCATCGGATTGCCAGACAGAGAGGCGTGATTCGTCACTCCAGAGAGTGCTTTACAACACTGCATCTGATGCTTTGCATTGCACTTGGTGATGTAAAGCTTGGATGAGCTGCTCGGCCATGAAAACCCATTCCATGAAGCTCTCGACACACTGTTCTTAAGATAATCTGAAGGCCATACAAAGTTTGGAGGTCTGTATCTATTGGCTCTGCAGAAAGTTGGTGACTTCTGTGCACTGTGCGCCTCAGCATGTGCTGACCCCACTCTGTGATTTTTCGTGGCCTACCACTTTGTGGTTGAGTTGCTGTTGTTCCCAATTGCTTCCATTGTTTTATAATACCACTAACAGTTGACCGTGGAATATTTAGTAGTGAGGACATTTCACGAATGGACTTATTGCACAGGTGGCAACCTATCACGGTACCACGCTTGAGTTCACTGAGCTCCTGAGAGCGACCCATTCTTTCACAAATGTTTGTAGAAGCGTCTGCTTGCCTAGGTGTTTGATTATACACCTGTGACCATGGAAGTGATTGCAATTCAATGATTTGGAGGGGTGTCCCAAAACTTTTGGCAATATAGTGTATGTACATTAAACAATGCACAACATCAACAATTAAACTCTACCAAAAATTAATTCAGCTCAATTATCTGGACACTGAATACTTCTGTTAGACAAAACTTCAGATGCAAACGAAATAAACTGATTAAATTACACACATTATACGGTTAACATACATTGAGTAGAATGTCACTGTCTTTGTGGCTGCTGGCAAGTTCCATGGTAAGCTTTTCCTTCTCATTTTTTAGAGCATCCACTGCCTGGGTTTTTTCAGCAGCTGCTTGTTTTAACTCCTCGCTGAAACACAACCAGCATTTATTTCACCACACACAGAGACACATGAAACAGTGTGAAGGATTCTTACACCACTTGTTCTAAAGGCAACTATAAACAAAAGCGGTTTTCAACGATTCTCTAACCTTTACTAGAAAGTTGCAGTACACACGTAAATGGGTTAACTGTATGGTCTGACACTGCTCAGTACCTTATGATTGTGCCATCTATTAATTAGGCTATATATGCAAACAAGAATACAACAATACTACAGGTATGGCGACGTCAATTTAGTCGACGATGTGGGTTTTCACACTGGCCATTATTATAAAGGGTTATGGCGAGAAAAATACAAAAAAGTAAATAAATAAATTATGTAGACACTTTAGTTTAGGGTCCAATTTTATTATTTACGAATTGCTTATTAGCATGCATATTACTAGGATATTGGCTGTTTATTAATACTTATGATGCACATATTAATGCCTTATCCTGCATAATCATATTCTACATCCCTTAATCCTATTCAATACCTAAACTTAACAACTACCGTACTAACTATTAATAAGTAGTTATTAGGAATTTGAGGCAAAAGTCGTAGTTAATAGTGAGAATTGGACAGTAATCTAAAGTGTGACCCAAATTATATATAAAAAACAAATAAAAGCTAAATTTATTAAACGTTTTTAAAGTTTATCTTTAAAAGGTAAAAAAAATAAAAACAAAACTGGTCTCACTTAAAAGTATTTTCATAAGAACCAACCGAAAAGTAAAAATTCCAAGAGTTCAAACCATCACAGCCAAAAAATATGCTTCAGAGATATTGGACTCTGGCCTTAAAGGGAATAAAGAAAGATCTTCACCCGTTAACAAAAACTTGGGTTAGTCTACTCTAGAGGGATAAATATCTAAAATATCTAAAATAGACTAAAATTTCACAATTCTACAAACAAAACAAAGAATTGCAGTGTGGGAAAATGGTTAAGACACTCACATCTCTTTACTGAGGCCGCTGATCCTCTCGCTGTTAGAACCCAGATTTTCTTGATGCTCCGAGTTCTGCTTTGTTAGAGTATCCAGCTACAAAAAGTACAACAAAAAAACATTTAGAAATACTTTGGCCATCGTCTGATCATCTATAAATACACACAACATATAACAAGGACAACCTAAAGCAGGAACTAATCAATTATGAACAATTCTGCACTCATATGAGAGATTTACATTCTGCAATCTCATCTGTGGCATGCAGTCAGATACCAGAGAAATAATATGTCTATTTGTTTTAGTCACTGAAGAGGTTACCTCATTTCTCAGAGAGTTTAATTCTTTGTCTTTTTCTGAGATCAAGGCACTCTGTGTTTGGAGAGATTGCTGAACCGCTGCTTTCTCCTTTTCAGATTCACTTCTTAAAGTGCTTTCCCTGTGCAGAAGACAGATTATATAAAGTGTGCATTCTGCATTCAATAAAAATAAACATATTTAACATTCACGGAAACCTTTCCATTGCACAAAAAGTTCTTTATAGTGGAAAAAGGTTATTTCGATTATTACATTTGTTCTTCACAAATTTTGGAACTTTTTGAAACCTTTATTTTTAAGAGTGTATGGACAACTTTTATGATGCTTGATAGAGTCTGAGAGTTCCTGTTTACTGTATTATTTCATTGTATGGAAAAGAGCAGCTTGTCTGCTAAACATCCCATTCTGTATTGTACACAAAAGCAACAAAATAAAAACACACACGTTTGGCACGAGGGTAGGTAGATGACAATCCCCTTATAGCATTTGAGGGTGTAGGGAAGAGACTGACTAGGATTAAAAAACATTGTCATGTCTATAAAGTGCTATAATAATATATAGTGCCTTTAGTTTAAAGTATATATATATATATATATGTGTGTGTGTGTGTGTGTGTGTGTGTGTGTGTGTGTGTATGAATGAATGAATGAACATATATATATATATATATATACCAAAATAATGTTTATTAGTGCTGTCGAATAATTAATTGCGATTAATCGCATCGAAAGCTGAGCTTGTGTTTACATAATGTGTACAGTGTATAATTATAATATAAATACACACACACACATTCATGTATATATATCGTTTTTTTTAGTTTACTCGCCAGACTGATATACTATTTTATTTATTAGTTTGTTTGTTTGTTTATTTTTTTCAGAGCTGAATATGGATATATATGATTCTACCGAATCAAGCATTATATTATGATATTAGGTTAATCAAGCATTATTTAATGAAAGAACTTCAGTAATTAGAACTAAAACTCGGTAACCATGTATGACTGCATATTTGTCATTTTAACTAAACTTAGGACTGGTAGTGCTTAAGATATTGTTGGTCATTCAGTGTCTCAGTAAAAAAATTATAATAGTAATAGATCATAATTATTAATAAGACAATAATACTACTACTAATTCTACTATTAATAACAATACAACAACACATCACTAAAGAGCTGCTGGTTTCATGAATATTAATCAGGTTGTCAGCGTTCACTCAAACTGATTTGCTGAAATCAAAACAGGGATGGTAATAGATGAGCGCCAGCCAATGAGATTGCCGTTTGTGCATTAGTCCCGCCCACTACCGGAGAAACCGCTTTTGCTTGTTCTTAAAAGCTAAATAATTCCAAATGAACTCCGTTATTTTGACAGGAAAATACAAAAAAGAATATGGTTTAAATGTAGCGCATCGATTCTGCATGGTATTTAAGACTCTCTCTTTGCGTGTGTGAGAAACACAGCGCTCTTAGCAAAACGGCGGCGGGTTGTGCGCCTTCACACTAGAGTTTACGGTACGTCAGATACAGGTACGCTGCGCATCAGACAGATCGCTTGACGGAGAGCGAAACCCTGTTTCTCTGAGTGTTCAGCGAATGAAAATATATCTATGCTAAACTTATTCTTTGCCTCTCACACACACACACACACACACACACACACACACACACACACTGGTGAGTAAAATCGAAGCATTAATTAGCCAATGGCTAATTGCATAAGCGAGTGATTTACTAGCATTGTAGAGGGTTTTAGGGTCTTAATTGGCTGCTTGCAAACAACGTCTAATCTGACCCTCAAACAATGTAGTTGTAGCTTAGTTCACCCAAAAATGAAAATTCTGTCATTAATTACTCACCCTCATGTCGTTCGACACCCGTAAGACCTCCGTTCATCTTCGGAACACAAATGAAGATATTTTAGTTGAAAGCTGATGGCTGAGAAAGGCTTCAGATAGGCCTCCATTGGCATTCAGTACATTGACACTTCCAAGATCCATGAAAGGCACTTAAAACGTCGTTACAAAGTCCATCTCACCACAGTGACTCTACAATAATTTTACGATGCGACAACAATAGTTTTTGTGCGCAAAAAAAAAAAAAAAAAACACCTTTATCCAACTATTGTCTTCCGTGTGCGCCTCCACGACGCATGCGCGAGAATATGACGTAGATCCGGCGTTCGGGAATCCATGAAATGCACACTTAAGCCCCATTTTGAGCACTACGCCGAGACCTAAAGCACGATCAATGTAGAATCCAACAGCTTAGACACGCGCGTCTTCCTCTGCTTGTAAGCAAATCGTTTCTGGGTCATGTGTCCGAACGCCGGATCTGCGTCATATTCTCGTGCATGCGTCGTGGAGGCGCACACGGAAGACAAGAACAAGTTGGATAAAGGTGTTATTTTTTTTTTTTTTTCGCACAAAAACTATTGTCGTCGCATCGTAAAATTATTGTAGAGCCACTGTGGTGAGATGGACTTTGTAACGACGTTTTAAGTGCCTTTCATGGATCTTGGAAGTGTAAATGTACTGAATGCCAATGGAGGCCTATCTGAAGCCTTTCTCAGCCATCAGCTTTCAACAGAAATATCTTCATTTGTGTTCCGAATATGAACGGAGGTCTGACGGGTATCCAACGACATGAGGGAGAGTAATTAATGACAGAATTTTCATTTTTGGGTGAACTAACCCTTTAAGAAGTTAAAACTGGAAGAGTTTTAGTAATCGACATGTTGAAAAGATGCTGTTTTCTGCGATGAGTAACAAATCCACTTTTTTGGAAGCATGCACTTCCAAAAGACGAGGACTCGCACTGGAATTGATACAGTAAAACAAACAGCATTTGTTACTGTTCGCATCACTGTGCGTACAATTTCTGAGGAAGATACAGAGCTGAAATTCAGACTGAATCCGAAATCGCCCCCCTAACCATCAAATAGGGCATTATTTGAAGGGACAGCCATTTTGTGGATAGTGGATATTGAGTGCACTCATTCAATCCCACATTGCACCGCAATAACGAGTGCACAGGCTGTCCGACTTCACGCACTCGTTTACATTCACTCCTTCAAGTGAACTATATTAGTGAACTAACATAGGGAATAGTTTATGAGGGTTTAGGGGGTGATTTCGGATTCAGCCTCAGATATGGTAATGGTCATTGGGTTTCCTGTAAGCTGTAAGTGCTAGACCAATCATAACAGACTGGGCCATCCGACCAACCAGAACAAAGGAAGCTTTCAGAAAAGGCGGGGTGTTAAGAGAGACCGAATCCTTGAACAAACCATTTCAGATACTGAGAAAAGAGCTAATGCTGCAGTGGATATTATGAGAAAAATAAAGTGTTTTTAACCTTGAATGCATGTAAGCCTATTGTATGAGACTTCCAGATGAAAACTAGGAACCTTTAAAATAGCATAACAGGGGCACTTTAACATAATACAGAAATGAAACAATTTTTTAACTTTTATTTCCTCTCTTAACGCTAAAGAATAAATAGGAAGCGGATCTCTCGCATGGACGGCTCTCTTGCACAGTTCAAAGCTAACAACGCTGGTGAATCGGTACGAGAGATCAGTTCATCTACCCTCAGTGTCACGCAAATGGGCCAACAAACTTCTTCTCGCTTATACATAAACTTGGTTTTGACAACTAGGAAAAGTTCCTTACCTCGTTTTCATCTCCTTCAACTTATCGTTGAGACTGTCACACTCCTTTTTGAGCTGCATTAAGTTGAAAGCAAAGATAATTAATTTACTTCTCACAAAATAGCCCAATAATAATAGTACATGAGCACAACGTGATGTTCAAATTATTGTTAGGTTAGGCATATAAATATTCAGCCAACAAACTGCAAAGTTTTCAATAAAATGTACATAAACCGCTGGTCATTTAATTCGATTGAAATTGTTTTAATCATTTGACTGACAAGAACGAAACATTTTATATGATGCATATAAAAGAGTACAATAATACATGTAATTTGGTTAACATACGTTTAGTAGAATGTCACTGTCTTTGTGGCTGCTGGCAAGTTCCATGGTTAACTTATCCTTCTCGTTCTTCAGAGCATCCACTGCCTGGGTTTTTTCAGTGACTTCTTGTTTTAACTCCTCACTGAAACACAACCAGCATTTGTTTACGCAACAGAGACACACACACTTATTAGGGCCTTTTGCTAGAATGAATATAACACAGAAATCACTCAAGTTACACAATTTCAGCTGATAAAGAATTGCGGTGTGGGTAAATGGTTAAGACACTCACATCTCTTTACTGAGGCCGCTGATCTTCTGACTCTCAGAACTCAGATTCTCTTGATACTCCGACTTCTGCTTTGTTAGAGCATCCAGCTACAAAAAGTACAGAGAACACATTGAGCAACTTAAAGCAAGCACTAGCAAATAGTAAACAATTCTGCAGACATCTGAGGATAAATGTATTCATTATATTAAGTCGTTTTATCTGTGGCAAGATGTTGATTAATGCAAAAAATAATAATGACTCGTATAAAAAGTTTCGGTTTCAGTTATCACTCTTAGTGCCCCTATTATGCTATTTTAAAGGTTCCTCGTTTAGTTTTGGAGGTCTCCTACAAGAGGTTTACATACATCCGAGACATTAACTCCATTTATTTGCACTTTAATCTTTGAAAATTTGCAGACTTTCACATTCACAAACCGCTATATTACACACATGAAATGTAATATAAAAAACAAAAACAAATATGCAGCTCATACTGGCGTTTACATGAATTTTTCATGTTATTTGAACTGCACAGTTGTATAAATTATTTTTTTACACTTTTTTTCAGCGGGCCAACTTTTCCAGGTGGATGGTTAAGTTTTACTTATATAATTCCTGTAAATTTTCTCAGAGTTTTCTCTTCAAAAACAGCACTTTAAGGATAGTAACAGCACATTCCTTTATTAGTAGTGCTACAACACAAAAAATGATAGTCTAGTCTGGGTTAGGGCTGGGCGGTATATCGAGTTTGTACAATATATTTATATTAGGGCTGGGCAAATTAACGCGTTAACACGGGCGATGAATTTTTTCAGCTTAACGCATTAAAAATATTTAACGCAAATAACGCAGCATCCGTTTTTATATCCATTTTTGCCTAGCGTTACATGATCACGCTCCTAATCATGGAAATGCTTTCAAGCGCGACAAGACACAAGAGAACGCGCTGTATGTCAATGTCCTGTGTGTGTGTGTGTGTGTGTCCTGTCTGTGTGGCTGCGTCTCATGTCAGCTAATTGAGGGACACTCTGACACACACACTCGACGCACAGACAGACTCACGTCAGTCTCCTGCTCACATAGAGTTCTCTTTTGCTCTTGAACAAACAATAACAACAACACAGAGAATTTTGGTTATTCTCATATTAGGAGTCTTAAATTAGTTAAATAACGACTTAAATGAACTTAAAGAGTTGTGAGGAAATGAGATGCGCGGGACAGCGCGTCAGATCCGCGTCATGTTCGTCAGCGGCCGTTCTTAAAGTGACAGGAGCACTGATGATGCCTGTCATTAATGATCATCACAGAACAACGGGAACAGAGAAAATTGTAGCTTTAATGATGATTAATCTAGATTTCATTTATTATTTATGCAGTTAAGAAAGGTGTTTGATAACTTTTACATTTCTGTATATGTCTAACAGGGAAGGCCACTGGTAAAAAATAACTTATCATAATGGGTTTATGTAAAGATTGTTCTAAGTTCAATTAAATTAAAAGTTGTTTTTTTAAAGCCAAATAAATGTTGAAATTGGGAGCTTTCAGTTATACTGTAATGTAACGTCATTAATGTTTCATAGAGACATTAGTATCAGTGATACTGGCCTTCATTCATAAAAACATGCCATTACAACACATATTTAAAATATACTGTCTTTAAATTGTTTCTACATTAATTTGGAGAGTAACTGAAATTATTACAATATAAAATTTTAAAAACTTTTAATTAGGGTTTTTTTTTTTTCAATTCCCAGCAATAATTTATATATTTTTTAGAAACGATATGGAATGAGGCAATACCGTTTATATCGATATACAGTAGATTGATACGAACGCATCTGAAAAATAGCAGAATGAGCTGATGCAGTGAAAGTGCATGATACAACTTGTCCTAAACGCGACACATGCTTTATATTAAGGGTGAGAAATAGTTAACACGTAGTTTAAAGCAGCTTGCCCTGCCAGATGCTCTGAGGCTACTTGTGCTGACAGACTGATAAATCCTCGCAGTTTTTAATGGGTTTGAAATGCGGTGCTTTCCTCAGTGCATAACTTACATTTCACAGGTATATTCTCCATCTGTAAATGTTAGAAAGTCAAGAAAATATATTCATTTTGTTGTCAGGAGAGGACGGGCCTTCTGCAAGTAAATCTCAGCTAAAATTCAGGCTTCCGTGAACGAGCGCCGCTGCCTACATGCGCGCCAAACAGACGGAGCGCAATAATTCTGACTAAAGTATACATATTTCTGAAATATTTGTTGTTGAACAATAAAAGTCAGTCTATTTTTATGAAAGTGACCATTATAATAGGTTAATCATATATAGGCTAATATGCTTTTGTTTTTGTTTCATTTAGTGAATTTAAAAAATAAAATTATTAATTTAGTTTTTAGATTGTAAACCCCCTTTTTGCACATAATATATTGCATAGCCTACATTACATTCACTGTATTTGTTTATAGCCTTCAATATCAACATCGTTTTTAGGACATCATTTGGCAGGATGTGAAATAAAATTATTAGAATAAATACAGATTTTTTTTTTAATCCAAATCGAAAAACGGGATATATACTGTGTATCGCCATTCAACCAAAAAATACAGAGATATGATTTTTTGGCCATATCGTCCAGCCCTAGTCTGGGTTTGGTGTAATGTCGGAACTGCAAAACACGACCGGAGTGTTTGAAATAATTCTTCCTGTCCTCAGCGTGCACTCACCTTGCCCTGCATTTCCTGCTTTAAGTTCTTGAGCTGTGTCACCAGAGCATCAGTCTCAGACTTGTCTTTCTGAAGTTGCTGGTTCTCCTGGGTCAACTTCTCCAACGAGGCCTGTGCAGTCTGTTCTGCTTTCTCTGAGGTCTAAGTGAAAATTAGCAGTAGGGTCAGAGTTACAGTAACAGCTTTATTTCAATTAACAAGACCATTTTTTGTGTAGTTTTGAACCCAGGATGCACAATTTTCAGGATGCACGGGACTTTCAGGGACCATGTGCAATGTTTTAGTCTGTTTATATTAATTTGAGTTAATTATTTATTCTTAGGACAAGGTGTATTTAAACATGTATGCTACTATGCTCTTTATTGTGCAGCTTTTAAATAGGTTGTTGTGGCGGTGTCATCTATTTATTAAATTTTGGGTGTTTGTGCGATAGTCAATAGTCTGTAACTGGTATTGTGTGAACTACTGGATGTTTGAATCTCCCTTAGTAAAGGGATTAAAAAAGTATTCATCATCATCATCTATAATGATATAGAAAAGTTTTTGAAAGCAGTGAGAGTGAAATGACTGCTACATAAGACTACAATATGTTTAAGTGTCAAAGCATCATGAGACCGAGCTTATGGGAAGAGAAAATTCAATACACTTCTTTTTTTAATGGAAAAACAAGTAATACATGTAGAAGTACAAAATAGCCCATGCTCTCTCACAAATGAAGAGTTGTGTCTTACCGCAGCCTTTTCTTTGAAAGCCATCAACTCTTCATTCTGTTTCCTCAGCTCCAGGCTCTCATCCTGAGACACATGGAGCTCCTTTTGTACTTTTTCAAACTTGCTGTGTAATTCTTGCATTTCTTTTGAATGGTGTTCCACAGCATCTGCAAGCGCTTTCTCTCCCGATGCATGCATGTCTTTGGTTTTAGCCTGATTGTCTTCAGCGCTCTTCTCCTGAGGAGTCACAAAGAAAAGTCAGTTTTCAAGTCATATTAGAGACTCAGGGTCCAAGTACAGGGGAAAGGGGGAGTTGTTAGAAAACCAATGATTTTTATAACGTTGAAAGTGTTAAATCAGTACACTAAGGCACGTTTACTAAAATGTTTGTTTTTCAACGTTTTTCCTTCACATTTTTCCACATACAGACAACACCACTGTCAAAACGATCCCCGTTCACAAGGATCCGCGACGATGATAAAAAACGCTGTATTATTCATGCCAGGCCAGTAGTTGGCAATGTCACTTTTTAAAGAAACACTACACGCCTATAGACTGTCTCTGTATAGTTTTCAAAAACGTGCACTCTGAAACCCGTTTTCAAAAGTTTGCTTTTTCAGGCCCCCAAAACGCTGTTGTTGTCTAAATGAACGGCCAAAACGCACAAAATGTTTTATGTTTTTAGTTGAAAACGGTGTCGTGTAAATGGCCCCTTAAACACCAGAAGATGATGCCTTTATTTCAATTGGTAACAATACAAGTGAGATTGGAGAAGTTCAAAGGTTCTCACCAATAGCTTGATCTTCTCCTGTAGGTTGGATAGCTCTGCTTGGTGTTTCTGCGTGAGAGTTTTGGTTTCCTTCTCAGCCTGGACTTGTGCTTGAGAACGACTCTCCTCAGCCTGAGCAGCCTTCTCCCTCTCCTCGGCAAGCTGGTTCTGAAGCTCCTCTAGTGCCCTGAAATTAAATATGCTTTGTGAATTAGGTACGATTTCCTCAAATAAGGTTTGATTTGTTATTATGCAATTTAAGGCTGATTTATACTTCTGCGTTGAACCTAGCTATGTCGTAGGCTGCGTGTAGCACACGTAGCCTGACGTGCACCTCTCCAAAAATGTAACAACGCGTTAATTCTGCACGGACCACAAGCGCTGTGATTGGTCTGCTAGAACCCCACCTCTTCCCTCTGCATGTGTAATTGCACGTCGACATGGACAACGGAAAACCAACTGGTAGACTACGGCACAGGTCCGATGCAGAAGTATAAATCAGTATTTAGTCCTCCAAAATATGATCACATGTGGTGTAAATCAAGCGAATAATGTAAACTGAGGTTAAAGTGCCCCTAGTATGCAAAACATTTTGTTTTGGAGGTCTCCTAAAATAGGTTTTCATGCATCCAAGGTCAAAAAACACTTCTCATAATATACATTGCATCATAACCTCATTTCTCAAAGAGTCGGAGTTTGTTCAAAGATTCAGTCTCTCTGCTCTGATTGGTCAGATGGCCCAGTCTGTTATGATTGGTCTACTGCTTACAGCGCAAGTTGGAAATGAAACACCCCTTACCATATCTGAATATTAGCTTCGTATTTTCCGCAGCACTTGTACAAACATAGATACAAACAGTGACGAGTGTGTTGGTTTTTCCTCATACACTGTAAAAAAAATATTGACGTAGTGTCCATGACGTCACCCATAGGATTCTGAAGGGCAGTTTTGAAGCGTAAAGTCGGCCGTTGCAATCTTGGCAGTGTCACCGCGCGTCACTCCCGGATAACAGAAAATGGGCAAAGAGGCGAGATGTGGCTGGAGCTGAGGTGACGTGATGACTAACAGACAGCAGACAAACGGCTATTCACCTGTCACTCAAAGTGGCCACGCCCTTAATAATGCAGAACTTTAAGGCTTTATATAATGTAAACGAATGGGTTATCAAAAAATTCACCCCCCTCACAGTTGTCATGAAGGGCAAAATTAGCCGTATAGACCAAACCCACAATTTGTACCAGGCTGTAAACATGTTTTTTTCTGCTGTAAAGTTGGGCATTTTAACATGGGGCTCAATGAGATTCTGCATCCCTTCTGGAGCCTGTCTCTAGTGGTCAGTCGATGAATTGCAGTTTAAGTCACTTCCGTATTGGCTTCAAGAGAAACTGGGGGAGGTTGCTGCTTGGTTTTACCGTATCAATTCAACCCAAGTCCGATAATAAAACATTAGAAGTAGCTGATCGGGTTGAACCACCATCGCGAGCACAACTTGAGCAGGACATTTCTAAGGCTGCGTTTACACTGGCACACAGATTGGAATTTGCTGCACACACATCCGATCTGAGCCACTTCTAAATGTGGTTTTAAATCAGATCCTATAGACAATCAACCTACGTCGCAACAGTATATCCGATTCCCCTTTGAATTCCAAAGCAACATAAGTCGAGGGTGACATGTTTGCCCATAAAGAAGTTTTTTTTATGTTGTATTATGAAGCAGATGTGCCTGTATGCTCTCACTCACAGCTTTTTTTATTGCGGTGGGAACTTTATAAAGGAAAGAAATTGTGCGCACAGAAACATTCAGGAACTGGTTTTCAATCTCAGCCCCGTGAGTTTTTTAAATAAAACGGCTTCACTACTGAAAGCTGCATTAGTGTCTCTCTCTCTAAAAAGTAATCTTACAGTGCTACTTTATTTCACGTCAGAATTCTAGATCCAACAATCTGTAGATAAAATAACAAACGAAAATCACTGCGTTACTTTCTATATCCATTCGGTCAGATCCATGATGACAACTGTTATCTTGTCCATGCTGGCAAATATTAATGGCCATATTTATTAAATAAATGTAAATCATTTTAATAGCACGGCCATTCAAAACTAGAGGGTCTACCATGTGCATAATAAAGTGTTCAACGACAATCATTTTGGGTGGAAATTAATGTAAAGAAATATATTGGATACCAGTCGTGTCTAAAGTGAATGTAAACAGGCGGGCCAAAAAAAACTGGGATATGATCAAAAGATTGGATCGGTGCATTAAGACTTGCAGTGTAAACGCAGCCTAAGTGGTACGTTTTTATTTAGTTTGACATACATTTGTAATGAGATGTTGGTTGGCGTTAAACTGCTGTGGTATCAGTGTAAAACTCTTCGCATCCTCGTCCTTTCGAAGTGCATACAAAATGGATTTGCTTTTGTAGAAAACAGCATCTTCTCGACAGGCTGACAACGTGAACCAAACAGTTTGAGGGTCAAAGCAGACGTTCACAGGCAGCCAATGAAGACCATAAGCTGGCATTATGCAAATATAGTAGGGCTGAAACGATTTGACCAAAAATAAAAAACCTTGATTAATTAAACATTTTACCTCGATTACGATTAATGAACGATTTGGCTCTTTTTTCTTTCTTTTTTTTGCTTTCCATTTTTTGCCCTCATAAGGTTGAGTAAGTTCCTGATAAGGTTTTTACTGTAGATATGTTCTACTATTAAAGGTGGAATATTTTTTTCTAATGAAAGTGCATTTCTTTGTGATTTTAAAATACTTTCAGCAGTTATTGTCTATGGGGAAGATTTCTGCTTGTTGTACATCAGATACAGATAAATTAGCACATAGGCCTACATTACATTTATTTGAATGCATTAATGAGAGAGTGATGGTGTTTGTGAATTACTCATACCGTCTCTATTCATTATGAAGCTGTGGTTTGTACTTACTTCAAAGGTATTAAAATATATGCTATAACGGTTGAGTTTCTAAGCTACTTTAGTGACTTTACTTTAGTCACAGGACAGCGTTGACACAGCGTTTCTGCGCTGCTCTCTGCGAGCGATCTTCCGGTGATGTGCTTCTGTCTGAGTGTTCGTGTGTCACAATATATCATGCATTAGTTCAACATAATACACATCTGATGGTCTAAAATCGCTCCAATGTTCAAACTGGCAGGCCTTAAAACACATATGACAAAGCTTTGTGAGGACGCAGGTGAAAGAGGTCTGATTTCAGGGCACGCGCACGATGTCAGAGACGCGACACGGCTCAGCTCTCTGTGTCACAGAAAAAAAGCTGAGCACTGAACGGAGAAGTTTTCTGTATTGTTGTTTTTGAATAGGGCCCAATCGCTTTAAATGTTCAAACCTTTAAACGCATTTACTTGACAAACTTTATGAGGACGAAAGTGAAAGCGATCTGGCTTCAGGGCTTGCGCGCGCCGTCTGTGTGTGTGTGTGTGTGTGTGTGTGTGTGTGTGTGTGTGTGTGTGTGTGTGTGTGTGTGTGTGTGTGTGTGTGTGTGTGTGTGTGTGTGTGTGTGTGTGTGTGTGTGTGTGTGTGTGTGTGTGTGTGTGTGTCGCAGCACGTAGGCTATAAGAAGAACGACAATCAACTGACCTGTATAAACTGTGTAAAACATGCAGTTACTATAGTGATTCTGGGCATCTATAAACACAGATAACTGTTCCTGCATCTCTCTGTGTGCCTGCAAACTGCACTTGATGTGACTGACGGGGCGGAGTCACGTAATTAAAACTTAACTCTAACTCTAAATTTCGGTTTTGATTATTTTTCGATTAATCGTATAGCCCTAAAATATAGCCCCGTTTCCACCGAAATTACCCGGAACAATTTGTCCCAGGAATATTTTTCCCAGGAACTCTTTTTTCCCCCAGACTTGCTGCTGTCTGCATTTCCAATGCGGTCTAAAGTACCGTGAAGATTAGTCCGGTGACGTAGGACTGCGCAAGACTTTACAGTTCCCACTGGATTTCGTCCTCCGCAAATAAACTTAATAAAGCCTAAACCTTGTCGTATTTTTTAAACTCCATTGCTGATTTGAATAGCTAACGACTCTTACTGCACGCACCACAACTTTTAGGTTGAAACGAAATGCTGCGTGAACTCAACCAATCAGCATGCTCAGCGCCCAAGTCCCACCTCCGCAAGTTCCTGAACTTTGAAAAAGTACTACCTCGCAAACAGGGCCATTTTGAGGGGGAAATTTTTACCCAGAACTTTTTTTTAGACCCCGGTTCCTGCGGTCGAAACACACCGAGTACCACCCCAAAGTCCCTAGTTCCTGGGGAAAGTTCCCACGGTGGAAACACGGCTTTTGTTATAAACCTACGTCGATTTGTGCATGCAGTGAGACTGGAATTACTGACGACTCGTTTCAGGCAGTTCGGAATCTATTGGGAGACAATAACTACATTTATCCTGCATTTTGATCTTTGAAATTTTGAAGACATTTCACATTCACAAACTGCTATATTACACACTACATGAAAGGCAATATCCGAAAATGCATAATAGGGGCACCTTTAACCATTTACTTTATATAGGTTTTTGTTTTCTAAGCAGTTTCATCAAACATATTAAAAGCACACCTCTCTTTCCGGTTGATTTCCTCATTCAGCTTTGTTATTAGAGCAGAACTGTCTCCCGATGACTTTGACACGTCCATAATGTCATTTTCAAGCTTTGACTTGTCTTTGGTCAGTTGCAGACACTTTTCTTCGCTTGCTTTCAAATTTCTCTGTAAACCTTAAGATGAAACAAGATGACAATCATACATAAATACATTCCGTAAATAACAAAAATTAGTTCCTTCTTTGATTCATATATTGATTGATGAACTTGGTACTGACCAGCAAATTGACTCTTAATATCCTGTAATTCAGCAGAAAGAGATGTGCATTGTTCGTCTTTATTCCTGAGCTCCTCGCGTAACTCTGAGATAGACAGCAATCATCACAGTAAATGTAAAGTTCATTGAGCTTACACATGTTAAATTTGAACAGCAGAGTAATCTGTGCATAGACATACCTTGATTAGTCTGAGAAGATTTGGCTTGGTCATTAGATGATTTTTCAAGATTCTGTGTCTAGAAAATTAAGAATGTGAATTGATTTGAGGACTATGGCTGAAGCAATAATTATTTTTATTCACTCTATTATTTTGTTGTGTGGTGCATCAGAGGGCCACCATAGTTGGGACATCCATTCACAGTCAAGGTGGTCCGAAATCGAATATTTCACTACTAAATAGCATACGAAAACCGTACATCGACAGAGTAGCGTCCAAATATATCGTTTAAAAAAAAAAAGTAGTCAAAAAGTACCCGGATGACCATTCACATGCACCTGTGATACTCCAAGTAGTTCACTCAAATGTAAAGGGTTAGTTCACCCAAAAATGAAAATTAGACCATAAATTGTTCTTTCAGATGGAGTTGTATTAAAAATGTCCTGGCTCTTCCAATTTATAATGGCAGTGAACCATATAACTGCTCCACACGGCTCTGGGGGGTTAATAAAGGCCTTCTGAAGCGAAGTGGCGCGTTTGTGCAAGAAAAATATCCATATTTAAAACTTTATAGACTATAATAACTAGCTTCCGGCGGTCAGCGGTACTGACATGATATACAGGAGCATCGCAAGGGCTGGACAACAAACTCAAGCCCCTCTTCTCTTGTATCAAAATCCTCCACCAATTCCCTTTAAAAATTCTCGTTTTAGACTCCAATTCATGACCAGTGTTTGTTTTGCTATATCCTCTGCGCTTCTGCGTTCGTCAATACGCATGCGTCAAGGGTTCAATGGTCAAGGGTTACTCTTTCACTTGCGTACCGCTGACCGCCGAAAGATAGTTATTTTAGTCTATAAAGTTTTAAATATGGATATTTTTCTTGCAGAAACACGCCACTTCGCTTCAGAAGGCCTTTATTAATGGAGCAGTTATATGATGGATAGATGCACTTTTATGGACTTCAAAAATGACCCAACAGTCACTGCCATTATAATGCTTGGATTAGCCCAAATCTGTATGACTTACTTTCTTCTGAAGATCAAAATATGATATTCTGTCCAATGTTATTTGGACCCCACTGACTTTCATTGTAAATGAAGAAAGAATATTTATTTTTGGCTGAACTATTTTTACTTTTAAGTATTTTTATTTTCAGTTACTTTAATGCTTTTGCTGAAGTATTTTTCTCATGGGATACTTTTAACTTTATATTTTCACTTTTCAATTCACATAGAGTTACTTACCAGCACACTAACTTCTTGCTCCAAAGTGCTCTTTTCCTGCAACAGGCCATTCAACTCTTGCTGTTTTACCTCTAGTACTGAGTTCAACCCAATGACCTAGAGTAAGGTGTACCACCATAATGAAGGGAAATGACAGGGGACAAAACATGAGTAATGTCACACACAAAAACTCACAAAGACCAGTGCCAGTCACACAAAGCGGAACTTAAAAGTGAAGGATTTATATATTATGGAGAAAAAAAAACTCTGAACACTGGTAATGTTAACATGTATGTATTATGCACTAGGGCTGCACGGTTTTGTGCATTTTTTTTTGATAAAAATTGTGATTGCAATTTTAAATAAATTCCAGGCTTGTTTGTAGTACTGCACAAATGTGGGCAAAATTTTATATATATATATATATATTATATTTTTATGCTATTGTAATATTTCACTGTAAAATAAAAATACAAATCATTTAAGAAAAATAATAATATAATAATAAAATAAAAAGGTTTGGGAAGATGGTTGGCACATTCACATTCCCAAATGCAGGTTATAGCGACCCAAACATGCAAAGATGGAGTTTCTTGTGGAGCAACTTCTACTGCGAACCGAGCCACAGGGAGACGCTGCAAACCCTGGTGGATAATGAGCTGCTCATTTGTAAATGAACAGTGCCGCACTTCATTCTGAAACACGCAGCACATACATTAATTTCATTAAATTGCAGCCTTTGCGATTTCATCGCACTAAAATATATCCTGATTTCAAGCATATTTTGTTTAATCATGCAGCCCTATTATGCACAATGCACAAATTAAATGATCAAACAATAAAAATGAATAAATACTGCAGGACTACCGCAAAACCTGGCGTATTGCTAACCATGAATTAGATTTAAGAACTATGGCGGATGGAAATATATAGCTATTGTATGGCTTCAAAATACAGCATACGTTTTCAACTTTGTTTTTCAGACCTAGTTTCTATGCGAAGATATCATGTGTCAAACGATAGATAACTTGCTGTATTTATTTGTTGTTACCCTACATCGCAAAGTTGTTCTCACATTAGCGCAATAAAGAGATGATGAATGAAAAATGAACGAATGAGAAAATGGAGTGCAGGATGTGCTTGATAGTAGCTAGCTAATCAGAATAATGTGCAGAAAACTAGCAGACCGGTTGGTTGTAAATTCCACCTCGCACCCCGACGCCAAATGGAAGGTGAGAAGTAAAAGACTTATTAAACGTGTGCAAAAACTGGCCCCCAGATATTACACAAGGTTAACAGAGGCTGATGGATTGGTGGGCATGTTTGACTCACAGCCCCAAAGATCTGAGAAATTTGAAAGAAAACGGCCATCAGGTTCGCAATCACGATTAACGGGTGTAAATTATTGTACATTATGTGATGTTTTACTAAAACACACAACATGTATATTATATCTCCTCATTTTGAACAACTTTGCCTCAAGAACCACCTGCCAATCAAATTGTTTGTTAAATATTTGAGATTACTTTAAAAAAAAAAACTTTTACAAACCAGTACTAGGTATTTCGATCAGTGTCAACAAAACCAGTGTAGTACAAATCACAACAAAAGACTCCCTGGACCAATAATTACAAAAAATGGTTGAACTTTAGTATTTGAATGGCTATAACAGGGTCATTTGAATTGTGGGGTGAACGATTTTACCAAAAAAAAACTGTAATGTCTAAACAAAATCCCAAACTAAAAAGAAATTTTTTAAAGAATTTTCACGACCACTGAAAGGTTCATGGATCCGCCGGCCATGACTAGATTCCTTGTTATATAGGTTATACATGCCTATAGTGTATAGTATGGTCCAGTAGTTATGGGATAAATGGACATGAAAGCCTACCTTTTCTTCCTGAGATCTGGCTTTACTTTTTGCCTCCTCTATTTGGGTCAATAAGCTTTGCATCTCTTGGTTTCCTTGACTGTTCTGTGACTGCAGAGTCTGAAGGGCTGTATTCTGCTCCAAAGTTTCTTGCTCCTTTTCATGCAACTGCTGACCTAACTTAACCCCTGTGTCCTCTAGCTCTTTTACTCTGAGCTCAGCATTGTGAAGTTTTCCCAAGACCTCCTCCATTTCCACCAGGTGCTGCTCCTCCACCTTCTCCAGATTGGTGCGTAGCGTTTCTATCTGTCGCTCGTTCTCTTCATTGGCTCTCGTGAGTTGTGCCTCGTGCTCTTTGGCTTCACTCGTCCTCCCCATGGCTTCAGAAGAATGCTTGTTAGCGAGCTCCTCAAACTCCAGTTTGTGTGTCAATTTCAACTGTTCCAGAGCATTACGGAGCTCGCTTTCGCCTGCCTCATGGGAGGCTTTGAGCTCCTCCAAGACTTGCTGGTGTGAGGCCTCGACTGATACTAGTTTATCACGCAACTCCTCAATGATTTTGGAGTTCTTTTCCTCCGATTTTGCCAGCTGACCTAAAAGCTGCTCATTATCCTTTGACAAGTGACCTGAGGCTGACTGGAGCTGTGACAAGGACTCGCTGTGTGCTTTTTCTCGAGACTCAAGCATCTCACGCAACAACAACAGCTCTGCTTGGTGACTGTCGCTTTGAGCAGCCAGCTGTGTACGGAGGGAACAGAGCTCCTCCTGGAGTGATGCCACGACAGAGTCAGGATACCCATCCTGACCTGGTACAGCATCCAATGGCTTACGAAGAGCAGCTACCTCCTTAAGCCTCAACGCAAGATCCCGCTCCAACTCCAAGATACGAGACTTCTCAGAGACTGTGGCCACCTAAAACAAAAAATTGTCTTTTATTAAACTATATGTGCTGTATGGATAATTGAGAACTTACTTGATGGTATAAATATGATCATCTTTTCAGGTTTTAAAGACGTGGATAATTAAAGAGGTTTACATAGAAATTAAGTTATTTTCAATTAGCCACCTAAAGGCCATGACACACCAAACCGACATTAAAGAACTAGTGGCAACAAAAGCAAACTGTGTTGAAGCCTTCCATCACCATTGTCTGGGCCGCAAAGACATTATTAATACTAGGGCTGTCACAATATCTGATTTGTTATCTTGGCCAAAAGAATTCACAGTATCGATATATCACGATATCTATAGAAACCTTGGGGAAAAACAATGCTATCAGTCAAATCTTTACTTTGTTTATTATGCGTTTTGCTTTCTTTTTTAGCCGATGAATCACATTGCATACAACAACCGAGACTCTGACTTTCTCTGGCTTCTTTGACTGCCTAAGAAATAACCATGAGAGGAAAAATACAGTCAAGTTCAACAGTATTATAAATAAACTTTAACAACACTAATACCTTAACCCAGGGGTCTCCACACTCGGTCCTGGAGGGCCGCTGTCCTGCAGAGTTTAGCTCCAACCCCAATTAAACACACCTGAACCAGCTAATCAATGTCTAACTAGGGCCTTGTAAGACACTGATTAGCAGGTTCAGGTTTGTTTATTTGAGGTTGGAGCTAAACTCTGCAGGACAGCGGCCCTCCAGGACCGAGTGTGGAGACCCCTGCCTTAACCTGTTAACTTGCCTCCCCATTTGGGACCCAAATCTAAGAAATGGCATACCCTAATTAAAATATAAATAAAATCAGTCAAAACGTCTCTATCAGCGTTTTATTCTGCTGCAGCTGTCCATATTAGGGATTTTGAATACTTGTATGGGTCTCACTTGTGGACTTTCTGCGCGAGGAAGCCCTCCGATGTCGAGAATGAATGAAACATATTCCGTGTGAGAGTTTAGCACACCATAATGCTCACGTCGCCCTATTTTGGATAAAAATACAACAAAAATATTCCTCTCTAAAATATATTTGAAGTAAACATGCATAAGTTTTTATCCAACTGAGCACACTTTTGACTAAAAGCCTTAAGGGATGTAAAAATTACAAAACAGAAATGTGTCAGCAGTTGACAGGTTAATGTAATTAATGTAATGTAATTTCCCGTTTCAGGACTAAACGATTAGCAAAATAATTGCAACTTGCTCTCTGTATAGTGGCGAAATCCACAGGATGATGGATGTGGAGGTCATTTTCAATAAAACCAAAAAAGCAGCTGCACGCGCTGCGTCTTCTACTTTATGGCAGCGTTAAGGTGAAATACCACCACCTATTGTACTTTGTGACGTCAACCAGGTGCTGCCACTGGGTTATTTACGGGGTCATGTTATCATATGTGTACTATTCATTTAAAACATTACGGTTATCATGATATAGTCACACCCTAATATCGATATTTTGTGCTTTCAATATCACAGTTATTGTCAATACCGTTATATCGCGACACCCCTATTTAACACACGGCAAAGATTACCGACAACAGCCAACTAGTATGTGCATTCTGCGCCTGCATGAGAGGAAAACAATGATTTATACTATACAGTAGTCAACATGCATCATTCAAAAAAGGAAACCGAAACTAGGACTGCGGATATACAAACGGCCCTTTGTTACCATTTTGAACATGAATCGTGTTGATCAATTTCTTCCCTACAAACGGCAATGTGGTTATGAAAATATTCCTGTATTAGAGTGCTCAGATAAGATGAATTTGTCAAATCAAAAGAGCCTTCTGTGTGTGCCCTCTTAACTTTATGGTTTGCTTGAATCACTTTTTTGTTTTCCTTTTCGTGCACTGGTTCGATAACTGGAGCAAATCAGAGTGATATCTTTCACCGACTGCCAGACGCTGATTCAACATGTTCAATTGGCCAAAAAACTTCCAATGCGGTCTGATTAGTGCCGACGGTGCAAAACACACCACAAAAACAGAGTTGACAGACACTCAATGACGGCCCAACTTTGGTCTATCATCAGGCTTGGTGTGTCACGGCCTTAAGCTGTAGTACTAAGTACAAATCATTGAAACAAGAAATCTGGGATTGAATGGGGTGGGATAAAGACTTTACAAGAATGGGAACAACCACCAACCCCAAAATTGATCATCTAACAGGGTTCCCACACTTGAAGAGATACTGTCAGTTGACACTTGATGGTTGCAGGGTCAAGGTTTGTTGGGGAGATTTCCATTTGTATGCCAGTTTTTATTTTTTAATTTAATCAAATTCAGTAAGACCTTCAACCCTAGGGCTCTACACAACCACTCCCTAATAGCAATATGAAACATGTTAGAGCAGAGAAAAAATACAACTATGCATCTTCCCTATCAAACTTTCTAAGGTTGTACTCATTTCCATGGGACTATTTTAAAATCCTCTGATTTTAAAGTTTCCTATACTGTGGGAACCCTGATATAAAACAAATTTGTGTTCTCCTATACCTGCATGTATATTAAGATAGCACAATGATATTAAAGCAATGAGATATTTAGTGTGTGTTAGTAATCATTCATCAAATTAGTTATTAATTGGAATAATTGAACACCATGCAGTGAAGATCCCTGCAACACCCTGACAAGAAAAGAAAAAAAAATCAAACTTCTTAGCTGGAGCACTCAAAAAATATTTAGGCTAAATTTAAGATTTATTTATTTAAATTTCATATAAAAAAATCCATCCAATGTATTACAGTTAACAGTTTATTAAACGAATAAACTTGTGATGAATATCTGTCATACATAATCAAGAAAGAAACGGGTAAGATTTCTGCACTCAAAATCTATATAGTGTGCTATAGTTTGTAACTTTGCATTGATTTAATTTTATGTAAATCAACATTATAAAATGTATTTATTTAAATTGATTAAAAGCAGCATAAATGTTAATTGTGAAATAATGAACAAGCAATTTAAAATGTATGTGATTGAAATAAATCGGATTTATTGATGATAGATATATAAATCCGGTTATCGTGTATTTAAAACGCATTCTGTTTAATAGTACCATTACATGTTTCTAACAGGGTTTGTTTATGTATGACTGACAAATATGCATCACATTAAAAGATTAGTTCACTTCACACTGAAAATTTCCTGATGTTTTACTCACCCCCATCGCATCCAAGATGTTCATGTCTTTGTTTCTTCAGTCGAAAAGAAATACGTTTTTTGAGGAAAACATCCCAGGATTTTTCTCCACATAATGGACTTCAATGGCATTCAATGGGTTGAAGGTCCAAATCAATGCAGTTTCAAAGGGCTTTAGAGGCTCTGCATGATTCTAGCTGAGGAATAGGGTCTTGTCTAGAGAAACCATCAGTCATTTAAAAAAAAAAAATAAACAAGTATATACTTTTTAACCTCAAGTACTCGACTTCAGTGTTGTGCTTCTTCAAGACGTAAGATGTCATCACATCACGAAAAGTCCCGGCTGTGACGTAGGTGGAAGTACCGACCTAGTGCCGAAAAACTCCATCTCATGTTCTCCTCCAACTTTAAAATTGTCCGACATCGTTGTTTATCCTTTATTTTTATAAAGGGTGTTTGATTTGGTCTTTGCACGTTCGTTTTAACACTGGGTCAGTGCTTCCACGTACGTCACGGGCGTGACCTTTTCGACGTCATAGGCATTGAAGAAGTACAACACCGAAGTCGAGGTATTGAGGTTAAAAAGTATATTATGTATTATTTTTTTTTTTCTTCAAATGGCCGATGGTTTCACTAGATAAGACCCTATTCCTCAGCTGGGATCGTGCAGAGCCTCCGAAGCCCTTCGAAGCCCTTTGAAACTGCATTGATTTTGACCTTCAACCCGTTGGTTGTCATTGAAGCCCATTATGTGGAGAAAAATCCTCAAATGTTTTCCTCAAAAAAACGGACTTCTTTTCGATTGAAGACGACATGAACATCTTGGATGAGATGGGGGTGAGTAAATTATAAGGAGATTTTCATTTTGAAGTGAACTAATCCTTTAATTGTATTAGTTTATGTTAAAACCGTGTGATCCAAATAGATGGAAATTTTATATGCCATTCAAAACCATAGATCTTAAATTTAGGCCTAAATATGTTTTTGAGTGAGCACTGTAGCTCCTTGTGACATATCTTCAGTGATCCTTGACCCGTAGCCCAGGTGAAGCTCCATTACCCTAGAGTCTTCTAACTCCCTCTGAAGTTTGTCAGCTTTGGTCTTTTCAAAGAGAAGACTCTGCTCAAGCTCCTTAAGCAGGGCATGCTCCAGCTGCGTCTGCGTCTGTTAGTACAGAAAGGGGAGAGGAAGAAACACAACCAGTGCCACCATCACATGCCAGCCTGATGCAGAAAGACGAGGGGTGAGGAGGAAAGTTGTGGAAACGTAACGCAGAAAAAGAGAAGGACGATGTTGTGATATAAGTCAGATCAATGCCACAGCTGAGGAAAGTGTGAGGAAACTTTGTAGCAGAGCATTGGTCAATGCTTATGGACATGCTGATGATGGCCAAATTAATAAAGACACCAGACACTGAACACCATGCTGTATTTTAGTGACTGAGGGTTAGAAAAAGTAGCAAAAAATGGTCCTTTGACCACAACAAAAAGCAGAGGAACGATGGGGGGAAACATCTGATAACTTAGTTATTCCAGTTATATAACTAAGCGCTAAATCAAATGTAAACATTATTATACTGATCTCAAAAGAAAAGAAAAAAACTCACAATGATATCTTCACGTAGTTTAGTGACTTGCTAGGGCATATTACAGACCAATTCATTTCTTTCCCAACAAAATTAAAAACACTTCAAAAGACTAATAAATAAAAAAAAATGTAACGCATGCATACAGTGCAAGAGCTTGATGATGGACTTCAGAAAATTTGGTCGTTTTCTACTTCATTTTTAATGGGCATTCACATCTATAACAACTGACCTTTATCATTTTAGAACAGTGAAACAATTTTATTTGACATATTGTAAGTATTGCTACAAAGGTTTATATACACACAATACATTCAGAAAGTATTCAAACCCCTTCATTTTTTAACATTGCAGAATCATGCTAAAATGCAAAGCCTGGTTTCCTCCAGACATGTTTAGATCAAAGAATCTTAGATTATTTTTTTTTTTTTGCACTTTATTTTACAGTACGTACGAGTACTTACAGTATACTTACCTGGGTAATAAGTAAGTACTGGGTAATATAAGGTAACTACCTACCTGGGTTAAGGTTAGGTTTAATGCGCAGGTTCAGGGGTTAGTACCTAGTTATTACCCAGTTATTGCAATTACTATAATAAGTACATAGTATTTACACAGGGAACAGGACTGTAAAATAAAGCAGATCAGTGAAGTGTTGCAACTTAAGTTTCACTTAACTTAAATGTCCATGCATGATAACTGAAGCATAACAAGAGTGACCATCAGGATATTTTAATTAGCCTTCTTGAGATATGTGCCACAACACAAGCCAGGGTGTAGCAAATTAGCTCAAAATTACATAAATATAATAATTAATTATAACTAGTTATAATTAATTATAAATATTTAGATCAGCTTCAGGAATTTACTTAATGTAACAGAATTAATACCAGAAAGAAACTTGAAAACTAAAAGGCAACCAAATCAGCATGTAGCCAAAATCTGCATGATTAGGGACTCCAGTATATGAGCATGAACCACAAACAACTTTGTGTGTGACAAGAAGACTTTATTAAATAGACTAAACACTTAGACTAGTTTAACACTCATGCATACAGTTTAGCAATGGAAAAGGAGCTGAAGCAGAATACAGGAAAGCAGGAAGTTATCACAAATTCAGCAGATCATCAGTTTCTTAGTTCTAACACACCCTTCTTTCAAAGGGGTAGGGGATACCTAATGTATCAAATAATGAGACAAGTTTGATACTTGCATGTCTGAATAAAAATGGATGCAATTTGTTGAGGCTCCAGCTGATCTTTGCTGAAGTTGTCTTGATGAGAGAGAACCAATGAGGATCTTTGATGAAGAGAAAGACAAGGCCGCAGCCTGGCACAAACTTGGGGGTCCTTAAAAGACTTCTAGCTCCGCATCATCTTCACATCAGAATCCCCCTTGTGATCGGTGATCACATGTGAGGCTGTCACACCCTCAAGAGGTCAGTGAGCCATTAAGGAGTCGTATTTTCGAAGGGGAACTTTACGATCCTTTGTCTTCTAGTAGGGTGTTTTGCATATGAAATTGGATTGGGTGTTAAGAAAAGAAACTTTTCAGATTTTTATAATACTAATATGTAACAGAGTTAGCTAAATTTAATGTAAATTAACAAAGAAAATTAAAATTGCAGTTCATAGCATATGAAAATGCTATACATGTACTTAATATTAACAAGTGTGCAATTCTGAATATTTCCTTCAAATTAGTTTGAATTGATACATACGCAGAACAATGTAAAAGGAAAATCATGAGATAGGAAAACTGGATACATGTTTATACATCAAGTAATTGTATATATAGAATATATATATATTTTAGAAAGGGTTTACTTGTCTTTCAAAGTGAAGTGAGTGAAACCACCTTATCTTCATGATTTGTCTGTTTCCATGGTAGGCAGAGGCCTGGTTCTCCATTTGCAGTTTTGGGAGTAGTTTACAGAAACTCTACACATAGTTAACTAATTGGGTGAGGGGTATTGTGGATTATTTGTTAAATATAACAAATAAATTGCATGTTTGATTGCCTCAGTCACTACATTTCCCCCCTTTCACACGTTGTTGTCTGACTTGTAGACAACAGCGAGTGATGGCAAAGGTGCAGGAACATTGGACATGCATCTGGTGGGCTTTCTGGTAGTTCGTGCCTTCCACAGTCGTGGTTGTAAAGTGGAGCATGCTGTTCTCAGGTTATGGTGAAGGCTGACGCAAGGTTCAGGTGTCCTGGCTGTGCAGCAGGTGTCAAGACAGTGTCACCTGTCGTCCTACCAAGATTCAGAAATTCTTTCCTCCCAGTAGTCCTCAGGTGAATTCTGTTCAAGGAGTTCTCTTGCTACTATCAGCAGCTCCTGTAACTTGGGTGGAGGCGGGTCTGGCTGTTTTCATGCAGCCTACGATTTCTACCTTTTTGAAGAGTGTTGAGGTGGATGTTGCTGTCAACTGCTGCTGGATATCCAGGTTTATATAAGGTTTCAGGGTGTTTTCCCACTCCTTCTCCCAGCAGTCGATCTGTACCATGGTGACGGTTCCATCCTCTGCTGACTGGAAGCTCTTGTAGCTTTTTATTGAAGGCCTTTGCGCTGTAGCAACGCTTTGTGCCTTCTGGTGTCAGCTGCGAATTTTAGATGCTCAGCACCTCTGACATCTTGGGATACCTTTTTGAGGAGCCATTGTGTTTGTTAAAGGCCATCTGCATCAGGTCACACAGTTGTTGGATAGGCATTGTGTGGTGGGCAGGCTGGGATTCCTAAATGGTGACTCACAATGGGATGTAGATTTCAGAGGAAAAGACTCTTGAAGCTTGTGTCCTCCTCCATCTCAGGTTTATTGCGAGCTCAGAAGTAGGTCGGTTATAGCAAGCCTTAGGAGTTTCATGCTGACCCTGTTTGGTGTCCAGAGCAATGATCAATCCAAATTAAAACTCTGGGTCAGAGAATTATTTTATGAGAGGTTGTTACAGCTTCTGGTAGTTTGATTTGAGAGTGTCTCACTGTCTGTCCAGAAAAAAAACCCACACCTCATAGCTGGAGGTTATTCAAAGCAGATGGAATATGTCTTGGATGGTCACATCATTTGCAGGTGGAAGTCAATGGTGTGTTCGTGTACATTATGAGAGCAGAGTTGAAATTTCTTGCCAATCTGTTTAGGTCTTTAAGGGACACTCCATGTAATGTTTCAGGGTTCCTCTGAATTAATCCTTTTTCTCTGGTGGTTGCAGAGGCTTTCAGGAAACTGGCTGCTGAGGTGTTAAGCAGAGGGTTTTGGCTCTTGGTTGTGGGAGGTTGCTCTGCTGATCGCATGCGGGGGAGTGAGATGTCTCTCCTGTTGTGGTTCCTTTTGAGTGTCTCAGTTCTCTTTGAACCATGTCAAGTTAGTCTCCACTGTTGTCCAGCTGTGCGTCAGATCTTCAATTCTAGCTCTGGATGTTTTCAGGTGCCTTTCACAGGCCCTGATTCTGGCATCCTTGTCCAAGAGTTCAGAATTTGTCATCTTTAACAGTGACTCTTTGTGAAAAAGTGCTTTTCCCAGCTGCTCTCGTTGTTCAGCAGCTGTCAGAGTCTTTTGAAGTATTTTGATTTCCTCCCGAGACTCCTTTCTGCCAGGGTCCTTGTGTCTGGCCTGAGCCTCGATCTCTAGCTGGTCGGTGTGGCTTTGAGCACATGTCATCTCCTTGCGGGACTCTGTGATCTGTTGCATGAGATTGTTTACCCCTTGTTTCAAATCCATGAGGTTGTGGGCTAAGGAGATGATAACCTTGGTCAGCTCTATGTGGTCGTAACCCTCGCTTGGGTCGTGTGTCATTAGTCTTCTTCCCTCGTTTTCCAGTTGATTTTGGCTGTGGTGCTTTAGGTCGTCAGCAGCCCTGGGTAGAAGAGTGTTCCTCACAATGCCTTGCCAGGCCTCCAAATCTCCCATCTGGACAGTTAGGTTAAGCACCTGTGACATTCTGGCACACTTGTGGTGAGAGTAATTGGCAAGAGACTAATGCAAGACCAAACAGACTTTGGAACTAAAGGTGTTTTGTGGCAGTTAGGTGTATAATGCACAGCTGGGTTTTATCAGGTGTGGTTAACAAGTAAAGTGTGTACTCGATTATTTATCTTAGCTGTGGATAGCAGGATGCTAATATTTGTGTGGATCTAAGTAGATTTTCTGAAAGGGGCATGAGCAGAGGTTTAATTATTGACTTAAGACTGTTCTTATTGTCAAATGAAAACTCAGAACTTACTGATGGTTCAACACAGGCTTGGTTTCTGAAGAAATTAAGAAGAGAAAGCAAGAGGAACTGGAGAGCTTTCCTATTCAGATTGTGTTCATTAGGTGGTGCTCAAAATTAAACTTATGCCTCAGCAATCATCTAGATTACTTGTGTAGCACAGTCATAAAATTGGAGCAACTTCTGAAAACAAACAAAATCAGGAAGGAAAGTCTAATTCCTTTTGAGGTTCAATGAGACAATAAAACCATACTAGAACAAGAGGTGTAAAAATAAAGCAAATTAAAAAATGAAAAATAGCTGACTGGCATTAATAAAACAGGGGAATAAACAGAAATTGGGCATAATCAATAGTACTGGTTCTCAACTGTTAAGGCATGGATGGTCAAGGCTGTGTGTTCAGCTCCTATGCCTAGATCACCACACGTGTGTTCCCATCCTTAGTGGACCAGGGTGCTAATAAAAATCCTCAATAACTATGAAAATTATTCTTTCATTATACAGTTCAATTTAATGAAATGTATAATTAACCTTTTTAGGTGCATTCCTTTCGGAATGCTAGTTACTCAAAGTGAAAATTAGTTGAGAAGAATTAAATATGAGGAAAGAGAAAATCAGAAACCAGGGAGTAGGTTGAGTGGAGATGGCTAATCACTTCACACTGCATACACACAAGCAGTTTTTAAAGTTTCAAGCATACAATGCTAATTGATAATGCTAAAAGATTGGCTTATGCCTTAGGACTACTAAGTAGCTTAGCTTAAGCGAAGGGTTAGGTCGTGTTAGCCTAGCCAGCTAAGGCAGTTTGTTTACAATATATGTGACGTATGCACTAACTGTGCCAATTCAAACAGTTTGTAAAGAATGTCTGCATGTTTCAAATAAGCCACACACAGTCCGTTAACATGTGCCGCTTGCACTTTCAGAAATGTAAGACTACATTTGTAAACTCTTTTGGTTTTCTGGTAATCATTTAAGGTTGTGTTTAAGGTACTTGTTCAATGTTTTCTGTACTTGTTTAAGGAGCAGTTACAAGGCTTTACTGTTATTTAACACTTGCTTAAGCATACAGTTACGTACCCTTACACACAAATAATGAAGCACAGCTTTACAAATTTATCCGTTTGACAAGTAAAACAATCGTTATCACTGGGTAGATATGCAATCAAAATTTAGATGAATGGCATCAATCTAACTATAATTTACAAGGTCTTTACGAAGTAGAAAAAGCAACATTGCTCAAAACTACCTTCTATATTACACTGAAAATTCTGCAATTGGGATTTCATCAACCAAAGCAGAATCATTCATTCTGGTACCGTTTATACATGCCTCTGAGCGGAGATTCCTTTGTCAGAACACTTATGCTTTAATACTGACATTAGGGTTTCTTTGCTAAAATCAGATTAACCATACGCTGACATCACTGAACATATGCTGAAATGCATTAAGACTTGATTCAATTCAAGCGATCACTTTATCTGCATTTAAACAAGCCAGCAACTAGAGACATAAATGTGTATTGCATGTCGCGTCCTATGAACGGAATCATCAAATGCACACTTTTAGGTTGACCGTGGTTTAAGCTCATAACCTTTGTTTAATCATGCTTGCATTCTCCACCATTAACATGTAACAAAATAGCATATTATTAAATATGAATAATTAATTATAAATATTTAGATCAGCTGTAAGAATGAACTTGATGTAGAGAATTAATACCACAATCAACTAGCCTGTTTGTCCAGCGATACTAAGAAACAATCATTTCCAGGATATGCAAAATAACTTTAGTATAAATAGCATACTAATATGTAGTAATATAGTAATACTACATATTTCAGCTGTAGGAATTGACTTAATGTAACAGAATTAATACCACAAAGAAACTTGAAAACTAAAAAAGGCAATTTAGTCAAAACGATTAAATAAAAAATTGTCTGTCAAAATGAACACTGCTATTCAGAGCATGTAGCCAAAATCTGCCTGATTAGGGACTCCAGAGTATATGAGCATGAACCTAGTGCTGGGCGGTATGACCGAAAATGTATATCACGGTATTTTTCTAAATTATATCGGTTTCACGGTATATGACGGTATTTTTTTCCCCTATGCATGACCGGGTGTTAACCACATTTTCTACTGATTGAGAGAGTAAATACTGCAGTAGATTGACTGGAATGCCCTATTTTACTGTCATGACGGGTGAATATTGTAGAAAAACTCCACACTAGAGTTAATACAGGTTTGCAAAGCCCCACAAAATTATGCTATGGAGAGACAATAAAACATAGACCTACAACACACTCATTACAGGCACATGAATATTAAAATATGACCACGGATAGAAAAAAAAACAGAGTTGAGGGCACCTTAAGCATTTTAAAAATCTAACCCTATATAACAACAAACTGACAAAACGAGGGAGAAACGCGGATATTTGCAATACATTTAAGAGCACTCTCTGAACAAATGACACACATCAGTTTAACAGAAAGAATAAAGCAGTTACTTTTTTGCCCATTCTTCTTTGAATTGTCAGTTTATTTATTAACTTGCATCATTCATTGTCTTTTGTATAGCAGAATAATCGATCGTGTCATAGTGGTCGTGATCATATGGTTCAGTGTAGCCAAATCAGTGCACATTTAATTTGAAGAAGATGTGATGAAATATGTGCGCATACACGCTTCTTGTACTTGTTCAGAGCACTAGAGTATATGAAATATGTCCATTAAAAACTTAAACGCGCTCGCACCGGTCTATATATGTGCAATATGATCCATGAGGAGAGCGCTGTTAATCTCATCACGGCGCTCCGCGCAGAAACTGCTCTCTCGCGCGCGCCGCGTGTAGTTTCTCCGCTATAATCAAGGGCTGAATCAGAAATAGCCCCCTATAACTTCAAATAGGGCATTATTTGGAGGGGACAGCGCTTTGTAGAGGTGTCCGAAACCATTGGACGTTATTGAGTGCACTCAGTCTATCCCACATCACACCGCAATAACGAGTGTACAGCCGATGTACACACAACGGTTGTCCGACTTCACGCACTCATTTTCATTCACTCCTTCAAATAATGTGATAACGTAGGGAATTAGTGAACGAGGGTATAGGGGTTTCAGATTCGGATTTCATAGGCTTTAGATGCGATCTCAGCTGTGTTCTGACTGCTCTCACCAGTACAGTGCAACAGTGAAATCGGTCCCCTCTCAAACAATGACGCGCTGCGCCGCGTTCCGAACGTTGTTTAGCGACATATACCGGTATTGCGGTATCATCAAAATTCATATCATAACAAAAATAAATACCGGTATTCGGTATGAACCGGTATACCGCCCAGCACTACATGAACCACAAACAACTTTACTGTATGTGTGACAAGACAACGACTTTACTAAACACTTAGACTAAACTAATCTAAGTGGTTCCTCATACATACACATTCATGCATACAGTTTAGCAATGGAAAGAGAGCTGAAGCAGAATACAGGAAAGCAAGAAGTTATCACAAATTCAGCAGATCAACAGCCTTGAGCAAACCATCAGTTTTTTAGTTCTTTCAAAGGGGTAGGATATACCTAATGTATCAAATAATGAGACTAAGTTTGATACTTGCATGTCTCACTCATTTGAATCTGATGCAATTTGTTGAGGCTCCAGCTGATCTTTGCTGAAGTTGTCTTGATGAGAGAGAACCAATGAGGATCTTTGATGAAGAGAAAGACAAGGTCGCAACCTGGCACAAACTTGGGGGTCCTTAAAAGACTTCTAGCTCCGCATCATCTTCACATCAGAATCCCCCTTGTGATCGGTGATCACATGTGAGGCTGTCACACCCTCAAGAGGTCAGTGAGCCATTAAGGAGTCGTATTTTCGGAGGGGAACTTTACGATCCTTTGTCTTCTAGTTGGGTGTTTTGCATATGAAATTGGATTGGGTGTTAAGAAAAGAAAATTTTAAGATTCTTATAATACTAATATATAACAGTTAGCTAAATGTAATGTAAATGAACAAAGGAAATTAAAATTGCAGTTCATAGATACCCAACATGCTATACATGTGATCTTGTTTAACTACAGTGTCCAATTCTGAATAATTCCTTCAAATGAGTTTGAATTTATACAAACAATGTAAAAGAAAAATTATGAGACCAGAAAACAGGACACATGTTAAGGGTTTACTTGTCTTTCGAAGTGAAGTGAGTGAAACTCTCTCTAAATTCCTTTAGGTTGTTAGAAACCATCTTATCTTGATGATTTCTCGTTGTTGCAATGGTTAACAAAGGCCTGGTTCTCCATTTGCAATTTTGGGGGTAGTTTACGGAAACTCTACACATAGCTTGCTTCTTGGGTGAGGGTTATTGTGGATTATTTGTTAAATATAACAAATAATTGTGTGTCTGATCTGTCTCAGGCACTACAAGGGTGCGTCTCAATCAGCTCCCTTGTTCAGTAGTCAGGGCACTGATCAGGGAGTCGGCCATTTTAGGGACCGTCTCAATTGCAAAATCCTAGTGCACTGAAACATTCGCTCCCTAAAAAGTCCCACAATGCACTATGAAAACCAGGGAGCATCGATGCCCACTATGTTCCCTTAACAGAATTTTTGAAGCGCGAAATAAATCATGCGAGACACCTCAATACACATCATGATGCGATGTTTTGAAAAGCAACCCTAGATGCACACACTCTGAGCTCTCCATGCAGTTCCTCTGACCTCATGGCTTTGGACCTTAAAGTATAGACAGTTTGTTTCCAAATCATGGCCAATCAATTGAAATTTGCCACAGGTGGACACCAATCAAAGTATATAAACATCTGGCTTCCCTGTAGCTCAAATAGTAGAGCATGACACTAGCAATGCCAAGGTCATGGGTTCGATTTCCAGAACAAGAACTGATAAAATGTAAAAAAGCAGTAATGTAAATCTCAAAGATGATATAGAGAAATAGGATATACCTGAGCTGAGTAAGTAAAATGAAGGGGCATGAATACTTTTTGAATGCAAAGACAATATTTAAATTTGGATGACCAGAGGCCAGAAACCAGTGGGTTCGATGTTTAAAAAAAAAAAAATCTTGCCTCCTACAAATTCTACAGATTGTCTTCAGTCACAGATTCAGGGTAAATAAATTGTTTAAGTTTGTAAAGCATCTGCACTAAAAGTCATTGTCTAGGTTGCTGATTTGCATGTTTCATAATTTAAAATCATTAGTCAAAGGTTTATTAAATTTGAATGGATGAAAAAAGACCAGAAGCTATTTTTGAATAAGTAGGTCAGGACATCAAAAACAACTCAAATGAATGATAATGAAGGCTGGAAACACCTATCAAAAGTACCATATTCTCAAACAGGACAAGAGAAAACAAGACCAGACTTCAACTAAAAATACATTTTCTTTTCGCCATATTGATAACACATTAGCTATTCACTTCATTTAGTATGTTGGGTATCATCCGCATAACATTTGTTATAAATAAACCACACATGACAAAACTGCAGATAAGGTGAGTGCTTGGTTATATTTTAGAGGTAAATCAGAACAATTTAAGAAGCATCAATTTAGCAAACCATTAGTAAGAATATGACCTATAGTTTTAGGATATTTTAAGAATATGACCTACAGGTAAAGTTGGTATGACTAAAACCAACAAATTGTAGAATTTATAATAGTTTTTGAATCAGCAATGTGGTGTTTAAATGTATGTACAAGTTAATTTGGGACAAAGCACTTCATCATCACAACCTCTTTCATTATGGTAAAACCGGACTCATCTATATGTAAAAATCCAAATCAGGGAATAGTTCATCAATCAAAACTAAGCTATTGTGTACAGTGTAGTGGGCTGTGCACATTCTCACATGACACATACACTAGTACTACTATATTTTGTAATGTTTTTTTGGGGGAAAAAACCCCACTAAAACGAGTAACAGTGTGAAATGCTTGAATTTTCAGCATCATTACTCCAGTCTTCAGTGTCACATGATCCTTCATAAATCATTCTAATATGCAGATTTGGTGCTCAGTTTTCAACTATTATTATTGTTGCTCAAGTATTAATAATGGTTCTTAATATTATCAATGTTAAAAACTGACGCTTAATATTTTTTGTGGAAACTGATCAATTTTTTCAGGATTCTTTTATGAATAACAGCATTGACTTGAAATAGAAATCTTTAGTAACATTATAAATGTCTTTACTGTCACTTTTGATCAATTCAAAAGCACCTTTGCTGAATATAAGTTTTTATTTTCCCCTCTTAAATCTTACCCTGAACTTTTGAAAGGTATTGTTTGACGGTCGGTTTCCACAAAAATATTAAGCAGCACAAATGTTTTCAGCATTGACAATAATAAGAAATATTCTTGAGCACCAAATAAGCGTATTAGAATTATTTCTGAAGGATTATGTGACAAGGATCGGTGTCTGACTTACAGTAAGCTGCTTTCATATTAGACTTTGAACATGCAAAATTGCTGTGATAAGATATGTCACACTCTAGGGCTTCTGTTTTCAAAAGAATAATATATAAATAACAGACATGAATACATCTCAAAATGTGAAAAATATACCATCTGCTTTCCCACAACACTCGAACCTGCAGCTTTGAAGTTTGTGTTCTCTGAATTCAGCCAAGAATCATCTGAGATATTTAGTGCAAAAATCAAAAATCTTAAAATACCTCCAAATCTCCTTTGGTAATGCATGCTTCCTCCACCCGAAATTGCAGGTCCTCCACCTTCCTGTTTGGGACAATAATTGTTTATAATTTTCAGCTTGTATTTCTATTTTACGTTCTTACTCTTAAGCAAACAAATATGAGGGACAATTATACAGACTGCATATACAAACTATAACTGAAGTAAAAGGGACCACATGTGAGTAATAACCTCAAAATCACCAGAGATAGTGAATTTATGACCTTCTGTGGAGAACAATTAACAAAAAGAAAACAAATAAATTCAAGGGATAGTTCAAACATTAATATACACTAACAGTCAAAAGTTTGAAAATTATACTAGTACTATTTTTTGTTTTTTAAAGAAGTCTCTTCTGCTCACCAAGGCTGCATTTATTTGATTCAAAATACAGCAAAAACAGTATTATTGTGAAATATTTTTACAATTTAAAAATAACTTTTTTCTATTTAAATATATTTTATAATAGAATTTATTCCTGTGATCAAAGCTGAATTTTGAGCATCATTACTCCAGTGTCACATGATCCTTCAGAAATATTCTAATATGATGATTTGCGGCTCAAGAAACATGTATTATCATTAATGTTGAAAACAGTTGTATACATTTTTTTCCAGGATTATTTAATGAATAGAACGTTCAAAAGAACAGCATTTATCTGAAATATAAAGCTTTTGCAACATTATAAATGTCTATACTGTCACTTGATCAATTTTAATGCATCCATGCTGAATAAATGTATTAATTTAAGTTCTTTCCCAAAGAAAAATATTAATAAATTCTTACCGACCCAAAACTTTTGAACGGTAGTACAATGTTACAAAAGCTTTCTATTTCAGATAAATGCTATTCTTTTGAACTTTCTATTAACCAAAGAATCCTAAAGAAAATGATTTACACAACAGCTTTCAACATTGATAATAATCATCAATGTTTCTTGAGCAGCAAATCATCATATTAGAATGATTTCTGAAGAATCATGTGACACTGAAGACAGGAGTAGTGATGCTCAAAATTCAGGTTTGATCACAGGAATAAATAACATGTTAAAATATATTCAAATAAAAAACAGTTATTTTACATTTTAATAATATTTCACAATATTACAGCCTTTTTTATATTTTTAATAACATAAATGCAGCCTTGGTGAGCAGAAGAGACTTCTTTAAAAACCATCAAAAATTTTACAGTTTCCAAACTTTTGACTAGTAGTGTACATCCATTTACTCATTTACTAAACCACTTCATTTACTCACCCTCATGTCTTTCCCAATCTGTATGACTTAAAAGAAAATATTTTTAAAAATGCTTTTTGTTCATACAATGGAAGACAAAGGTCACCAAAACAGTTTGGTTGCAAACATTCTTCAAAATATCTTCTTTTGCCTTCCACAGAAGACAGACAGACAGACAGACACAGATTTGGAACGACATGAGGTAAACGTAAATGATGACCATTTTTATTTTGGGGTGAACTATCCCTTTAAAGACCACTTGAAACTGCTAATATTAGGAGGATTGAGATTCTCATTCTATGCATTTTATTGGACAAAAATATGTTTCCCTGTGGCATCAAAAGCAATGTTCCTTATCAATGAATAGTGTGTCCATTAGTTAAGAAAATCGATATGCAAACATTTATAAAAGTCATGACAAACCACAAGATTTTAATCAATATCATGGCGTCTTTAACATGATTAGATGTTCATAAGTGCATTCAATAATACTAGACCTCTTCTCCTCCTCCAGCTGGTTGAGCAGCTCCACTTTCTCTCGGTCTGCAGCCTCCACAAGCGCTCGCAGCTGGTCCATTTTGGCATCAACCTCCAACACATACTACAGGAGCAATTCAAAACAACTACATTAATCTCAATTCATAACTGGAATCAATATAAGCTGTAAGAAAAACTAACTAAATTAATTGACTAAATAAATGGAACTTTATTGTGCAACTAAAATAAATGTATTAAAGACTTTTTTACTCCATGAAACGGTTTGCATTATTTAATCAGTGTTAGATAGTAAAAATTAATGTGGCTTTTAGGTCAATTTAAAGACATGTAGTATCGTCATAGACTTGTATATGATCTGACGATAAATAACTAAAAAAAGAAAGTGTCAAGTGGAAGTAACAAAGGGAAGTGAGACTTTTATTAGAACCCCAGCGCCTGAGCGCAGATGCACAGAAGTGGCCATTCTTCCCTTTTCATTAGTTTATTACAGTTTTGTCTAATAATAACAAAGCCAAAGGCTATAATACTTTTTTCCATATACCATCGCCATTCAGCAAATACACATTTATATATATCAAATCAGTACTTGAATATCTAATAACTGCAAATCTGCTAATTCCAGTTGGATCTTCTGAATTGTGCATTAAAGCCAGCATAAAAACATGTACTCAATGCATGATGGTCCGTCTGTGTGAAAGATCCAAGTCGTGTGAATTATATGCAGTCACTGGACATCCACAATCGATTCTAGGTTTCTAGGTTGATTTCCAAGTATGCTGGACTACATTCATGTCATATTTCATGTCACATTACATGGTCTTTTGATTCCCAGTGTGCACAGATTTACCAGAGTGCACTGTTGGACACAGTTACATAAACGCATCCACAGCATTGAGACGGTGCCTTTGACTAACAAGCAGTTAACCAAGGGGTAATCAGTCTTACGTTTCAGATTTAAATTAGACAAATCTGAATTAAAGGTGTGACCAGTCTTAAAAAAAAAATTTTTTTTATTTGATGACTAACTTGTAAGACCAGTCTAAGCGGTTTATGTAATCAGCCATTGGTTACATTGTTTACTTCCTTTTTAATGAATGTTTTAACAATTTCTTTATTTGTGAAAAATACTATAATAGGATTGATTATAACCAAGAAGTTGCTATTTTAGGTATAAATCTATTTTGAGCGATTTATCAAACTTATAATTTAATTTTTTTACATTATTTTCTGTAATCATTTTAGTAAATATGACGTTAAATAAATGTACATTTAATTGCTGAAATTGTTACACATGCTCTCTAAGATATCAAATCGGCATTAGCCATAAAAAAAAACCTATATTGGTTGGGCACTATTCATGAATAAGTCTCATGTCTCAACAAATCCATACGCAATTGTTTAATTACATCTTGGTTATGACTAGCTTAGAAATCTAGATGCACCCTAGCGGCCGCAACTCTCCGTTGGCTTGAGAGCTGGAAAAACCAAACTCTGGTCAGGCCAATCACAGTGTATATAGCAGGGGTCTCCAACCCTGGTCCTGGAGAGCTACCACCCTGCAGATTTTAGCTCCAACCTGAATCAAACACACCTGAACCAGCTAATCATGGTGTTCAGGGCTGCTTGATAATTACAGACAGGTGTGTTAGAGCAGGGTTGGAACTGAAATCTGCAGAACGGTAGCTCTCCAGGAGCAGGGTTGGTGGGCGGGCTTAACATAATGACGGCAGAGTTGCGGAGGTTCTGTTTGCTACTAGGGGTGGCACGGTACATGGAAAAAAACCGAACCGTTCGGTTCGCTTGTGTCGGTTCGGTGTGTGTGTGTCGCACGGTTCGCGCCTGCGCAATGTATCCTCGTGCCCGCATGTTACCTCAGACAGCTGGTGTCCTTTTCGCGCGAAATAAGAGGTTTGTGTGGACATACAGTAAAGTAAAAGTGGAGTGCTGCAGGTCACGTCACATGTAGAAATGAAAGTGGGAGAGATAAGGAAGGCTGCCGGAGTTGGAGGATGCGCTAGCATCGTATAGCAGGGAAGATGCAGAGTGAGAGCGGGTGCTGCGCGACTCGCGAGACAAACACTGCCAGTGTGTGTATGCGCAGCGGGCACGCGCGGCGCGGCACCCGCTCTCGCACTGAACCGCGGCTGGTGTGAGAGAGAGTGTGTCTGGTGTGTCTGGTGTGTGTGTGTGTGTGTGTGTGTGTGTGAGTCTGTGGGAGATTGAGTGTGTGTGTGAGTCTGTGGGAGATTGTGTGTGTGTGTGTGTGTGTGTGTGTGTGTGTGTGTGTGTGTGTGTGTGTGTGTGTGTGTGTGTGTGTGTGTGTGTGTGTGTGTGTGTGTGTGTGTGTGTGTGTGTGTGTGTGTGTGTGTGTGTGTGTGTGTGTGTGTGTGTGTGTGTGTGTGTGTGTGTGTGTGTGTGTGTGTGTGTGTGTGTGTGTGTGTGTCTGTCTGTGAGAGTGTGAATCTGTGGGACAGGCAAATATAGTCTGTCACATTTTCCGGTGTTCTCCTCCGACCCCTGTCTGTCTCGTGCTTTGATTTATGAAGGGCAACATATCTGCTGCAAATGCGACGTGTTCCCCTCTGTCTCATACACACATTCATATAACATGCTGTGTATAAGTAGTTCACATGATAAATGTAACATTTAAAAGTTAAGATATGCTTCTAGTTCTAATAATTTAAACATGCCTTTGAAGTTTGGGCAAAAACTTCTGGCAGTGTTGTGTTTTCGTGTATTTTATGTTATTTTTTCCCAGCGCTGGATGTCATATGGTGATTGTGAAACACACGGGACACTTGGTGAAATGTGTTAATCAGGTCAGCTGAATTAAAGCCACAGTGCATTGTTCTGATCAAAATTGATATGATTAACATGAAAAATGTACGGCAATGTGTCGGACTCGGTTGACAGCCAGTTAGGAAACAACTTGATATAACAATTTTTAATACTGTATCCTAATTGTGGATGATTAAGCCATATATATCATATGCTGAAGTAAATTTCTGGAGTGTTAACGATAAAAAACAACAACAAAAAGAACCGTACAGAACCGAAAACCGTGACCCTAAAACCGTGATACGAACCGAACCGTGGGTTTTGTGAACCGTGCCACCTAGGGATGTGACGGTGAGGAAATTTTCCCACCGGTTAATTGATGTGTGACAACACCGGTAATACCGGTATCACCGGCGGAGGCTTTTAAATCACTAATTCTATCTAACCGAAAGTAACATGCACACGACCGCTCTGAACTGAAAACCCGCCAGTGCGCACACACCGTGAATGACAGCTCGTCTGTAAATGCGCGCTCTGTGAGGCCATAGGTGCGTCTCAATCAGTTCCCTAGTTCAGTAGTCAGGGCACTGATCAAGCATTGATCAGTCTATGATTGAGATGCACGCCATGAATGAATAACAGTTCGTCCGTAAAGCCTTTATAGCCTACTCGACGCGCCCGCACGAGCGCGAGGGTGCGCGCGGCAAAAATAAATGCGCGCTGTCAGCGTAGCGGAGGCTCGCACTGCGGAGCCAGGCGAAAGTAAACAATGCGCGCTCTGTGCGGCCGTACACATTTTACTTTCGGTTTTGAGTTAGCGGCAATTCGGCTGCGGGTTGCTTGAATTGTGGGTTCATTAGCCTATTATTTTTAATGAAAAACACAACAAAACAACTGACAAACTCCCTTAAATAGGCGCTTTTACGTTTCGCTCTGAAACCAAATCTTCCGCGATCATCTCAGTCAGCTCCTCACTCTTAAATCTGATGAATGACTCCAGCCGCTGCCGAGACTCACGGTCGGATCCTGCTTTATTAAGCAGATACGTTCAGTTTTTATTTGTATTGTCTGTTCTCTAACTGAACTAAATTATTTTATTACTATAAAAAAATCAAAAAGACGGTGGGCGGTGCCACGGTGGGCAAGTGATGTAACCGGTGTTGAGTCTGGACACCGGTAACACCGGCAACACCGACTATCGTAGCAAGCCTAGTGCCACCCCTATTTGCTACTTGTAAACAAAGAAGCTGGCGAACAGCGGTCTTTCGAATCGGCTTTGGCCGCGACTCTGGAAGACTTGGAGTTAAGCTTTTCCTTGAGGAATGAACAAAGAACGGCACTGAAGTCATCTTCCTTTGAATTCAGAGTTTTGCCGACTGGATACGGCGAAGGTTTAAACTATCAACTAGCTCCGCTTCACCTTCTTCATTGATCTGGTTGGTTGTATATTATAAATAAAATAAAATAAAAATAGCTCTAATAGTTATTTTAAATAAAAGCTAAGACCTGATCAGCATTGTGTCTGCTTTACCACCTCAGGTGTGCATTATTTTTTCATAATTCAACGGCCCGTCATTCCTTACTTCATAATAAAAAGAAGAAATCGCTGGATCTAACCTGCTCCTGGCCTTCTCTTAGTAACGTAAGCTCCTGCTCCACTTCGCCCACATGGCTGGTTGCCTTGGCAACCTCAGCTCTCTCCAGGTCACGCTCAGCCAGGAGTTGCTCAATGTGTTGCTGTTTCTCCTTCAGGGCCTCCTGAAGTGCCGTGGTGCCAGAGATCTTCCTCGCGTACCTCGTGGACGTCTCGGTCAACTTGAAAGAGAAAGCCATTCAAGATCTTAAACTACATCAGATACTGTACTGCAGGGGTGGCGAACCCCGGTCCTGGAGAGCCTCAGTCCTGCAAAGTTCAGCTCCAACCATGATAAAACTCACCTGCCTGTAGCTTCCGAGTAACCCTTCAGACGTTGATTAGCTTGCTCAGGTGTGTTTGATTAGGGTTGAAGCAAAACTCTGCAGGACTATGGCTCTCCAGGACCGGAGTTCGCCACCCCTGCTGTATTGCCTACATTTACTTATATAATATTCTCTCAGTAATGCAGTAACATCATGTCCATTGTAGTGTGATCGGCCGATATATCAGGCCGATATTTGCGTTTTTTACGTGTATCGGCCAATACAAGGCTGCGTTCGCCGATAGTTTTTTCCCGGCATTATTTATAGACAGGCGTCCACAGGCAGCTCTGTGTTGCTGGAAACGCTGCAGTTCATGTGCAGACCATGCACTGTCCCTCTCCCACTAGCAGAGCTGGAATCTGCTCTTCAATACAATGGCAAGTTTTAAACTTTCAAAGCATCTTTTAAGTGTTTGACTTAGCTGAAATATTGCCATACACTGCCATAGAAACTAGAGTTGATATTTCGATATGTATCGATACTGAAATATTTGAAACGATTCCAATACTCCTTTCTGCAGTATCGATACACCCATACCAGCTGTGCGTTCTTGCTCTCCTGTCCGACAGCGACACACACCGCCTCCTCTCATTCACACCGGTTAGATAGTGCTTGTGTGACCGGGTCTGAATTTATAAATATGTGACCAAAAGTAGGTATGGTATGCATGTGAGGTGGAATTTGTAACTCACCAATCCTGTACGGCTTGGCTTGCAACTAGCAGAAGAGGCCACAGAGCTCATGGAGCTGATGGAGGAGGCACTAGGGCTGCGTTTCAGTCCTCCTGGTGTGGTCGCCGTCTTCCTCACAGTGGTCTTTGCCTTCGCTGGGGTAGTGGAGGGAAAGCCTATACGGGTCACCTTGTGCACTGGTGCAAAGAGGCCATACTTGGGCTGACACTGGAAATACCTGACACACAAATCCATCCGTGTAAAACTCATAACATCCTTTCGAGACAATCTACCGTTACTAATGTAAGAACAGGACACAGTACCTGGTTCCAGCCACAGCACCATCGTTCTTTCCCAAGGGCTCATCCAGCTCAACTCCACACCACTCACCCTTGGCAAAATCAGTTTCGCCTAAGAAACGCACTACACCAGCTTTCGAGCCAGCAACCTAACATATGTGAAGGAAAAAAGAACTTAACATGCATTCCGATACACAGGATTCCTAAAAACAGTGCTTAGGGGATATTTATAACAGCAGCTTCACTTTATTTCATATGCGGTATTACATCAGCAAACAAAGATTTAATCTAGGCTTTTATTCACATATAAACGTTCATCAACTCTTCATTAATTCTTTTTATGTTCACTGATCAATGATTATATGTGAATAAAAGCCTAAATTTAATCTGTTCGTCATATAAAGCGATCGAGTTTCTTCAGAAAATTTGGACTAAACCACTCAATTCATATGGATTCAATGTCTTCGTATTTTTTAAAGCATCAATGTAGTTGCGTAGCTATCAATGGAGGGACAGAAAGCTCTCAGATTTCATCAAATATATCTTAATTTGTGTTCCGAAGATGAACGAAAGTCTTATGGGTTTGAAACGGCATGAAGTAATAAATAAATAAGGCACTGAGCATGCATTATAATTTCTTAAGAATTCCCTTATAATGCATTACAAATGTTATTCACACTTTTGTCACTTTTTTTTTTTACTAGTTCTTTACTAGAATGGTCATGCGGTGTGACAAATAAGTAAACATAGTCTTCCAAATTAAATTTAAAAGGTGCATGTATAAAGTACAAAATAACTTAAAATGCTGTTTAAAATGGTTTTAAAAGTAGAATAGTGCACTGCAGGACATGACAAGCTCTGAAAACAACCCTTTGTTAAATGTAAACTAGCTCAAACATGCTGCGTAACATGAGAATGAACATCATTGGTTCTTGAGGAAGCTCAAACGTGCTGCATAACACGAGAATGAACGTCATTGGTTCTTACAGAAGCTCAAATATGATGCGTAACACGAGAATTAACCTCATTGGTTCTTGAGGAAGCTCAAACGTGCTGCGTAACACAAGAATTAACCTCATTGGTTCTTGCTAAAGCTCAAACGTTCTGCGTAACACTAGAATGAACCTCATTGGTTCTTGCTGAAGCTCAAACGTTCTGCGTAACACTACAGGGAATTATTAGGCACGTTGATTTTCTGATCATATTTTTTTTCCAGGCACATTTGACCAATTCCACACCACAGTAATCCTAATAACTACTATTGATTTAGTATTTAATAATGTATAAGTTATATATAATTGTTCATGAAGGATGGAAATGAAAATCACCTTATATTCAGGTGTGCAGAATTATTAGGCATGTTTTCTTTTACAGATAAATTGAGCCAAAAAAGAGATTTAACTCAGACTGAAAAGTCAGAAATTATGAAATGCCCATGAGAAGGATGCAATACAAATGCAATACTAGACATTGCAGTTAAGGCATGACCATTGGACAGTGAAATGCTCGTTGGGTCAGCAGGATCTGACAAAAACAGGTGGTGAAGAAAAGACACCTGTTAACTGCAAAAGAATTAAGAATTAAAGTGAAGAATTAAGTGTGAAACCATCAGGAACCCTTTAGTCTCCAGCGCCACCATTTTCCAGAGCTGCAACCTACCTGGAGTCTCCAGAAGTGCAAGGTGTCAGGATCTCAGAGACTTCAGTTAGGCAAAGAATCCTAAAAAATGACCCCCACTAGATAAGAATCACAAGCTGAAGTGTTGTAAAATACATGAAGAATGTTTTTTTATTGGCTTTATGGACAGATAGGTTGAGAGTGACTCTTGAAGGACCAGCACCACATCCTCTAGTACCACTGTTTGAAGAATTCATCTTCCAGAATCTGGCAGTACGTTTTGGGAGTTCATTTTAGTCCATCCTGAAGTCCGTTTTGCAGAGATGGACTAAAAATGAAAAACTAGAGGATGTGGTGCTGGTCCTTCAAGAGTCACTCTCAACCTATCTGTCCATAAAGCCAATAAAAAAACCTTCTTCATGTATTTTACAACACTTCAGCTTGTGATTCTTATCTAGTGGGGGTAATTTTTTAGGATTCTTTGCCTAACTGAAGTCTCTGAGATCCTGACACCTTGCACTTCTGGAGACTCCAGGTAGGTTGCAGCTTTGGAAAATGGTGGCGCTGGAGACTAAAGGGTTCCTGATGGTTTCACCCTTAATTCTTCACCTTAATTCTTAATTCTTTTGCAGTTAACAGGTGTCTTTTCTTCACCACCTGTTTTTGTCAGATCCTGCTGACCCAACGAGCATTTCACTGTCCAATGGTCATGCCTTAACTGCAATGTCTAGTATTGCATTAGTATTGCATCCTTCTCATGGGCATTTAATACTTTTTGACTTTTCAGTCTGAGTTAAATCTCTTTTTTGGCTCAATTTATCTGTAAAAGAAAACATGCCTAATAATTCTGCACACCTGAATATAAGGTGATTTTCATTTCCAGCCTTCATGAACAATTATACATCACTTATAAATTATTAAATACTAAATCAATAGTAGTTATTAGGATTACTGTGGTTTGGAATTGGTCAAATGTGCCTGGAAAAAAAATATGATCAGAAAATCAACGTGCCTAATAATTTTGCACTCCCTGTAGAATGAACGTCATTGGTTCTTGCTGAAGCTCAAACGTTCTGCGTAACACGAGAATGAACCTCATTGGTTCTTACAGAAGCTCAAATATGATGCGTAACACTAGAATGATCCTCATTGGTTCTTGCTGAAGCTTATTGGTTCTCGCATGTCAAGCGAACATGCTTGAGCTTTGGTTTACATGAACTAAAGGTAGTTTTCAGAACATGTCCTTTTACATTCCTCATTCCAAATACATGCACACAAAAAAGTGTAATACACAACAATTTACAGTGACTATTATGGAGAAGCCAATAATGTTTTGACTGACCATGTTGAGAACCTTGAATTATCCTAACTTGACACACAATAACGCTCATCACAACACACTCACCAGCACTCGATCATTGATCTTCAGCTCCCGATCAGCTTTCTTCACTGAACCGGACTCTGACAGATTGGACACAGATTCACTTTTCGACCGCACCAGATCTGAGGCAGGTGCAGTTGTTGTAGTGGGCGTGGCTGGTTTCTTGGTGGACGCCGATACTGATGCATTAGAGGGGGTTGGTGACGAAGCACGAGACGGAGGGGCCGTTGTTGTGTCATCCGCCTCACCTTCAGTGCTTGAAAGCTTGGAGGGACGTGTGAAAATACCCTTTAATGCGTCACACTGAAAATAGCGCACACCAGACACCGAACCATCATTTTTCCCAATTGCCTCATCAAGCACAATGCCAGCCCATTGGCCCGGAGCAAACTGGGTCTCTCCTAAAAACTGAACGACGCCCGGCTTGTTGCCATTCACCCAGACACGATCCCCGATCTTGAACTCGCAAGCATCTTGGGCTTCGGTTGAGGATTTGTCACTTTGAGTTGGTTTAGTAGCAACTGTTCCAAAAGAAAAAAAAATACATAGGCTTTGTTTAGAAATCCAAACTTACTACTTCTACAGCATGCAGTATGTACACTGTGCATGGTATACAGAGTGATTTTTATCAAATTGGTATTCATTAGATAAATAACATTGAATCGTTGCATTATAGACACACAGACTGCATCTGAAATCGCATGGTTCCCTACTCTATAGTAGGCGAAAAGCCGTTTGTGACAAGAGCAGTATGTCCAAATTCACTCCAAACTACTACTTCCAGAGAGATTCTGAAGTGTGCATATGACGGACACTTTACAATCCGATGAAGCCACGGGAGAATTTGTGAATGACAGTGAAGCGACGCAACTGACGCTGGTAGTTCACCGATAATAACAGCATGGCGAATGGAGTACATCTGGATTACATTCAAACCACACACATTCATACTATATAGACCATACTTTTTTTGTGATCGCAAAGTAATTAATCATTCAAAATAAACACCTACTCGGGAATATGAGATTTCGGATGCAGCCACAAGAAGTCAAAAGGTCTTCACGGCAACCGGTAAAAATAAAAGTTTAACTTGAAGAAATTGGGACAGAAATATATTACTATAGTAGAGAAGCTATTATTTCCCAAAATGATAAAAATTTTATTTAAAAGGAACACGCCGACTTTGGGACTTTAGCTTATTCACCGTATCCCCCCAGAGTTAGATAAGTCCATACATACCATTCTCATCTCGTCTGACGCACCCACCGCTAGCCTAGCTTAGCACAAAGACTGGAGGTTAATGGCTCCAGCTAGCCTACTGCTTAATAAGTGACAAAACGTCAACATTTTCCTATTTACATGTTGTGATATGTATAGTTACATCGTGTACTAAGACTGACCATGGGTGCAGCGGCGCAATGATATTACGCAGCATGAAAATAGTCCCCAGCACGCTCTCTGTGCAAGCAGGTTGTCACGTTGGTTATGTTGATGGAAGTTAACCTATGTATTTTCAGGCACTGTGTAATATCATTGCGCCGCTGCACTCATGGTACGGCAGCAAAGTTCCTTGATTACTACGCAGGAATGAGAGTATAGTTCCTAGCGTTATTTAGTCACTTATTGAGCAGTAGGCTAGCTGGAGCCGTTTACCTCCAGTCTTTGTGCTAAGCTAGGCTAGCGGTGGGTGCGTCAGACAGAGTTATGGCACGCACGGAGATGAGAATGGTATGTATGGATTTATCTAACTCTGGGGGATATGGGGAATAAGTTAAAGTCCCAAAAAGTCGGCGTGTTCCTTTATGTTCTAATTTTAACATAAACCTTCGTTGTGCAGTACTTTGTTTGCCCCAAAAAAATTCAAATAAAACAAAATAAATTGTTACATTTTCATTTAATTACATTTTAAAAGATTCATTAAATTGTAAACATTTTTTTCCACTTCATTTGATTACCATATTTTTTTAATAATAAATATGTATTAAAATTATAAATCCAGGAGAAAAAATGTCTGAAAAAATTAAACATTTCATAGGGACCTATTATTGTAAAAATAAAAAATTATAATCTATTCAATTGTTAAAGGTTCACGAATTCAATTTATTAAGACAGAGGGAAAAACTAAATTCAATTTAGGAAAAAAATTTAACAGATTTAACAGGGCCCTAGGTTTACTCAAAGACTTTATTAATTTAATATGCCTTAATTGTATTTGACTGAAAGACTTATATTAAACAAAATTGTGTAATTTGTTACATAAAATTCTCAATTTACAATACAACATGACACTTATGGTTTCACTTTCTTTTTCCAACTGTAAGTACAAAAGTAGGGCTGAGACAATAAATCGATGCATCGCGAATTGAGAAATGATTTTGGATTGATTCTGAGATTTTCCAAATGCATCGCGATTAGGGCTGATATTATAGGCGATAATAATCGATAATGAAAATCATCGATAACGATTAGTCGGGTCTGCTCTCTGTAGGCAAAGCTTCCACCAGGTGGCGCCAAATTACAGCTCTGAATAACGCATTTCTATGGACAAAATGGGCATCTAGAAATAGTGGAGTGGAAAGAGAGTGAGCTTATGCAGGAAAGGTACAAGTGCCCAACACATGAGAATTGTTTATTTTAAGCTTCAAGCGAATTCATTAGCATTTAACATACCCTGTCATGCGCTTTGACAGATATGTGTGTGTGTGTGTGTGTGTGTGTGTGTGTGTGTGTGTGTGTGTGTGTGTGTGTGTGTGTGTGTGTGTGTGTGTGTGTGTGTGTGTGTGTGTCTGCAGTGAAAAAAGTTCATTTTACAGGTTATATCCACTGATCTATATAGAGAACAGTAGTTATATCCGCATCTCTAAATGCTACTTATTCACGTGAGTATTTCCATTTTGCATGAAAGCGCATCCTGACAGTCTGTGTTAAACTTCACTGAACGAGCGCCGGTGGGCGAGCGCATGCCCATCAAACACACAGGACGCAGTCGAGAGGGAGATATTAATATTCAGAGCAAAAACATAAAATATAAAAGAAATGACAGTAACAGGTACTGTGTCCATAGCGAATGTGTGTGTGTGTGTGTGTGTGTGTGTGTGTGTGTGTGTGTGTGTGTGTGTGTGTGTGTGTGTGTGTGTGTGTGTGTGTGTGTTCCTGCAGAACATTCCTCTTATCTGCTAACACGGAGTTTGTTTTTTTGTTTATGTTTTTATTCAATATCATTTTAATGTAGGGATTTAAACTCCTTTTGATTTCTCAGAAAATCTCGTAATCGATGCATCGCGATTCGTGTATCGATTTATTGTCCCAGCCGTATTACACGGTATGCAGAATATTCCATTCCTAACCTAGTCACTCACTACTAGACTACATTAGAAAGTTGACGATAATATTATTACATTGTTATATATGATAAAATAGCCCTTACCAGCAGGAGTTGTCGTCTTTGTGACCCCAGCATTGCCTGGTCTACCAATTTTGCTGGGCGCTTTGAGTCCACTGGGTTTTGATGTGCTCATTGTTGCTCTGAAATTGCTGTCTGTCTATACTTGCACTTTTCCTCTCCAACAAACATTGACTGTTGAGGTTGGAGCACCAGTGTAGGAAAAAAAAAATTAAATAAAAAATAAGTGAGGGAGAAAGGGGTACAGCGATGCCTCTGGAAAGAAAGGAGAAACATGTCAGCCTGTTTAAACATGTCTTGCTTTTTTCAATTTCAGTAGCTGTGTTCATGCAACACATATGGTTTCACTGGTATGTTGGTAAAGCCTATTTCACACTGCACACATAAGCAAAATGTAACAGCAGGCTTCCGTTTTTGAGCTAAAGCGAGTAATGGAAGGTTCTTTGCTAGGGATGCACCGAATGCTGGGCAACCGAAATTATTCGGCCGAAAATAGCAAAAATTGCACTTTCGGCCGAATAAGTGAAAAGACTGAATAAATTTAACCGAACAATGACGTTTTTGATGACGAGATCAAATATAGCAACCAGCACGTATGAGAGAGAGGCGCGCACACTTCTAAATGCAGCAAACATGTCAGAAGTGTGGAAGCATTAAAGTGACCGAGAAAGATGCAAAAATGTCAGTTTGCAGACACTGTCTAAGCACCCTCAAATGCAAGCAAGAGCACCCTCAGTTGACACTGTAATAATATAAATGGCAAATGCTCCAGTGTAGGGCTGAACGATACATCAAATTTTCATCGTCATCGCGATATGAACTCGCGCGATGAACAGTTGACATGATGAATAAGGGAATACAGTTCATTACATGCGCCAATCTGAGTAACGTACCCTGAATACTTGGATTACATCCACATTGAATTGCATTTTGTAAGTGTAGGAATGCGGCCATAAAATCCTGCTTACTAAACATATATTATAAAATATTTAGCTAACGTCAAACGGGACCATCGGCTCTTGGGCTGGTAAATCAGCACATAGGAGAATGTAAAGTTGCACGTCAACTAAGCAGGAGCACCGGCGGTGGTCGGCCAAAACACTTTTTTTTTGTATGTGAAGCTGTTTTACGTGAATATTATGACACGAGTGAAGCACAAAGCTTTATTTACAAAATAAATAATAGGTTCGCAGTTAAATGTTACATCACAGCCATGGAAACATAAGGATTCATGCTGAGCGAGAGAGGAAGGCTTTGTGTGGTGAGCTAAATTTAAGTTTGCTTGCGTTCTGCTATCTGGTCACACGATTTTCCACGAATTTAACAATAGGCTTACTCCATTTTATTCTACTGGACATGGAATCTCTTATTTTCCCAAATCCTCATTTACGTCTCTCACAGAGGATTAAACGTTTCTTCCTTGTTTGATTTATTTAGGAGTAGGCTATTCGCATCATTTACTATGGTAAAGTAGAAAACGGAGTAGGACAGATACATTTTACTTTACTTTATTTAACACAGTTTGTGCTTGCTATTAGACTTGGTCAAGTTTATGTGTGTGTATATATATATATATATATATATATACACACAGTGAGTAAAATAAGTATTTGAACACCCTGCTATTTTGCAAGTTCTCCCACTTAGAAATCATGGAGGGGTCTGAAATTGTCATCGTAAGTGCTTGTCCACTGTGAGAGACATAATCTAAAAAAGAAAATCTAGAAATCACAATGTATGATTTTTTAACTATTTATTTATATGATACAGCTGCAAATAAGTATTTGAACACCAGTCTATCAGCTAGAATTCTGACCCTCAAAGACCTGTTAGTCTGCCTTTAAAATGTCCACCTCCACTCCATTTATTATCCTAAATTAGATGCACCTGTTTGAGGTCGTTAGCTGCATAAAGACACCTGTCCACCCCATACAATCAGTAAGAAAACAACTACTAACATGGCCAAGACCAAAGAGCTGTCCAAAGACACTAGAGACAAAATTGTACACCTCCACAAGGCTGGAAAGGGCTACGGGGAAATTGCCAAGCAGCTTGGTGAAAAAAGGTCCACTGTTGGAGCAATCATTAGAAAATGGAAGAAGCTAAACATGACTGTCAATCTCCCTCGGACTGGGGCTCCATGCAAGATCTCACCTCGTGGGGTCTCAATGATCCTAAGAAAGGTGAGAAATCAGCCCAGAACAACACGGAGGAGCTGGTCAATGACCTGAAAAGAGCTGGGACCACCGTCTCCAAGGTTACTGTTGGTAATACACTAAGACGTCATGGTTTGAAATCATGCATGGCACGGAAGATTCCCCTGCTTAAACCAGCACATGTCCAGGCCCGTCTTAAGTTTGTCAATGACCATTTGGATGATCCAGAGGAGTCATGGGAGAAAGTCATGTGGTCAGATGAGACCAAAATAGAACTTTTAATTCCACTAAACGTGTTTGGAGAAAGAAGAATGATGAGTACCATCCCAAGAACACCATCCCTACTGTGAAGCATGGGGGTGGTAGCATCATGCTTTGGGGGTGTGTTTCTGCACATGGGACAGGGCGACTGCACTGTATTAAGGAGAGGATGACCGGGGCCATGTATTGCAAGATTTTGGGGAACAACCTCCTTCCCTCAGTTAGAGCATTGAAGATGGGTTGAGAGGCTGGGTCTTCCAACATGACAATGACCCGAAGCACACAGCCAGGATAACCAAGGAGTGGCTCTGTAAGAAGCACATCAAGGTTCTGGCGTGGCCTAGCCAGTCTCCAGACCTAAACCCAATAGAGAATCTTTGGAGGGAGCTCAAACTCCGTGTTTCTCAGCGACAGGCCAGAAACCTGACTGATCTAGAGAAGATCTGTGTGGAGGAGTGGGCCAAAATCCCTCCTGCAGTGTGTGCAAACCTGGTGAAAAAACTACAGGAAACGTTTGACCTCTGTAATTGCAAACAAAGGCTACTGTACAAAATATTAACATTGATTTTCTCAGGTGTTCAAATACTTATTTGCAACTGTATCATACAAATAAATAGTAAAAAAATCATACATTATGATTTCTGGATTTAATTTTTTAGATTATGTCTCTCACAGTGGACATGCACCTACGATAGTGCTGGGCGATATATAGGCATGTGCCGGTATCAAATTTTCATGTTGCGATTAATTGCTGAAGCTTTTATCACGGTGTACGGTATTATCACGATATTGAAATAAGTTGCAAAAAAAGTGTTGTCATACTACAACAGGTTAAATCACTTTCTTATAACAAAAGAACCAAACATTTAAATACAATAAAGCAATACACAAAAATGTATAAAGTAAACAAATATTTAAAACAGATTAAAGTGCAAAAGAATTATAAAGAACAATAGGTATGCTGAAATGTACATTTAACTAAGATTAATACATGCTTTAGAAGTATTTTTCATTGTCAGTTTGTTAATGAAGGAACTAATGTTAAATACTGGAGCCTTGTAAAGTGTGTGATTGAACAACAGTCAGAACATATTCAAACAATATCTAGGGCATGTAATTTAGTCCAGATTAAAATATAAAATGCAAGTTTGAAAATTAATAGCCTTAAGTCTTTAAAGGGTAACTAAACCCCTGCTCAGAGCTTAACTCCACCCACTGGCAATTTTCAAAAAATGCTGGAAAAGTGGGCAGAGCCCGGCGGACACAGAGGGGACGAACCGAGGGCGGGGCTGAGCGGAGGGCGTGCACCTGAGACCCGCAGTGACGGATTGTTTGACAGCTGTCAGACTCGCGAGTTGCAAAGATGGAGAATGACTGAAGTGACGCCAGCTTTGCAACAGAGCGGTCATTTCTCCTACCTTCACCTGAAGTGGAGGAGGGTGGATTGTCTGTAACAGACACAAACCCGGAGCCTTATCAATGCGAGCCGCTGCTCAAACTGCGTTAACTCCCGATGCCGACGATGCTAGTGAAGCAGCCGCGCAAGAGAACTGACCTAATCTATCTGCGTCCGCGGCAACCACTTGCGTGTCAGGGTTTGAAAGCGCGTCTCATGTATGAAAATTATCTGTACACATGACGGGCGGCAATAATATCGCAAGAAAAGCCTGACGTGTACTGACAACTGCATTATTTAACCGTATTTTCTTCAATACAATGTTAAAGCAAGTGTCAAGTGAGTTTCATTCATAATGTTTACTTCATGTAATATGACAGTTCATACTGGAGTGAAGCCGTTCTCATCATGTGATTGGGGGAAACATTTCTGAGGGCGTGGTGAGCTCGTGCTAGGGGCGCGGATAGAGAGCCGTTGGAGGTACCATCCTACGTCACGATGTACCACAACGTCCAATAGGAAAATTCAACTGCAGTAGCCACCGTTCAACCTTAAGAGGGCAGCACTTTGGCGGTTTTACACCATATTTTATAGAATTAAAACACTTTATACTCAAATGTCAAAACATTTACTCGAATCAATGAACAGCATTAATAAAGCCCCATTATTACAGATCATTAACTAAAAAAAGTTGGTTTAGGGTTTAGTTACCCTTTAAGTATTATGTATTAGGTTATGTGATTACTGGGGAAACGGCTGCATTTCTGCTGTTCCGTCAGCGCCCTCTGCTGTCGAAGAATGAATGTGCACTTCAGCGCGTCTCCTCATTCCGCCATGTGCTCGGCTCATGCACGGTCTATTTACATCAGTGCACGTTCCTCTTTGACTTGTTTTTCATTTTAAACGGTTGATGGGTAAAGTATTCTTAAAATTCATTCTAAAAATCTGAATAATTCGTAATAAATAATTATTCACGGTATTTTGAAGTGCCCACGATAACAATATTGTGCATGTTCATTATTGCGGTATATCGTATTACCGTTTACAGGCACATGTCTAGCGATATATCGCATGACATTGTTAGGCGCATCTCGTCAGTAAAGCCGGTTCCTTGATTAGTAGTAAATCGCCATCACCTGCTTTCAGATAGAGCGGCATTTACTACACAGAGCCGTAGTTCACTGACAAGCTGAGCCATATCGCATATATTAACACGGACGTATCGCCTGCGATAATTAATGCGATATGGCTCAGCTTGTCAGTGAACTACGGCTCTGTGTAGTAAATGCCGCTCTATCTGAAAGCAGGTGATGGCGATTTACTACTAATCAAGGAACCGGCTTTACTGACGAGATGCGCCTAACAATGTCATGCGATATATCGCCCAGCCCTAACCTACGATGACAATTTCAGACCCCTCCATGATTTCTAAGTGGGAGAACTTGCAAAATAGCAGGGTGTTCAAATACTTATTTTCCTCACTGTATATGTATATATTATATATCTCAATCTCAATTAAATAGCCTACATTTTGAAAATAAAAATGTAAACAAATAATATATTTAACGAATATATAACGAATTTATATATATAATATAGGCTATATAAAAAATATAGGCGTGCATGCGTGTGTAGCCGCCACCCCCAACCACCGCGCCACTGCACAGTTGCACTGCCGTGTTATATTTCGTTCTCCCTTCTCTTTCTTTAATATGAAATGCTTTTTGAATTTCCAAGATAGAAACGCATTCTTGCCCTGGCTCTGTTGTTCTGGCTCCATCTCTACCTCTAGCTCCCGCTGCTCCTCTTCCGACTCCATTGTGACTGATCACGCAAACCGTGCATTTTTTTGTTTTCATATTGGGGCATTCTGAGAAATGCATTGAGTTGCCTTAATTTATTTAGAGAGTAAATAAACTCATGAAACAGAGAAGTATCGTTAATGTTATCCGTTGATTTCAACAATGTAACTATATTCTAATTATCAACTATTTAAATTGTAACTGTAACAGAATACAGTTACTCATAATATGTAGGCCTACTATTCTGAATATGTAATGCCGGTACATGTATTCCGTTACTGCCCAACACTGAACACGACCTATTAAAGCACTAAGACATGGGAACAGTATAGCTAACATTCACATTTGAATATTTACCACAAGTAAATAGTAAACATGGTAAACATCAAGAGTGCAAAAGAGACAAAAAAAACTCACACACACACACTTATACACACAAAAACACACGCACACACAAGTGGACGCGTGTCATTCCAAAAGCTAATTGTGTTTTTGTGTGTGTGTGTGTGTGTGTGTGTGTGTGTGTGTGTGTGAGAGTTTTTTTGTCTGTTTTGCACTCTTGATGTTTTAGAGATTCACCCCTTCACTGTTGAGAGTGATTTTTTTCTGCTTCCTGGCTGATTTGTAGATTGTATGCACAACAAAAAAAGTCTGTTATTTCATATTTTTGCCAAAAAAATTGGGGTGTTCATATACCAAGTACCAATAAAGTCACCAAGTTTCAGACCATTCCGATGAAGGTATGATTTTTTTTAAAAATTAATAAAAAAATTCATAAAACGCTTCGGGTCATTTTTGACCCGAAGTACCCCAGAGGGTTAAAACGCCGTCTTAAAAACGCGGCGCTCATGTGTGAGATGCTACAAAAAAACGCGAGATGCGACCGTAGCGGTCATACACATCCGCCTAGCGCGTTTACATAGAAAAACAATGGAAACGTTGTGCAGTGGAATGGAAAAAAGTTATTTTCAGCCCTAATTACAACTTACATCTGCACAAAAGGATGCGAATGCACACATGAACTTGACCTTTGTAGTCCGAATGTATAACTGTTGAGAGAAAAGGATAGCTGCAGGACTAATGGGCATGTCGAAAGGTAGGGGTGTGCCGAAATGTGAAATGCTACAACAGAAACTAACCCTACCCCACACCATAACAGGCGCTGCACATCTTGCACTTAAATATATTTTCATTATCAAAGTGATTCCAGGCATCACTGCCAGCTTTCAAAGCCAAAGTGAAACTTTAGTTCTTGTTTTAGTCGCATGACTTTCCGCTCATCCGCCACATTTATAACCATCAGAAGGGCAAAGAATGGATTAGAGTAATTGGAATGTGTAAAGTAATTGGATTTGATCCATAACAGGGACCAGAATTGGGGTTTTTTCTTCCACGTCTCAGCAAATGTAACATTCACGGACATGCATACATTTAATCCTAATCCATCTAACCCATTTACTGGCTAAAGTCCACTTGTATGATTATTAGACTCTCACTGGTATAAGATGGATTGTGGATCTGTAAAAATATTTTCTGGGACTTAGTGTGGATCAAATCCAATGAGCGCTGTTTGTGTTTTTGTATTCACCACCATTTTGTTTTTTGCTCCACTGTTGGTCATAAACAAGGCGGATGAGTGCAAGAAAAACAGCACAAATGAAACCCAAAAAAGGTTTACATTCAAACCAATACAAAGGTTATATCCCTTTATTTAACTAGCCTACTTCAAACTGTCAATGTCAATGGAAAAAAATAACAATTTACAGATTTATCAAAGGCTGTGGACAATCAGTAAAGAGGTACAAGTCCAAACCACTGTACATTTCAGCAAAACAAGTAGGCAAGTTCAGAAAAATATCCTCAATTCAGGACTCAGTGACCATATCAGTATCTGGCACGAAATATAGGCTCATATTTTGGTGAGCAGATAACATTGAGTATTTTATTTACCCCAACTCAGAAACTTTAACACTGGAATTGAAGTAATAGTCACTAATGTTATACATTAAACTGCACTGAGACTATTGGATGAGAACATAAATTGAACTAAATGGAGATAATAAATGACACCAACTTTGCAACATCAACACGGTTACGAACTGAATTGATTCAACATTGAATCGAGCTGAACAATGACACTATATCCTTCTGTAGAGCTGCTTATGGCTGAATTCAACCCGTTTCATAATTGATGAACTTTGCAACAATGACACTGTAATTGAGCTATATTTAAACAACATTGAGCTGAATAATAACACAATCTTCAGTAGAGCTAGCCTGGCTTCGCCTTCCTACATACTTCCGTTCAATTTTCATTTTCCTTCAGTACTCCGTCTGGGTTTGCGGTATATTCTCTGGTTTTCTCCCGTCAAATTTTAACCGGTCCAATCAGCGAACAGAGGGAGTGGCTGAGAACGATGGCGTTGATGTTGTGCGCTAGTTTGAGATGAAATACGTCACGACCAAACGTTAGCGATCCAGAGTGGCTCCAGGCAGATTCAATAGTTTTAAACTTCAGAGTATCCGCCTTCAAGGAAGTTAACGCTTGCCAATGGAAAGTGGCCAGACTCTCTGTGCAAATTAAATGTACGAGAGTCTGGTAGGACCAGGCTACAGTAGAGCTGCTTTACAGCTAAAATGGGTTGTTGGGTGTTAATTGCTAATTGTGGTGAACACCAACGTTACTGAAATTACTTTTTCCCCCTCGTAGATAATGAAGCTTTACGCAAATTGCCCACGCTAGTAGCTGTCCTAATATGACTGCTGCTAATGCTATTGCTAAACCGGTGGAGACTCGGTGTGAAACTCCATTCACCTTTGCAGCAAAGCAGGGGAAAATGCCAGCGGAGAAAGTCCCAAAACTAAAACTCATTATTGAATCAAAATAAAATGTTCCTCTGTGAAATGAGCCTGTGACATGTTTTGACTCCACCCCTCAAAGAATCGGAATCGAAAAGAACCGAAATCGAAAGTAAGAATTTGAATCAGAATCGTTCAAATCAAAACGATGCTCAACCCTAGATATTTTTCCCATTTAAAACTTGCCTCTTCTGTAGTTACATTGTGTACTAAGACTGACGGAAAATGAAAAGTAGTGATTTTCTAGGCCGATATGGCTAGGGACTATACTCTCATTCCTGCGTAATAATCAAGGAACTTTGCTGTCGTACCATGAGTGCAGCGGCACAATATTACGCAGCGCCTGAAAATAGTCCTAGCTAGCCTGACAAGCCAGACTCACATCAAGATGTTGGGTCTGGGAACACACCATTGACAGGGCTCAATCCGAGGGGCGGAATAAAAGGTTGTCTTTTAAATTCCCTCTGCACGCAATAGGATAGCGGCATGAGCGCTACAACCAACCAGAGCAACAAAGAATGTGAAGCGAAGCTAGATGATAGATTAAACTTTCACCATATCCAGTCGGCAAAACTCCCAACACATCTTCTTTTCTTAAGAATGACTTCAGTGCTCTTCTTTGTTCTTTTCTCAAAGAAACGCTTAACTCCAAGTCTTCCAGAGTCGCAGCCAAAGCCGATTGGAAAGACCGCTGTTTGCCAGCTTCTTTGTTTACCTGTAGCAAGCGGAACCGCAGCAACTCTGCCGTCATTATGTTAAGCCCGCCCACCGACTCTATACACGATGTGATTGGCCTGAACAGAGTTTGGTTTTTCCAGCTCGCAAGCCAACGGAGAGAAATTATATTTGCTGCCACTAGGGTGCATCTAGATTTCTAGGCTAGTTCCAAGCAATATCGGCCTAGAAAATCACAACTTTCATTTTCCGTCGGGCTTAGTACACGATGTAACTACAGAAGAGACAAGTTTTAAATAAGAAAAATATCTAAACTCTTTGGTAATTTGAGCGAGATGCTAACGGTCTAATCAGATTCAATGATCTATGCTAAGCTATGCTAAAAGTTCTACCGCCAGATCCGGAGATCAGCTGAATGGATTCGAAAACGGTAAAACTCAACTGTTTAACTCTAGGAGAGTTGGAAAATGAGCCTATTTTCAAAAAAAGCCTAGTGTTCCTTTAATGCAACATTGTTCACAAGCTGTTTCAATGAAGTCTTACAGCTCTCCAGACTGCCATCACTTCCCGTGAGTGAGGTCAAAATTCTGGCCGGGTCATAGATATGTATACATAGATTCCTCATTTGAGCGATCCACGCCATGATCCACGCAGGCACTAATGAGGAATCTATGTATATATATCTATGACCCGGCCGGAATTTTGACCTCACCTACGGGAAGTGATGGCAGTCTGGAGAGCTGAAGCGTTCGTCTGATATGAGGTGATATATTTGCATAAATACCGTTCGGTGTCTCTCAGAAACCAATCGTTTCGTGTCTTAAGACATCAATGTGCCGTCACGAGCCGCGGGGTTTAATTCGAAGTTGTCTGTCCATGTTTTTTTTACTCTAATAGAATTAGACTCCATTGACAAGCATTATATGAGTGACACACAGCAACGGTTGGAGTTAAAAATCTTCATTTGTGTTCTACTGAAGAAACGAAGACACCTACATCTTGGATGCCTTAGGGGTAAGCAGAAAAACATCACATTTTCGTTTTTGGGTGAACAATCCCTTTAAGAGCATCAATATGGTATTGTTTGAATTGGGAAAAAAGTAATATCACAAATCTGACAGTTTCAAACTTATGATCAACTTTTCACATTAAGTGTTTGTAACTACAATGTACCAAGCTATACATTAATTTGTAAGTGTACTATACATGTTTTACGTGTACATTTAAAACAATACCTGCACGCAATTACATCTATAATTATAATTACACTTACGATTACCTCTTAACCCACCCTTATGCTGCGTTCACACCAAACGCGAAGAGAGTGTCAAAATCGCGTCTACCGCGTCTAGTTTCACGCGCGAACATTTTGAATTGGACGCGCGTAGAAATCGAGCGCTGGAAGCGAAATTGACGCGCGTTCAAGGCACTCCAGGAGAAATATGTCATAAAACACCACTCTGCCTCTTTTCATTTTCATTAAAAATATATATTAAAGGTGAACTATGTAGGATTTTTGCAGTAAAACATCCAGAAACCACTAGGCCAGTGTTATATATTTTGTTCAGTTGAGTACTTAGAATATCCCAAATGTTTTCAACTATTTGTAAATCGTGAGAAAATTGCTATTTTAACCAAGGAGCCGGGACGTGTGAGCTATGCGTGTGAGGGAGTCGCCTGTCGATTGCGTCATATCTGCGTCACCCTCGGTCTCCGGTTTTATTCAGTGAAACACTTTACTCTCACTGCATTGTGAACAAGTGTCATAGCAGCCGCCGAGCGAACGTCATAACTTCCTTTTCAACACACTCAGATATATCTAATACGATAAACAGAGCTGCGTTACCTCACACTCAGCACTGGAGAAGAGGAAGTGCCGCCGGCAAACGTGTCATAATAAAAGTCCCGCTAGCGACTATGCCATAATAACAGTCCCGCTCTTCAATCGCTCCTGCTGCCTTGCTCAGCTCCACAACACTCGGTCCTGCTCTGCTTCATACTACAGTAATGTTAATAATCGCATCCATGAACATGATTTCTGCCCGAGTCCTATCCTGACTGTTTCCCACCGGCTGTGAGGTGAAGACCACATGTCCCGAGATTCTGCGCTCAAACGTGCCGTCATCAAACTACGCCTTTGTTTTGAACAGGCGACCTCTAGTGGACGGAAAAGTTACATAGTGTAGCTTTAAGCATTATAAAGTTATGAAACTTCTCTTTGCCCTCAGTCAAAACGATTTGGCAGACAACAAATTATAGATTCATGAGAGCAAAGATCGCCGTTAGATCTACACAAGACGAACCACTACAGAGACATCAGAGCCAGCGGCAGACGTCAGAAGGACTGGCCGAGGAAAGGCTGCTCTCGCTGGGGTTATGAGCAGTGAGTGCCCGGTGATCGCCTGGATCTCACAACTCCAAAAACACAAGAATATTTTTCTTAAATAGGCTCTCTCTTAATAAATAAACCACAGATTTGAGCTTTAAACAACCACATTCTCACCTGAAAAAGTCTTAAAACTACATTTTGTGACACAATACAGTATTTTTAAATTATGCAGGGTTTCTCATCACGTCACTTTACCACGTGACAGCAGCAAGCAGGCTCCTGATTGGTTATTGCGGCGCGAATTGACGCCAAAGTTCAAATTTTTGAACTCAGGCGTCAGACGCGAATTCGCTTCAAACGCGTGAATGCACAAAAGCACCATCCGCGTGTAACGCGTGTATCGTGCAAGGCGCTCAATTCGCGTCATTCGCGCGAACTGGACGTGCGAATGAGGCGGATTCGTGTCCTTCGTGCCGCGTGAAATGCGCCTTCCGCGCCGCGGGACCTCCAGACGCGCGTCAACGCGCCTTTCCATTGACTTAACATTGAAATTACTCGCGCCAGATGCTCTTTTCGCGTTTGGTGTGAACGCAGCATCAAAGGCTCACTGAAGTGCCTTGAAACACGCAGCATTATTCAATGTGTTGATGTAATTTCCACTGAAACAGGAAGACAGGGCGGTACATATCAAGCAGCTCCTCCCCTTTTTTAAAAAGCCAATAGCATTTAGTTTACATCACAGCTTGGAGCCGTTGAGCTCCTCAAAATCCGCATTTGACAGCCCCAGTCTAACAGATTCCCCTTTAGATTTAATATGAAACGGTTACTAAAGCACAACAGTGATCATAATCACGCTGAGGATGTGTAGTTTGAACATGTGTAATTTATATTGGTGCATGCAAGGCACAGATGGCATCTCTCTCACTTGTCAGTGCTGTTTATAATGCAGAGTCTGTCAACCTTTCCTCCTCCTAATCTCCTCCATATCGCTTTCAAATACAGCATTCTGTGCAGAATTCAGATGGGTCCAATCTGTTTTGTGGTCTGTGCTGACTCGATCATATGATCCGCTCTGTGCTATCGTGTCTCTGGACTGGCGCAGACTCTGTGTGTGTGTGTCACAAACCCAAAACCAGACATCAATGGAAAGCATATTTACATTTTCTGAATTGTTCCCCATCCCCGATATAGTGCACTGTGCCACAGTCCCAGCTTTAGCTTGTTTATTATGTAGGGGGCGGGGCTTCAGATTCTAGAGAGCATTTGATTGGACAGAAAATCTGATGAGAAGCTGAATGCTTCTTAAATGCTTATATCTTTTAATTACGAATTGTGTCATTGTTTTGGAGCACACTAGCTTATAGATAACAGTAAGGCTAACATATTCATACTAAAAGCTAAAAAACATCAATTTTGGTTTCATGGGGACTTTAAACCTAACCATACTACCAAACCCCTATCCCACCTCAACAGCAGCACAAGTGTTTTCCACAACTGTATTTTTTTCCAAAGCCAAATAGTTAAAGAAACCCAAACTTCAATAAACCCTAATTGACAAGACAACTCAGATTTCAAATGAGCTTGACTCTCCATGACACTTTATCAAAACAAGCTCCCTGGTAAACAATGAAAAACAAGACAAGCAGTTCCACAACTTGAAAAGCCATTAACAAAATTTAATATTGTACATGTTGACATACTGCAGTGCACGGTTTACACAAATTCCATCAAAAACAATATTATTTCATTGGCATAAAATCTAGTGCAGCATGTAAACATCCAAGCGCCACATCTGGGGCTTCAAAATCTGAGCCGATTTACGCTAGAGTTTGACAAGTTACCAAATCTGGTTTAGGATTTCAACCAAAACAACGATGAAGAACAGGATATCATTTACAAAACATGTAAATAAACTATATTGGGTTGATGACGAATACTTAAAAGATTCACAACGCCCAAAGGAGTAGCTTTAATGAGCAAGATCATTAAAAAAAACAAGTTTAAAGCAACCCTCAGAAAACAACACGATGTAACACAGATTATAATGATATTTTTGGGCGTCATATGACTTTCCCCTTCAAGTAACTTACACGCAAGTTCCAGTACGCAATAGACATGGAGAAAGTTCACTAGTCCTTATGACGACTTTCCGCAATGTCACATCTTGACTAAGCGAACCGAAATAGAGAACCGCGTTCAATGACACCGCGGAGGAGCTATTCAGAGCACATCTACAAACAAACGCGTTTTAACCGCAGGTTCCGTTTACCGAGAACAGCTGATGACAAACACGGTTAAGGTTAGCGAGCGGTGCGCGAGGGCCGAGTAACGTTAGGAGCAACCTGTATTAGATGAGAAATTCTGACTTAGCAACTTCCGATAGAAAAAACGCGATCTCCTCGAGATCCGCGACACCGGAGCTCTTAACCTGGCGATCGCGTGCTCACCTGCTGTGTTTCCTGGCCGTGAAGCGCTATCAAAGATGAATTCTCTTCAATCTACTTAGCTTGGCGCCTGCGTTGGTTAAGGATTTAACCTGCTGCGTTCAAGCACCCACTTCAGGAGTGACACGAGTGGCGTAATGACGCAATGACGCCCCGCCCGTTCATAGCCAACGGGAGGCGGGAAGATGAAAAAGCAAACGCGGTCAGTCGGCTAGACACGTTGAGATGTAGTGTAGTATAGCCTCCTGGGACCCAGAAAAAAAAAAGTTTTTTGAATTTAGTATTTTCTCATGTCATTACATTGTTTAGAGCATAAGAAACAAATGAAAAAAAAAAACATTTTTGAAAAATGATATTTTATTCATGTTATGATATGTACTCTGTAGTTGACAGCAGGACTCAGTTGTTAAAAAAATTAAATGACATGAAATTGCATGTGTAGGCAAAAACAATGGGATTTATTTTTAATTCACCAATCAATTTTTAGTTTTCAGGAGTTTTTTTAAACAAACTTTATTTAAAGATGATTCTGAACCATAAAAGATATAATGAAATGCATTCATATACCATTTTACTTTATGAAATATGTGGGTAAAATGACAATACTTGGATTTTTCCCATTCAATACAATGTATCTATTCACTGCATCTAATTTGCATGTTAATGTGTTCTTGGTGCAACATGTAATGAGAAAAAAAGTGTAATAATGGGAGGAAAAATTGCAACATTTTCATAATAATATCTAATATTTCATAGGAATATTGATATGTAATTTCTTTCCCTGTTCACTTATGTCTCCAAAATGCCTGATAATGATTTAAATCCTGGTGTCCACTACAGTGGTCATTTATGAAATCAATGCCCTGTTTTGTAACAGAAAGTCATATTTTGTTTAGAAACCCCATAACATTTTCCTGAGATGTTGATTTATAACAAACAATTTGAAAATTAATCCGATTTAAATTATAATTAAAAAATATTATCATATTTCCATAAGAGTGCTAAACATTAATGTCAACCGTTTTTAAAGACCAAGAAGAAGTTTGTTGTCCTGGTGAAACCTTCAAACATTTGGTATCCCTGCAAAGCCCGAATGTGCTCTTTACAGGACATCCAGACTGTGACATGTGATGTGACATGTATGATGTCAGAGAATTTCACTAAAATATAATGTCCACTACAGTGGACAAAAGTCTATTCTTGGGTCCCAGGAGGATATAGATCAAACAAATAATTATGCAATTCAAAACGACACATAATGTGAATCAATGTGCAATCCAAGACTAAAACCAGTTAAAGTATTAGAAGAGATGTAGCCTATCCATTCAAAACAATATGAGACATATATGATGACTTTTGAGAATATGTCAGCAATAACTTAAAGGGATAGTTCACCCAAAAAGGAAAATTCTGTCATAATTTACTGACCCTCAAGTTGTTTCAAACCTGTATGAGTTTCTTTGTTCTGCTGAACACAAAATAAGATATTTTGAAGAATGTTTGTAACCAAGCAACCATTGACTATAGTGGGGGGGGGGGGGGTACTATGGTAGTCAATGGTTGCTATGCTTTTGAACACTTTGAAAATGGGCAAGCGTAAGGATTTGAGTGAGTTTGACAAGGGCTAAATTGTGAAGGCTAGACGACTGGGTCAGAGCATCTCCAAAACTGCAGCTCTTGTGGGGTGTTCCTGGTCTGCAGTGGTCAAAGTGCTCCAAGGAAGGAACAGTGGTGAACCGGCGACAGGGTCATGGGCGGCCAAGGCTCATTGATGCACATGGGGAGCCTAGGCTGGACCGTGTGGTCCGAAAAAATCAGCACCCGCGAGGACCGGATGGGCCACCCCATCCTCCAGAACTCTCTGTCACCACACACCAATACACAACCCGCATCAAGACAGTCACAACCTACAGATAGCTTGTCACATGTAAGATCGTCATGTCCACAAAGATTACTTGTAATTATGTACAGTATACAAAACAGAACAAAGTAACAAAAGACAGTCATGTGGATAGTAATTTTGAAGTTTAAGGTAATCATCAGACGTCTTTTCCATCTTTTTCCACAGAATCCTGCCATTTCATTGGCTTCTGTCCCCACACACCCATGTGCACCCTGCACTGATGTACGGGTATACTATCCAGGCAGACACAAGGTGATATTTCTATGCAGCAATCAGGCCTCATTGAAATTGTCAATCATTCAGAATAAAACAATTTAAAAAAGCAAACATTTTTACAATTGAGCCAAGTGGTTGGATAAACATGCTATAATTTGACTCTCCATCAAAGAGAGCAGGCGTAAAGTTCATAATCAGCCATCTGCCTTGTCTTCCTGCACAGAATGCTGAAATGTATTTTTCTTTCGCCAGCAAGGTGACGCAAAGCAGTGGCTTCAGCTGGACAAGACCATTCCCTATAACTGGTTTAAGGTACACTGTAAAAAATGATTGTGATTTTAACGGTATTTTACTGTAAAAATGCTACGGTGAAAAACAGTTAATTGGTTAACAGAAAGTTTCCGTACTATATACGGTGAATAACTGTAATAGATCTAACCTTACATTTCATTTAATTTTACAGTAAAATACCGTTAGATTTACAGTTTTTGAACGTGAAAAAGAACAAGTCATTGTGTAATTTACAGTGAAAACCCGTAAATTGACATTCCCAGAATTCCCTGCGTGACACTTCGCCTTTGATGTATTTTCATTGCAATAACTATGTTTCTTCTCAGTTTTTTCTAATCACTTATGTACATTCGGGTTTTATGTTACATCTGATGTTGTTAAATGAATGTTTATTGCATTTTTTTATGCAAAGTTTTGTGTTTTACCATGATGGTGTTTAGTGTTTGTGTGAATGACACTGAGCACCTTCTATATATTAGTATTGTCCTCTTAAAAGCTGCTTGTGATGAGCTTTGATTGGTGGTTGTCCGTATATTAAAGGTACATAACAGATATTAGTATTTCAATAGGTTGGTAATTTAACATTATTTCAGTTAATGAAATATTTTTTACAGTAAATTGTTTACAGTGTAAACATAATCATTACAATATAAACCTTTCAATTATATGGTTTTGAACTGTAAAATAAAACCTTTTTTAACCGTAATTATTACATTATAAACCTTTAAATTTTACGGATTTGAACTTTAAAATAAAATAAAAAATTAACCGTAATTTTTACATTATAAACCTTTAAATTATTTGGTGCTGTCCCTAGAAACCTAAAACGTTACTGCCGTATTTTTTACGGTGAAGTTCTGGCAACCACAGCTGCTGTTTTTTTACCGTAAATTTTACGGGGATTTTTTTTTACAGTGTACTACATTTTGAAGATTTTGATTCAGATTGAAGATTTTGATTAAGCTGTCTAGTCGAATCTGTAGTACTGTAAGTGTATTGTAATTAGACAGTATGAGTTACCCCGCTCTGATCCCCGAACCCCTATTCTACCACCATTTAAGTACAAAGTGATATTAAGTAACTACATGTACTTACTATAGGGTTAGGATCAGGAATATGGGGTTGGTTTATGGTTATTTGCATGTAATTATGCATAATCAGTGTTGGGGGTACATTACAAGTAACTTGAGTTACGTAACCAGATTACTTTTTCAAAATTAAAGTTTACAACAAAATATCTGAGTTACTTTTTCACATTTATTTGACTGACAGCTCTCCTGTCACCATGTTGAGAAAAATTGTGAGTAAGTGCAGAGGTGTTGTGTGTAAACATGTTATTGTAAATGGAGATGGTGGTTTAGTAGCAGGTTACTGAACTGATACGCAGAAGGTTGCTGGTTTGATCCCAACAGCCAGTGTGTCCTTGAGCAAGGCACTTTACTCCACATTGCTCCAGGGGGATTGTCCCTGTAATAAGTACGCTGTTTGTCGGTCTGCCAAATGCATACATGTAAAATGTTCTAGACTAAATGCATTTATTCATCTCACTTGCACAATAAAGATTCAATTCGAAAAATGAATAAAATCAGTCAAATGCAAAATCAGTAAGGTAATTAAGTAACTCAATTAGTTACTTTTTAAGGGAGTAACACAATATTGTAATGCATTACTTTTTCAAAGTAACTGTCCCCGACACTGTGCATAATTTATAGTTATTACTACAGTAACTAATTGTAACACATGTAACAAGGACACTGTAAAATAAAGTGTTACCAAAAAATTGTTTGGCCCTTTAAGGCCCAAACACACTCACAGCAAAGTTGACCCAAGAAAAATGACAGTGGTGTGAAAACAGCAGTTAAGAAGGCATCTGATCACGGCAACAAAGATACACTATATTGCCAAAAGTTTTAGAACGTCTGCCTTTACATGCACATTAGTATGGAGTTGGCCCAGCCTTTACAGCTAGAACAGCTTCAACTCTTCTGGGAAGGCTTTCCACAAGGTTTAGGAGTGTGTTTATGGGAATTTTTAGACCATTCTTCTAGAAGCGCATTTGTGAGGTCAGGCACTGATGCTGGACGAGAAGGCCTGGCTCGCAGTCTCCGCTCTAATCCATCCCAAAGGTGTTCTATCGGGTTGAGGTCAGGACTCTGTGCAGGCCAGTCAAGTTCCTTCACACCAAACTCGCTCATCCATGTCTTTATGGACCTGCTTTGTGCACTGGTGTGCAGTCATGCTGGAACAGGAAGGGGCCGTCCCCAAACTGTTCCCACAAAGTTGGGAGCATGAAATTGTCCAAAATGTCTTAGTATGCTGAAGCATTAAGAGTTCCTTTCACTGGAACTAAGGGGCTGACCCCACACCATAATCCCCCCTCCACCAAACTTTACACTTGGCACAATGCAGTCAGACAAGTACCGTTCTCCTGGCAACCACCAAACCCAGACTCGTCCATCAGATAGAGAAACGGTAAGTTTGCCCTGTCATATAAAGGACAAATTATCTGATATTTTAAAAGACTACGTATTGACCTTGACAAACAGGGATGAGGATTATAAAGGCTGCACTCTAAAAAAAAAAAATTCTATATGGCACCAAAAATGGTTCTTGGCTCGTAATCATAGGGGAACCTTTTTAAGTGCTATATTGCACCAATTTTGGTGCTTCAGTGGTTGTCCAGGCGGTTCTTCAGAAGTGCTATATAGCACCTTAGTCAAAGAACCGATGAAGTACATCTAAAGAACCGCTGAAGAACCTCTGAAGCACCAAAATTGCTGCTATATAGCACTAAAAAAGGTTCCCCTATGATTACGAGCCAAGAACCATTTTTGGTGCCATATAGAACCTTTTTTTTTTAGAGTGTGGGATATAATATAATTTCCTTCCTTCCCCTTCAGCCGTAACTTATTCACGATACAGCACTAGCCTCGAGTACCTTATTCCTTTTATAAAACGGTTACCACACAATACAAATATTAAAGCCAAAAAATATGTATCAATGCAACTTTCATTAAGTAAAATCACTAATAGCCTTACTTCCGCTAGTTTTGCATACATTGTTCATAAAGAAACTGAAGAATTAAGAGAACGTTTTAAAAAGCAAAGAATATAAATAAAAAACAAAACCCTCCAGATGCCTTTATACCCCCAGACTTTTCCAATGTAAATGTATTATTACAAAATTCAACCATGTTAAGTAGGTGCCTTTCACAATTTGAATGCACTTATTTCGCGTAGAGTAGTTATTTGCCTCCACATCATGCATTCAAATAATGTAATGCACACCTAGCCATGGATTATCCCGCTTCCCATGGTCACCTGCCAATACTGACAAGTTAAAGCGGGTATTGATGTTAGGGTCGCATGGTGTAGCGGTACTATAGTATCGCGATATTAAAGCTTCAAAATACTGCAGATGCTACTGTTTGTTTCTAGACTATAACACTCAGCAGGTGTTTCATTTCAAAATGAATCTGTGATTATGAACAATTCAGGAGTCAATGATTAATTTACTTCGTTTCTGAACGAATCAGCCTTTTTGAACGAATGATTCAGTGACTCAATCTTGGTTTTCATTTTACATTTAAAAGTAGGCCTATTATTTTATTTATTCATTCAATATTAAAAATATTAATCTCAATTATGCAATTTGTTTACACTGACTTTATTTGGTACAGCCAGTTATTCATTCTCATTAATAAAGGATTCAGAGGAAAATCTAATCTAGTAGTTTTCAATAACACCTATGGATTTATGAAAATTGTCTATTTTGTAAATTGTAATTATGAATTACCACAATACTGCAAGGTATCATGATATTACTTGGTATTACACTCGGTACGCTCTAAATCAGACACAGAGATAAAAGTGCGTTAAGATTACATTTATTTGAGTGAATTATAACATTCATTTGAATGAATTGCGTGAGAGTGTGAAATACGTCTGTGCAGCGTCTCAACTAATGAAGAAGCGCTAGTGTAATAATTACTTCAAAAACAGCGATGTTACCACCTCGCTGCTGAGAAATAAAATGTAGCTAATTCGTAGTAAAGTTGCGGGTCAGCGTTGACATTCTGTGCTCATATCGGTGTGTGTGTGTGTGTGTTTGTGTTTCAACAAAAGCAGTGTATTACTACAGAGCGGTGATCAAACTGACCTACCGGTGCATTACATGGTTTGAATGCACACCTTGCAGCCAATCAGAACTGAGTATTCAGACAGCCCATGGTATAAAGAAAAAGAAAAGATTGTGTAGGACAGGCAAAGAATTGCATTGATAAAAATAACTAAAAATGAAAGTGCAATGACAATTTTACTACCGAGTTAAAGTTAAAAACTTTTAATCGAATGAGAATTCTTAAGAAATTTGAGCTATTCACAATAAATTACACAGATCATCTATGGTGGACATACAACTGAGCATGCCATGAGATGTAGCACTAAGTGAAATAACAGAAAACTGAGCAGGAAGAATTACAATAAAAATAAAAAAAAGCGCACAGTACCCACAGTCAGTTAATATTCAGGTACAAATCAAATGTAACCTTTTTGTGTTTTTAAAAATCACACGATAGCAGTAAAAAGATACAAAGCACCAAAGTAAAACTACATACAAAAGGACTGTAGTAAGAGAAAAAAAACTAGGCTTATTGTCCACAGGTGGGCCGTAAAAACAGACGACTTCAATTATTTCTTGTTTTTTGCCTGATTTCTCGGAGAGCCTTTTAGTAAATCTCGAATCTTGAGGTAAACCCCCGTTGCTTCGGCAACCTCTGTGAACTCAGGAGTGTCCTCAAAGGGAATTATTCCTGCAGCAAATCTGCTACGGTGTGGGACGAAAGCTACTTTATTTACGGCAGGTTCCTCCGTGTCATCAGCCGCTTGAGCGCTCGGCTCTTGTGTGCTCATCTGCGGAGAGGCTGAAGCCCCATTGGTCGCATCGTGATTGCTGTTGTCCTCGTAAATTTCATCCAGGACGATAATATCACTCATCTCTTCTGGCAGGTCGATCATGTTTTCTTTAGCTGAATGTTTTTCCTGTCCGTCACTGGTCGTTTTATCTATCGTCTCATCCTCGCAGGTGGTTACTGGACCAACGGGTGAAGTTGGTGTGCTCTTGATTTCATATGCATGACTTGAGTCCTCCGTCTTTTCTCCCTCTTCCTCTGTGTCAAGCCTAAGCGAAGTGACAACACTGGGGGAACTTGGGACGGGGGTCACAGAAGCTCCAGCTTCAGAATCACTGTTGGTTGTGGTATCTGCCTTCTCGAGGGCTGCCCAAAGAAGCCTTTGCTGCTCCTCCAGTTCCTCCAAAGTCAGCCCATCCTCTGACTCCTCCCCCTCCGTCATGCCCCTCACTTGGGTGGATGGAGAATCACTTGTGGGCGGAGTTGCTGGTGGAGTACCCTTAGGGACTGGAGGTGTGCTTGGAGGCGTTCCCAGCGGTAGAGGTGGAGGACCACTCAAGGACGAAGAACCAGGAGGGAGTGGTGGGTGGAACTGGAAACCATCAGATCTCATTTGAGGCGCGTCATGATCTGTAGAAGGACAAAACGAAATCATCATGATGTTCTTTCACGATAAAAACTAATCCATATGAATCGAGAGGTTTAGTAAACATTTTTTTGAAGAGACTCGATCGCTTTATATGATGAACAGATTGAATTTAGGCTTTTATTCACATTTAAACATTGATCAACTCACACATCAGTTGTGGTAAACGGAAGCTCAAGCATGTTCGCTTCATGTGCGAAAACCAATGAGATTCATTCTCGTGTTACGCATCACGTTTGAGCTTCAGCAAGAACCAATGAGGTTCATTCTTGTGTTACGCATCACGTTTGAGCTTCAGCAAGAACCAATGAGGTTAATTCTTGTGTTACGCAGCACGTTTGAGCTTCAGCAAGAACCAATGAGGTTCATTCTTGTGTTACGCATCACGTTTGAGCTTCAGCAAGAACCAATGAGGTTCATTCTTGTGTTACGCATCACGTTTGAGCTTCAGCAAGAACCAATGAGGTTAATTCTTGTGTTACGCATCACGTTTGAGCTTCAGCAAGAACCAATGAGGTTAATTCTTGTGTTACGCATCACGTTTGAGCTTCAGCAAGAACCAATGAGGTTCATTCTTGTGTTACGCATCACGTTTGAGCTTTATCAAGAACCAATGAGGTTCATTCTTGTGTTACGCATCACGTTTAAGCTTCATCAAGAACCAATGAGGTTCATTCTTGTGTTACGCATCACGTTTGAGCTTCATCAAGAACCAATGAGGTTCATTCTTGTGTTACGCATCACGTTTGAGCTTCAGCAAGAACCAATGAGGTTAATTCTTGTGTTACGCATCACGTTTGAGCTTCAGCAAGAACCAATGAGGTTAATTCTTGTGTTACGCATCACGTTTGAGCTTCAGCAAGAACCAATGAGGTTCATTCTTGTGTTACGCATCACGTTTGAGCTTTATCAAGAACCAATGAGGTTCATTCTTGTGTTACGCATCACGTTTAAGCTTCATCAAGAACCAATGAGGTTAATCCTTGTGTTACGCATCACGTTTGAGCTTCATCAAGAACCAATTAGGTTCATTCTTGTGTTACGCATCACGTTTGAGCTTCAGCAAGAACCAGTGAGGTTCATTCTTGTGTTACGCAGCATGTTTGAGCTTCAGCAAGAACCAATGAGGCGATCAGCCAAAACTTTACTTCATAAAGTTTTAAATATGGCTATTTTTCTTACACAAACGCATCGATTCGCTTCAGAAGGCCTTTATTAACCCCTGGAGCCGTGTGGAGCACGTTATTTGACGGACACATTTTTTATGGACTTCAAAAACAGAGCAACAATTACTGCTATTATAATGCTTGGATTAGCCTGGACTTTTTTAATATAACTCCGATTTTATTAGTCTGAAAGAAGAATGTCATATACACCTAGGATGACTTGAGGGGGAGTAAATCATGGGATAGTTTTCATTTTTGGGTGAACTATCCCTTTAATTACTATACGTAGCACATTTAAAAAAAAAAAAAAAACATAAGTAAATAGTTTCACTGCAATAATGCCATGTCAAGTATGTATTCCGGAACAATCTGTGCTCATAAAACCTACAAAGCTGTGTACCTGACTCTATCTCCATATCCGATGCCGGGTGTGTTTGCTCTGAATTAGATCTCCATTTCTTTATCTTCTGGGGTGTCGATTCAGACTCATGACGCCTCTTAGTGCAGCTGGTGGCCTGCTGTGTACATATGGATATCATAAATTCCTTGGGAAATATCAATAATGGCAATAAACTAGACACATATATCGAAAAGGGTTTTTACCGTTGGAAAGGTACTGCTTAAAAAAGCAGCGAAATTTTGCTTCCATTGCTGAGGCTGCATTGGAATGGAACCGAAAGACCTGTAATCCTGTATATTGGGGGGGATCACAGAAGAGTTTGTTAGATTTCAACAGAACAGGAGACTTGAGACTATGGGCCATATTTTTAATTCAGGTATATTCACATAAACATGCTGGTAAATAATATACAGCCACAGCTCGTAAGTAAGGGGTGTGTCTCAATCAGCTCCCTATTTCAGTACTTAGGGCACAGATCAGGGAGTCGGCCATTTTAAAGGCTGTCTCAATCCCAAAATCCTTCCAGTGCACTGAAACGTTCACTCCCTTAAAAAAAATCCCACAATGCACATGTAAAACCAGGGAGCATCAATGCTCCCCATGGTCCCTACCAAAAAATACTACAAAGCATCTGTATATTGAGCAACACTAGTTATTGATGCTTTGCTCATTCAAAACTCACACTACTATGCGGGTGTTTCGGATGGTTGTGAATTAAATATTGTGCTTGTTTGTCAATACTTGAAATTGAAGCTGGTGGAAACACAAGCACATCTTTGTTTGTGTCCAATTGAAGTGTATTTACACTTACATCTCTTATGCTGGGTGGTGTAGAGACATTGAAGCCAGGAAAGTCAACCAGCTTGGAGACATCGTAAGATATATTTTGGCTGGAGTTATTTTCATCTTCATCATTTGATCCTTGCAAAGAAAAGTTAAAGGAGTTAGTTGCAGTATAGTTAAACACACTATCCTCCCTTAAATCACGCTTCTGAAAGGTGAAGGTCTTGCAGTCCTGTGGTCACCTGCAACAAACCCCTCACAATTCACTGGCCATAATAAAATACCAAACTCACTCTTACCATCATAGAGCATCAGGCCTGAGTTTTCCAGTTCTGCCTCTTTTAACCAGCCAGGCGGGTAGCCGAGCTCCCTCATGCGATAGATGAATGGAGGAAGGGTGTTTACAGTAATCCCAAGAGCATCAAGCAGATCTTGACTACACAAAGACAATATAAACTGCATATCAGAAAAATGACATTAACCCCCGGGTTTCACAGGCTTAACTCTAGTCCAAGACTAAAATGCATGTTTAAGCTGTTTTAACTGAAAGCAACTCGCACAGTTGATGACAGATCTTAAAATATGTCAGTGTCATTGTTTTGTCTCAAGGTGCACACCAGTCATGGTTTATAATGTTTGTAAAAGCTACTTAAATACCTAATCCTGGCTAAATCTAAGCTCTGTCTGTGAAACCGGGCCTTATATTACCAAATTAAAATATTTGGGAAAGGAAAGACGAAGTGCATTTGTCATGTTATCAGTACTGGAGTGTAAAGGTCTATAATTTTACATTTATATAATTTTATACTCATTGAAAGCTGCTACATAATTATGAGATTTGTGATTCAGTTAAAACTCGACAGGTAAAGTTGTTAAGACAGGCTAACATTAAAAATATCTTCATTTGTGTTTAAAAAATGAACAAAGTTTTATGGGTTTGGAACAATGCGAGTGAGTAAACAATGACAATTTTCATATTTGGATGTGCCAACTCTTGAATGCAATGAATGCAAATCTGCTGAAGTTACGCCGATTCATTTATGACATGCTGTAAAATTCACAGATATCAGACTCTCTCTCAGATGTTTATAAAATGGGAATTCAGCCAGATATTTTGTTGGCCAATTTGGGGGTACATTTTCTCTTAATACAAATTAATGCCTCTCTCTTTCTGTTTCCCCCTCCAGATGTGGAAACTGGACATGCTTACAACATTGCGAGTTGATGAACTTTATACATATAGATATACAGCGATTTATCAATGACAAACTAAATTTATTTGGGAACATCTGGAGGCCTACAGCATTGAGAAATCAATGTTAAGTGGTCTCCTAATTTTTTCCAGAGCTGTTTATTAAATTATGTTGGAAATTGGAATAGGATCGCTTCATACCTTTTTGTATTTTTTTTTTAAAGCTAATGTTTTAATCTTAGATTACTTTATTAAGAATATTAGTCTTTGACACTCTTTACTAGGGCTTCCTCCTAATAGTCGACTAAACATTAGTCAACGAGAAGGGGTTACACTCGGCCAAATTTTAATTAGTCGGTCACAAAAAAAAAATATACTCCACGTGAACACGAGGGCCAGTCAGAGGTAGTGTTGTCAAAAGTACCGACCACGATGCCAAGTCGGTACTGAAATGTAAAAAATGTGACGCTTTGAGCACTGTTGAGCTGGAATCATAAACACCTCTGACTGGCCATTGTGCTCACGCGCTCAACGGATGTGTCTGTGATTGGCTTCAATAGGTGCGTTTACACGGAGCACTGTAATCGGTTTAAAAGTCCAATCCGAATGAAAATGGTCCATATAAACACCTCATTAGGAATAAAAATGGCCAAACCGAATGAAATTGTAATCGGTTTGAGAGGGGTGGGATAAACCTTTTCATGAACCGATCAAACGAAAAATTCCACCATGTAAACGACCTGATCAGATTACTGTGAGTGTACGTCTTTCTGTGACGTGATATACAGCGCGCGCCTTCTCAACTGAAGAGCGCACGCCGCGCTCACACCAGGCTAATGTTGACACGAGAGGGAAGTACATTTTTCTGAGGTATTAAACTTTTTATTTCGTAACATGTTATGAACATGATGTTGGAATAATGACACAGACATAGCCTGGCTACAGCATCTCATCTTGACAGCGTTTGTCCTAGGCTTCAACTGCGCCTAACAGAAGAATTTATTTTTCTAAGGTGATTCTTACACTTTACAACAAATAATGAATAGCTTTTATAAAACTGTATAAGTCCTGGTGGCCGTTGAGAGTTGCCAATGCAACGGGGAACATTCAAGCTGCTGGAGAGGACGTGTCGACATTTTGTTTCTCGTAAGTTAGATATAAAAAAAAGTTAAACACAGTCTACTTTAATTACTTTTGTTAATATTTATACCTTTGTGATGATGGTATCTTTCCTTAATCATCTGAAATATCTATGCGTTTAGTACTAGTATGCGGAGCACGTCTTGAATGCTTTCATTCTTGTTCCACCATACATCCTATGTTTTTATTAATAATTTGGGTGCATTTTGTAGTTAATTTTGTGTTTTTCAAAATAAATGATTTTGATTCCGCATTCATCATTCACAGCTGTTGAAATAGCCATTGTATAGGACATAAATTTGTTTAAACTACTGCATGTCCGCCCACAGAAAAATAAATAAATATAAAAATTACCAACACAGAACTATTGATCCACGATACTAACGTTACGAATCTGATGCGGCAGACAAACTGTGTGTGCATGTCACAAAACGATTCACATCATGCACATGTAAACAGCAGATCGGTTTAGATAACGTCTCATGTAAACAGTCCACCGAATCTTTCAATCGGAATGATAAAAAAGTGTGCATGTAAACGTGGCTAATGATCAGCGCACGGGAGCGCCTGAAAGCGGGAGCAGGAGCAGGAGCGTTTGAAAGCACAAGCAGGCGTCGTCCAGCGGACCGGTAGGCTGATAGGAGCCTGCATTCAAACGCTCCCGTGTGTATCTGTGTATTGATGTATATTTACAACATGTTTTTGAAGCGCTGGTCATTGTAGCCAATCAGACATGTTTGAGGAGCGCGTGAGCACAATGGCCAGTACTTTTGACAACACTAGTCAGAGGTTTTTGTGATTCCGCTCAACAGCGCTCAAAGAGTCAAATTTTTTAAATGTCAGTACCGACTTGGTACCGAAGTCGGTACTTTTGACAACTGTACTGTGGAGATGAGAGCTAATCATCAACTTAATCTTTGTAGACAACACTAGTTTGTTAAATTATTAAATTGTTCAGACACTGAACACAATTGTCCCCCCCCCCCCCCCCCAACACAAAAACAAACACTTCATAAGATGGCTGACCTCATTATTCCTGGCTTGTACTTTGCAAATCGCTCCTCAACCTCTTCTGCATGGTAGCGTTGGTTGCTCAGATTGCTGTTCTGTGAAAACTCCTTCCTTTTTTCATTGATACGAGCCATATCTTTGGGCTTAAACAGTAAAAATGAAAAAGGTTTAAATTAAAGGCTCAAAGTTTGATTCATAACTGTGTCATAAATGATCTTATGCCAAATATAAAACACAATAATGCAACTGTAAATATGACTCTAGTACAGATATCATTTCAATAATTAAAGAGAAACACCTGAGGACAGTCGCGCAGCTGATGGTCCTCAGAACCGCAGTTAAAACAGCATGGTCTAGGTCTGGGAAGACAACACAAGCAATCGAAATCAATACTCATTTGCACAGCAAGTCTTGTAAAGACAAGCATCAGCACGGTTGCAATACCTTAACAATATTAATATCCAAATGCTGCTATTGTAAACATACCTTTTCGCCTTTACCTGCACCTCTTGGCCCTCGAGGGCAATGATTTGTCCAAAGAGCTGCTGGTATCTTTGCAAAAAAAGATTCAGGAGCAGTGATGTACATAGACGTGTAAAACAGAGTAAAAGCATTACCTAGATCACAAAAAGCACAGCAAGTGTAAGCTGGCTATAAACTTTTAGGATACTTGGGAACTTCCCATCCCTCAGTCAGTTGGGGGTTTTCATTCAGCAGCGGCTGGCCGAGTTTATCAACACAGAAGTTGGCGAAGTATAAAACACTCCCTATTATCTACAAACCAAAAACAAGTTTGATTTTTAGTGGTTTCAATGGTCTAAATGAATATGAATAATGTGCGATGTGTCACTGCTATATAAAACTCACACTGAAAGCATTTTTTATATGTTTGGAGTCACTGGAAGTCTTCGCTTTATAGCTCTCCTCCATGACGAAACTTGAATGCTACAAACAAAGAAAAAACAATTGTAGCTTACTGATGAAGACTATTGTATCAAATTCCTTGTCCAGTGATATTAAATATGTACATGTGGGTTGACATGAAGAGCAGAGCCTTCTGGATCATTGTTACACTCTTGTAGGCGTTTCTGGACAAGACAGTAGATGAAGTCTTCGATGTCTTTCCGACACTGCCTAAACACACACACACACACACACACACACACACACACACACACACACACACACACACACACACACACACACACACACACACACACACACACACACACACACACACACACACACACACACACACACACACACACACACACACAAAGAGCATCTCTCAACAAAGCTTCATTTTTGAAAACATAAAAAAATGAAGGATGATCCAGTGAGTACCTACTTGGAAATGACACTGTTTCCATAATTAACCTGACAAAGTGGCCCATCGGTTTTGGAATCTGCTATTTTTATCCCCCTGGCATAAAAATGACAGTTGAATCAATAAATCAATAATTGCAAATGCCCAGTTTAACCGTATATAGAGTGTAAAAAATTATTTTTCACTCACGTGGGACGACTTAATATGTTCAGCTTTCTCTTCAGTTCCTCATGTGGATCATCATTAAGGTACAAAATTCAACACTCAATATAAAAGACAGACAACAAGCAGTGGGGAAAAAAAGATCAAAATAGAGATAGTAGAGGTACACAAGCATATTATCGATAGGTATCAGCATTTTTCATCTAATTGATATTGAAATTAGATAATACAAGAGCATATGTATTCCAGTGAACCATCTTTCTAAGTTACACCAGTGGCTGTATTACAGAAACTTCCCATCTTAATTCTTGACTGACGATTTGAAAAAAAGTCATATTACAGAAAAAGTTTCTAAGTCCTAAACATTCAATCTTCTTTTTATCCCTGTACATTTTCAGTCTTGGTGCTTGATGTCACTTGCAGAATGTGAAACTGTAAATAGTGTAAGCTTTTTCTAATAGAAACATTCAAAATAAGAGTTACAATATTGATTATTGACCATAGCAAACACAAACAAACAAATCAGCGGTTGGTGCAAACTTAAAAGGATAGTTAACTCAGAAATGGAAATTCTGTCATTATTTACTCACCCTCATGTTTTAGTTCAAACCCGTAAGACTTTCGTTCATCTTCGAAACACAAAATAAGATGTTTTTGATTAAATCTGAGAGCTTTCTGACCCCTCCATTGACAGCTACGCAACTACCACTTTCAGGCCCCAGAAAAGAAGGAAAGACATCATTAAAGGACTCCATTTGACTCCAGTGGCTAAACCTGAATTTTATGAAGCGACATGAGTACTTTGTATGCGAAAAAATAAAATACAATTTACACCTTTATTTACAAAATATGAATCTCCGTCGCGCGTCCACGAGAGCAGCGTGTTGTGTTGACACGAGAGAAGACGTTATTACGTGAACGCGCGATTAATATTAAAGCTCTCAGATTTAATTCAAAACTATCTATATTTGTGTTCCGACGATGAATGAAAGTCTTACGGGTTTTGAAACGACATGAGGGTCAGTAATTAATGACAGAAATGTCATTTTTGGGTGAACTATCCCTTTAAATCACACTTTCATCGTAACTGATCTACACAAACATCAGATATTTTTTTCCACTAACATTGCCTTTTAACATATCTAATGTACACAATAAAAAGTACAGTAATAGATACAGTTATCTCCAGCGATACAGCTATATTCAACAACCCAGCAAAGCAGTCATATATATATCATCCGAAAATGAAAGCCAGCGCGCGCCCTGGATGAGCCACTAGAAGGATATTCTCCGCGTTCAGGCGCTCTATTGTTTCTTCGCACACTTCTAACGTCTGCCGAAGCCCCCGGAGTCGATCTGAACTCTCACCCTCTTCTTCATCGCCTTCGTCTACCATACGAATATGCCTTGGCGCTTTCTCTTCGAATTGCTCGAACAATTCTGCATCTCCAAACTCCACCGCCGCCATGTTTGATGACCAAAATGCGCGTCCGGTTCGAAGGGCAAATCCTACAAGGCGCTGACGCGGGACTGCTGATTTGCTAGAGACGAGAATCCGGAAGAAAATATACAAACAACACTGAGTTTGAGGAATACTTCACACTTAAAGCATAAGCAGGCTATATGACCACTCCTAAGTTAGAGTTTGCGGTTTTACTATGCTCTTCTGTAACCACGTTAAAGGTGATATCTGGCATGTCAGGGTGTTTGCAATAAACACTTAATTTCTATACTATTTGAACATATCCCTGTCTGTAAAGCATCATGACATCTGGAGGAGTGTCTCTCATCAATATGCCACATTGGGAGAGTGGAAAGAGGAGGATACGATTCTTGTATCTTACAAACAATAACACGTTTAACGTTACTAAACGAAGCACAAATGAGGTAAGTGTATCAATAACAAAAACGCCATTGATATTTGGTGACTGTCACACAAGATAAACATGAATATATATTAGGATTGTCATCATATAAAATGCAGTAAATGGTAAAATATTTCTTTGTCTTACGTGGACCTGTTGATATAAAAACTGCTTTGTCTTTAGATTTGTTTAAATTACACTTTTTTGAGCCAAATCTCAAAACTGTCCTATGGTGTGACTGTCTCAAGCATGGTTCAATGAATTACAACTTTTATACATTAAAAAGAAAAGCTTACACATGTTAATAAATACTTCAGGCATAATTTTACAAGTGTCTATTTTATTAAATGATCCTTCCATATATTTCTAAAAGTGTAGGAACTTGATACATTGTGTCACTGAAAACCATGTCCTCCGCTTTGACGCCATATCCTGATTTTAAATCAGGCCAATGTCACTGACAAGTTTAATTAGTTGAATGACCCCATTCAAGGTCATGTTACTGTGAAGCCCATGACATCTGTACATGGTAAGATTTTGTCTCAGAATTGTTTAAATATTTTAAACATTTTGGACCCACTATAAAAGTGTTCATTTCTGTTGTTTTTTGGTGTGACAGCCCTATATTCTTAATTATTTCTATGTCACACCATAGTAAAAGTTTTTTTTTTTTTTAAACAGTTAAAACCAGTCTATGTTGGTTGGCTGGTCTTAGCTGGTTTGGCTGGTGGCAAAACAAAACATAGCGTCAGGGGTTACTCTTTTAGCGAAAGGCAACTCGCATATCGCTGACCGCCGGAAGCTAGTTATTTTAGTCTATAAAGTTTTAAATATGGATATTTTTCTTACACAAACACACCACTTTGCTTCAAAAGGCCTTTATTAACCCCCTGGAGCCATGTGGAGCAGTTATATGATGGATAGATGCACTTTTATGGACTTCAAAAATGAAGCATCAATCACTGCCATTATAAAGCTTGGAAGAGCCAGGACTTTTATTAATATAACTCCGATTGTGTTTGTCTGAAAGAAGAATGTCATATACACCTAGGATAACTTGAAAAATCATGGGCTAATTTTCATTTTTGGGTGGACTAACATGTTAAGCTGGTCAAGCTGGGCCCACAGGCTGGTCAAGCTGCTGTTTAGCTGGTTTTAGATGCTTGGTCAGCTGGTCTCCCATCCTGACCAGCTAAAGAAGTGGTCAAATCCAGCCTGCAAAACCAGGTGTGACCAGGCTAGAAGACTAACTAAAACCAGATGTTTTTTTAGCCGGGTTTCCACTGTGGTTTCTCATTTTTCCAGCGAGCGTTCAGCCTTTTCTTGATTATTGATCAATTAAATGCATGTTTACAAATCTCTTTAATTCATATCTGTTTAAAGTTGTTTTTGGGTTACACTTTATTTTAAGGTGACATTGTTTCATTGTGCTGAGTAATATTTATTAACTACGTGTTAGGGTTCTGGTTAGTTACTTGTAGTTATCCATAATTCACTGCTGTTACTTTAGTAAGTACATGTAGTTATCACACTACAATACATCACCTTCAATTAAAGTGGGTTACGCTTTATTTTAAGGTGTCATTGTTACACTGTAATTATACATTTAAGTATTGAGTAATATTAATTAACTACATGAACTTACTATAGAGTTAGGATTAGGTTTGGTTTAGAGTAAGTTGCATGTAATTACGCAAAATGTATAGTTATTACTATAGTAACTGCAAATACTGTAACATGTAACAATGACACTGTAAAATAAAGTGTTACCGTTGTTTGTAAATCAATTTTATATGAAGAAAGTGTAGCGATACCGGAATGATGTACGTTTGCAGTAACATTTTTTGTAGGACCTGATGATTCCTCAAAAACGCAATTTAATTGACTAATATATATGGGTCAAAGACAAGACGTCACAATTTTGGTGTCCGCATCAAATTATGTTTACAAAAGTCATTTTATATACATAAAAACATGTTAAATGCAAGTAAAGTGTCTACTTTACTATTTCAAATAACTTTTGTCAAAATAAAATGTCAACATTTAGGGGAAATAATGTTCCAAAGTGTAAAATTGTCATTCAGCGTAATGGTCCGGTCTTTGATTTTGCCATTACATCTTTAAATAAATGTATAAAATAACAAATAAAAAAATATATTTGTTTTCTTGGCATTTTCAAATATGTGTTGGCTGTGTTATATTAAAAGGACTATGTCTTACTTATTTTTTAATTATACTTTTAACAAGTATTTAAATAACCAGGGGACTTTTGTCCCGAAAATCCAGTTTGTAAGAGATCATTCAGTGTAATATTCAGATCAAGAAGTCATTCTGAAATCATATAAAAAACAGATAGTCATTCAACAGTCTGTGACATCATCAAAAGGCCCCCTGAAGACCATGTGGTGCAGCGGAAAAGTGAATTCATTGCTCTTAAATATTTGATAATTCCACATTTTTATGGTGTGGTATCCTAAGTTACAAAACCGTACGTCATTCAGAGAAATGCCAAAAAAACATTTATATTGTTAGAATTTTTGAAAAATAAGTAGATGTTGTGAATAATTGTGATTAACTTTACTGGTCAAGCTCACTTTTTGATATAGATGGCCAGCTTATGGCCTGCAATATAAGCTGAAGTAGAAGTTTCGTCATTCGGGGTAATGCTTTTTTCATTCAGTGTAACAGATATATTTATGTAAAAAATTAAACAATATACTTATTCTAACCTGTAATCATAAAAATATATAAAACAAAATTTTATTATATTTTAAATGATTTTCACTTCCTTACAAAAACTTCTTGCTGGCAAATGGGTAAACCTAGTGGTTTGAAGGATAGTGGATTTAAAAATTACAATTAATTAGTATTTGTGGGCTGGACTTTGATGCTTAAATAGAGTCTTTTAATATGCCATCAAATGATTCCTGTTTTAAATATGCCTAATAAGATTTTCTGATACATAAATATTGTTACACTGAATGACATTTTAGTGGGTGTCTTCTGTAAATCATGGTAAAAAATGTGTGATAGTCATTATTTTTTGCTAAGAAAATATAAAATTAAACAGGACACATTCTAATGTACAGGAAAAAACTAAATTTAAAGCTGTATTACACATTTATTTTTTTGATGCTTGAAAACCCCTGTTTCGTCTTTGACCCATGGACATTAAAGGGTTACTTCAGCGATTAGCATTAAGCTTTGTTTCAGTAGAAACCCAGTAGTATATTCGAATTATGGTACTTTCCCCCCTCATTTCCCCCTGAGATGAGAGAATTATGCATTTTATTTCTGGAAAAAATCCTTTTTTTGGCCAGAGGCTAGAGACTACAGCCACTAGATGGAGCTGTTCCCCATGTTTTCAACCCGCCTACAGGGGAGAGATCTCACTCACAGAATGTAAATGCACACGGCCGCTCGGCTCGGGCATTAATAACAGGGCGGTGCGGAGCAAAGTGAGTGTTTCAACTTTTCAATGAATTCCTATAAAAGTTAAGCTTCCATAGGCATGATCTGAAAACGCACCTGACTGGACACACATCGTGAATGACATCCGCGCTTACCTCAGCTCTGCTCAGCTCTTCGCTCTCGTGATGAATGAAATCTGACTCCTGATGCGTCTGTGACGCGACTTTCGTTCGGCTCACTCACACTTTATTGAAAAGACACGTTCAGTTTTTAATTGTAGTGTCTATTCTCTAACTGAACAAAATTATTTTATTATTATGAAAATCAAAAAGACGGTGGGGGCGGAGTCATGGTGGGCAAGTGATAACCAGTAGCCGTGGCTGTGGGAGTGGCGTCGTTGGGCAGTGAAGCAAGTGCATTCTGGGAGTTGTTGTCTTTCATCCACATGAGACAAAAATAATTTTTCTGTCTTTTCTCAGTCTAGAAGGCACCAAATTCAAAAATAATTTGACATTTCTACTAGTGTTAGACCGATATCGGGCCGAAATTTGCGATTTTTAAGTCTATCTGCATTGGCCGATACAAGGCTGCTGCGTTCGCCGATATTTTTTCCCCTGCATTATTTACAGACAGGCGTCCACAGGCAGCTCTCACCGTCTTCAAACTCTCTTGCTCTCCCTCCCTCGCGCATATTAATCAAAATCAATTGAGAATTGACACGATGGTAAAAGGTCGAAAGACTGAAGTTTCACGTGGAGCATTGGGAGATTTTTTTCCTGAATTACCGCTGGTGTTGCTCTACAAGAGATTCCCCCCTTCTATATGTAAAGCGCTTTGAGTGCCTAGAAAAGCGCTATATAAATGTAACAAATTATTATAAGTTAAGTGCACCTACACTCTAGGTGAAAATGGACTAACCCATCAATTGGGTTGTTTTAACCCAGCAATTGGGTTGTTTTAAGCAAACATTTAACCCAACCGCTGGGTCAAAACAACCCAATTGCTGGGTAAGTCCATTTTCAACCCAACTTGGGTTATTTTTAACCCAGCATTTTTTAGAGTGTAACCATTAAATGACTAGGTTGTAAACTGTTTTAAAATGAAGTATAGTACAGTCAGTGTGCACTTTATTATGCTGCTTGCTTGTTGATACTGTGTGCAATAGTGTAATTATTTTATTTATGCTTAAATATTTATTTTCAGAATTTATTTTCACCACTGAACTCTTTTTTTTCTTGTTCTACCTCACCTGTTTTTACTATTTGTTGAATATTGTTTTTTTTAGTTCAATAAATGTTCCTTTTTTAAATTTTAAATTATCATCATGATCATTGTGTCATTTTTATGTTGTAAATTGAGGGAGAAAAAGCAGTATCGGCTCCAAATATCGGCTCAAGAAAATCGGCAGCCCGTATCGTTCATCGGCTAAGGCTGATGAAAAAAAATCCATATCTGTCGATCCAAATGACCCAGTTTAAATACACATTCATCTTCCCCCGCGCAGAAGTACCCCTTTCATTTTGTATGGTTCCTCCAATGAATTACATTTGGTGTGTTTTTGTTTATTTTGTAGGATCAGATGATCCCTCTCTTTCTTGGAGCCGATCTGTTCTCAGACACAGACGTCCGCAGTGAAAACCAACCCAGATACCATGCCAAATTTGCTAAACGAGGATTGGCAACTAAACTGGTTTTCTCATCAGGTTTGTGGTGATCATATTTTGGCCTGGGCATTAGATGATACTAGTTAATTTTCATGAACTATTAGAGGTTAATATTCACCTCATTGCTCCCTAGACTTCAGACTCCAAGGGCTACGACTTCCTTGTTCCAGCAACAGTCTGTGGTTCTATAGCGTTCAAGGGGTTTTTCGAGTGGCATTTGAACTGTACAGCAAACAAGACCAGCTCTCAATCATGGAGTCATTTCAGGTAATCTGAGGTTGATATTTTTTTTCTGTCTTTGTATCTTCACAATTTCTAATAATTTGTTTTTTTTGTTTATAATTCTGTTCGTAAGGATCTTTGGAAATCTCGAATAAATGACAACAACTTAAACACGACCTATCATCTTGGTGCCCAGGACGTTCAACCCCAAATTGAGTCGCAAACAATTTTGCCAACATGTCCATCATACCAAGGCCATCGACACTCTGACGGAGGGGAGATGAACATCTGTCCGATAGCCACAGTTCAGTCAGATATTTCATCATCTACAGACCACGACTACTGTTCCTTAGAGCAAATGAACTTAAGCCAGTCTGCTTTACTTGCTGAGAAACTTCACAGCCTGGCGGAAAAAGTGAGGTTACTTACAAATATTGAAGCAGAACAATTAAACACTAGCACGAAGGTCTTGGACTATGTTGAATACTCTATTACCGGGATGATTGAAGAGGAAAGACTGACGGAAACTGTGATGGCCCTGTTTCACACTCATTTTAAGAGCTACTCCATCTACTCGAGCAGTCTGTTAAAGGCTGTGGCGGGTTGGCTTGGCCAGCAGTTCAGTGCAGCCAACAGCACCATTAGCCACCGGGTCGAAGGTTTTAAGGCCCAACACATTGAGCACATTACCAACTTGCCCCCTCCAGAGGAGCTGGCGACCGAACTTTTCCCAGAGGCGATGCGGAATCTTCTTGCACACTGGATGGGTCTGAGTGACGAGGCGGAAAACTGGAAACGACACAGCGAATACCCCATTTTATTGCTTATCCTAGAATTTGCCAATCACAATCTTATCACTGGGGTCGCCCATGTATTGTATTCCAGTCTAATATGCAAATAGGTCGTTATTTTCGCGTGTTATGTCATAAGGTGCTATTTTTATAGTTGTATAGCTTTAAAACACAAATGATTCCAAATAAATAGTTTACCATTAAAAGTCAAATGTTTGACATGTTGAGGGCACAAATGTAGCATTTGGTCAAAAACAAATAAAAAGTCTTAGGCCAAACTATTAAGAATTTAAAAGGAAAATGGCTATCTTTCATAGTTCATACACTATATTGCCAAAAGTTTTGGAACGTCTGCCTTTACATGCACATGAACTTTAATGCCATCCCATTCTTAATCCGTAGGGGTTACGGATTCCTTTGCAGCTAGAACAGCTTCAACTCTTCTGAGAAGGCTTTCCACAAGGTTTAGGAGTGTGTTTATGGGAATTTTTGACCATTCTTCTAGAAGCGCATTTGTGAGGTCAGACACTGATGTTGGACGAGAAGGCCTGGCTCTCAGTCTCCGCTCTAATTCATCCCAAAGGTGTTCTATCGGGTTGAGGTCAGGACTCTGTGCAGGCCAGTGCCTAAATGTCTTGGTATGCTGAAGCATTAAGAGTTCCTTTCACTGGAATAAGGGGCCAACCCCACACCATAACCCCCCCTCCACCAAACTTTACACTTGACACAATGCAGTCAGGCAAGTACCGTTCTCCTGGCAACAGCCAAACCCAGACTCGTCCATCGGATTGCCAGACAGAGGAGCGTGATTGGTCACTCCAGAGAATCCAGTGGTGCCGTGCTTTACACCACTGAATCTGACGCTTTGCATTGCACTTGGTGATGTAAGGCTTGGATGAGCTGTTCGGCCATGGAAACCCATTCCAGGAAGCTCTCGACACACTGTTCTTGAGCTAATCTGAAGGCCAGACAAAGTTTGGAGGTCTGTAGCTATTGACTCTGCAGAAAGTTGGCGACTTCTGCACACCTTAGCATGGGCTGACCCCACTCTGTGATTTTGCGTGGCCTGGCACTTTGTGGCTGAATTGCTGTTGTTCCCAATTGCTTCCACTTTGTTATAATACAACTAACAGTTGACCGTGGAATATTCAGTAGTGAGGAAATTTCACGAATGGACTTATTTCAGATTTCGATTGGAACTGTTTAATAACAAACATTGTGAGGGAACAATACTGAGGGGCAATTATAAGACACAATTTCCAACTAAAAATGGAATAGAGTTTTGGCCATTCATTTACACAACAGCGTTTTGGGGGCCGGAAAATGCGAACTTTTGAAAACGGGTGTCAAAGTGCAAGTTTAAACTGATATCATTATAGTCTCCACGTAAACTACAAAACTGCGAATGTTTGATTGAAATGGAAAGGACGTAATATGGGCATGCGCATTGCCAACTACTGGCCTGGCAGCAGAATACAGCGTTTTTAGTTGATTGTTTTGACAGCATTGTTGTCTAGATGCAAAAAAGCTTTTTGAATTTTTAGTACATCGTTGTCATTTAGACCCATTATTATATTTGGTATCAATTATTACAGTTGTATCCATCTTTTTAACTTAATAACAGCTTGGTCTATTTGAGCGTATGCAAAAGTTAGATAACTTTCATTCCGGCATTACCTAATTACCACACAAGTTCAAATATGGTGTTGCTGACCGCTATTTCTATTTATTTGAGTAGTACGCAACTATGCATATTTTATTCAGTTAGTTAGCTAAACCTAGCTATTAATGATCACCACCTTGCAATAACCTAAGATAGCACAGATGCTACGGTAAAAGTTGGGGTTTTTCTTAGTGTATTAAGAACAAGCCACATATCAAAAATGTTTGATTTTCATTTATGAAGTATTTTACATGATAAATAGTTTTATTGTGAAATGTGTTGGTCTGGTTTTTTTTGTTGTTTCTCAACCGAAACTATTGAAATGTCTGCCATGATAATTTGTGCCCTTAATATATATATATATATGTAGTAACTATTTTATTAAAACCAATAAAGCATCAACAATATAGCATCGCCCCCTAGTAACCAAGGCAGAAATGGATTCACACCTGTTTGTCGTTGAGATTTCAGGAATTGCTAGCGTCAGAGTTTCTCAATACAAACACAGTGAAATATACAGACACATTCCCCACCCAAAAATCCAAATGAAAGCTTTACAATATGAAACCCTTTTCAGAGACCAAGCCACGATATATGTTTGTGCAATCAACTGTATTTACATGTGAATTTGCAAAATGAATAAAACGACAGATCTGATGAATTATACATGCAAGCTAATGCACCAGCATTCTCTACAAGCACGTACAAACCAGCTTTACAGGGGCAACGTGGGCCAGAATTTACAGAAACAAGAAGCACAAGTACAGAATGTTCAGACGGCATCCATGCCCCTTGATGAAAACGAGGAAGAGAAACCAAGACCCATCCCCCTCTGCGTGTGTGTCTGTGAGCGGGCCATCTCGTACTGGACGTCCAGGTTGCGGAACATCTCTTCCTGCTGCTGCAAGGTTTTAAGACCTTCTTCGGTGGTAGTTCCTGATGAAGTAGCTTCCTCTTCACCCTATGGGGAACACAATCAATCAGAACGGTCTATATTCTATATTAAAGAGCACATATTATGGCCTTTTTCAAAGTCTTGGTTCTCTACTAGAATAGGTTTTCATGCTTGAATGTTCAAAAAAAAAACATTTTCTCAAATATTTTACATTGTGCAGCACCTCTCTTCTTAGTAACGCACCATTTAGTTCCGGTCTCTATAAAGCCCCTCCTTCTGAAAACCACAATGTGTTCCGATTGGTCGGCTGGACTAGTTAGTGATTGGGCAACCCCTTGGGAAATGTCACGCCCCTTACCATAACTGCTAGTTTCAACACAATACTAATACCTGGACCTGCTCCTTTATTTTGTGAATGCCTCGGGTGGGAATCAGGGCTTGACATTAACACCCGCCAAATGCGAGTGTATTTGCGCATCATTTTACACAAATTTTGTGGTTACACCCGAAGAGGGCGCATATAAAGGGCTAAATTGTGGCCACATATACAGGACTAAATTGAGTTCTTTTTCGTGGCTTATCGCTCTTAAACAGTCAAATACACACAAAATAATGTCAAATGCCGGACTTTGTGAATATTCTCGTAAACACAGTCAGTTCTGTATTAAGTGAACGTAAACAGTTGAGAAAGAAAACGCATGTGTAACAGTGTAATGGATCCGTGCGTCAGGTCTTAAAGTGACAGCAGCCTAATATACCTGCAAAATTATAAGATAGTATTAAAAATATCTCTGTGGCAGTTTTTCCCCATGGTATCAAAGTCAAAATTGTGGCCAGTGAAAATGCTGAGTTTGGAAATTTGGAAAACCACTAGCCACAGTGGCTGGTGAGCAAATAGGTTAATGTCAGGCCCTGGTGGGAATTATTTAAATGAGGAATATTATGACGTGTTCGTTCACAGAAGAAAACTCAAGACTACAATGGAGGCATTTCAGGGAGTTCAGAAACAGTAGCCGTGTTTCAGTTACCCTTCAAATTGCGCTACTTGAAAATACGGCCAACGGAAACACGGCAATTTTGCAAAAAACTCCCATATATCGCAAAAAAAGTTTACATTTACATGTCACCTGGTGTATAGAAGACAATTATTGATGACCCTGTATGTTGTACAGAAGACGAGACTGAGTTCTTTATTAAACTCATAAGAGACAATAGAATTACAGGAATACTGGATTCTAAACAACAAAGAAATGCCACAAGTGATAATTTAAGACCTTGAAGCAGATCTGAGGGAGAAACACCCACAAACATTTCTCCGTGGCCGCTCCAAAGTATACAGTTCTTTCCTTGCCATTAATGCTTGGATAACATGCCTACGTGTCCTTCCGTTAAAAATAATGGCTAGTGCGGTGACTGAGATGTACATAAACCTACAACATGCGTGGCATCATTTTGGAATGACCTTTCACGAGAGGAGTTTTAGTCGCATAACATCGGTTAATGGAAACGCCGTCATTTCGCAATAGTTTAGAAAATGTCGCAAAAGTTTTGCGCAAATCTGTAATGGAAACGCGACTACTGACACTGATATAGAGAATAACCTTTGGAGTGACGTTGTTGACTTTTTTCATGCGCAAACAGCAACATTAAAGACAGTAGAGAATGTAAAAGAAACACAAAAAGACCCCTTTAAATATGAGATTTCTCCATTTCGCACAGTAAGAACATTTTGAATAGATAATGTAATATTTAAGACAGGAAAGCACTTACTTTAATTCCCATAAGCTTGCGAAATTTCACATTTTGGTCTTTATTGCCAAAATTCAGCTTCTCCCAAAGCTCCGCTGTCTGCGACTTGTCCTACAACAAAAACATACATTAATACTGGACAAATGCGGTGATGTCTGAAATGCTCTGAAACAACAGATTCTCAAACTACCACTAAACAGTTACGGTCACACTTTAGATTAGGGTCCAATCTCACTATTCACTACAACTTTTGCCTCAAACTCCTAATTACTGCTTATTAATAGTTAGTAAGGTAGTTGATAAGTTTAGGTATTGGGTAGGATTAAGGGATGTAGAATATAATCATGCAGAATAAGGCATTAATATGTGCTTTATAAGTACTAATAAACAGCCAATATCCTAGTAATATGCATTCTAATAAACATCTAGTTAATAGTGAGAATTGGACCCTAAACTAAAGTGTTACAATTACTTAAATGATTGATCAATCTCAAAACTGGATTTACAAAACGCAGCAGTCTTAATAATCTCCAACTGCCATTTATAAAGGCTATAGTTTTGAGACAAGATTATGAATGTTAAACTGCATGTCCTATTGAAGTCTCTCCAACTGATCACTTCCTGTTAGGCTGTTTAATATCAAACATCATGTATATCACGGTTTCAATTGTTGGTTGTTTGTCAGTCTATTTAGGAGATTGACCAATGATCATATAGAGATGCCAAGCTTGCATAGGGTCCCAGTAAAGCAGGGTTTCTTATGAAGTCAAAACAACTGAAGTGTTTGATTTTGAAAGAAATTAAACTAAACTGTTCTTAAACTGTATTGTATTTGCATGTTCTTTTCCTAAGACGATACAGAACATACAAGACTGAAGAAGTCGCTTTTCCTTTGGGCCAAACTGTTCTGTTCTGTTTGTCAACCGCTCCATTCCGCGCTGATCCGAGCCGTCCGGTAAGGATATGGTTTCGTTTTCTACTGTGGTGCTGCAATAACGGAGCTCTTTATAATGTAATGCAAACAAGTCAGTCGTTGTCTTGGTAATGCAAGAGTTTACAGACGATACGTGATGTAAATAGCGACTGCGTGAGGGCCCGATCACAGAACGTGTTTTTGCAGCTAGAGGCGCCTTTTTTGAATAGATTTCTGATGGCAGAGTGCGTTATGTGCACTGCTTATGCGCCCCGGGCACCTCGCGATTTAACCGCCTGCTGCGCCTCGCGTTTTAGAAGGAGCGCCTGAAGTTGAAAAAAAAAATAAAAATCAACTCTGAGCGGAAAAGTGCCCGACATCTTCACGTTTTTTCCTATTGTCCAATCGAATGAATGGAGAGGCGGGCCTTCCGTTGTGGTGACCGTTACCTTGATGAGACTGCCAGCACAGCTGATTCGGGGGTTGCCAAGAAACATAAAAAAACCCTGCAGCGCACTGCCATTTTCTAAATTGAAAAACGTCAACCAAAAAAGCCAGTGGGCCTCGCGTTTTCAGACCTGAAAAACCTGTTCTGCATGATCGGGGCCTATTAAATTCTTATGAAGGATGACCAGATAATTCTTTGAACTGTATTATTAATGTGTGTTCACATAACTCAAATAACGCGTTTAGCAAGCTACGTAGAAACTGGCAGCCAGGTAATCGATCATGAGTGGCAACATCCCAACACAGTTTGGCAGCACGGTTCCTCATACCCCTTCGTTCGAAGTGTGGTCCTGAAAATGTTTTGTTTGAAAGGCTATCTGGCCCTTACCCCTACCACTCCAGCCAAAAGAGAATCGAGACACCCCTACCCCTTTCACGTGAACGCCGCGCAAAACGAAGGGGTAGGGGAAAGGGAAAGGTTATGGGGTAGAAATGGGATTAGGCCTGTTCACCATCTAAAGCAATTCATAAGACTTGGATTAAACCGCTTAAGTCATTTGGATTTTTTTTTTTTTACCATCTCTTTATAAACGTTTTGAAGCATCAGTGTTTTGGGTGAACAGACTTTAAAGGCAGTGAGAGAAATCTCTCAGATTTAATTAAAAATATCTAGGGATGCACCGAATCCAGATTTTTGGGGTTCGGCCGAATACCGAATCCACTGGTTAAGATTCGGCCGAATCCGAAACCGAATACCGAATCCTACTCCCATCCGCAGTCCATTATCACAGTAAACACATTAATGAAGTTAACAACGTCCACAGCAGTGTAGGGATGCTACCATTAACTGTTTTGGTCAAGTTTATTAAAGTAAACATTGTCGTCTATGTTCTTCTCGACGCTATTTCATGATGGTTTATAGAAAAATTACCCCGAGTCGTCCTCTGTCGTTTCAAAGAACAACCCAACCCACCATCGTGATGCCACGCCCCGGTTGTGAGTCTGTTGTGTGCGACACACACTAATCCTCTTCTATAGTATTAGTTAAACAAAAACTTAGCAGGGATTGCTCTGTAAATTAAATTGAGAATGTAACTAATGCATATATGCTATTTTAAATACTGTAGTCTATGCCAGATATATAGCCTACATTTTGAAATCATTTGAGGCTGAAACATCATAAGCATGCGTGTTTATTTAAGCACTTCCGTCAGTGAAACAACACAGCCTATAAAACAAAAACGATTTTCAGTAAATAATGGTAACCTCAAGAATATATGAAAATTAAATATTAGTTAGAAAAATATTTGATTCATACTATTTCCCCGCAAAGATGCGTCATATACCACTCTGCGCTTTGAGAGGAATGGGACACTGAATGGACACCTTCTCGAATATCTTCGTCTTCATATGTTCTACTGATGTTGCAAAGCAACACTTGTTGTAAAAGGTCTGAAGAGCGGATTTTATCTTCCACAAGGTCAAAGACATTTAGGCAATGTTTGATTATTCACTGCCAAAGAAAACGAAACTAAAATCACCGGCGTGTGTGAAATGCGCTATTCAAATAAACCAAACTTGACGCGCCTTACCAAGTTTAATAACAAGAACAAACTGTGTTAAATAAAATTTGAAGTAAAAAGGTATTCGTCCTACAGTGTTTTTTATACTTTCCCACAGTAAAGGATGTGAATAGTTATAATAGACTTAATTATAAGCAAACGAAAGGAAGAAACGTTTATAATCCCCTGCGAACATGGGTGCGACGTGAGTGAAGTTTTTGTGAAAAGAAACGAGATAGATGTCCATGTCCATTGGGATAAAATGGACTAGGCCTATTGTTCAAATTCACGGAAAATCGAGTGACCATATCCAGATTGCAAAACAGAATGAAAAAGTGCAATCTGACCATTATTTCCTTTCTAGGCTAAACAAAGCTTTGCGCTTCACTCCTGTGGTATTCACGTGAAACAGCTTCACATACAAAACACTGGGTTAGTAAAATAACGAAGTTATTTTCTTAAAAAGTAGAAAATAGTATTTATGTAAAGAGATATATTAAAATAAAAAGAGCTCAACTCTTAAGTGGAAGGAACCTATTTTTCCCCCTCACGTGCAACCTAGCAGATGAATCATTATTTGGGTTAGTAAAAATAACGAAATTTGGTTTTAAGAGAATAGTATATATGTAAAGATATATAGTATATTATCTACCTATTTACCTAATTCCGGTTCTTCAAAGCTTACGGATTCAGTGTATTTTCGTTTTGTCATCTTAATTTGGTAATTATTTAAGTGAAAATATTTAGTGTAGGCCTATATATTTTATTAATTTTATTTATATTTTATCTGATCTATAGATCTATAGGCTGTTTGCACGTTCGACCAGCGGGGCGCGCATAGTGCAAGCCTAGGGTTCGGGTTCGGTGGAAATAAATTCTGAGGTTCGGCAGAAACCGAACCCAGTCAAAAAGCCCAATATTCGGCCGAATCCGAACCCGAACCCTGGATTCGGTGCATCCCTAAAAATATCTTCATTTGTGCTGTGAAAATGAAGGAGTCTTATTGGTTTGGAACAAAATGAGCATGTGTAATTGATGACAATTTTCATTTTTGGGTGAACTATCTATTTAAACCAGTATTACATTTTATTGTTCTATAGCACCCTAAGTGGCCTAGCCTTGCGTAATTGTCAAATTCCATTTAATTTGTATGTGCACTTACAAAGATGACACCCCCCACATAATAATAATGATGTATAATGTAATAAACAGAACAATTAATGACCCATCCAAACAATTTAACGGATACCACGATATAACTTGGCAACAACCCTATGTGTTAAAATCCAATTCTTACACGGCTCTGTGGAATACTTGATTCTGATTGGTCAATCGCGTCATCCAGTGGCATGTTATTTTCAGAGAACTGCTAAAAACCGTTATCACGGGCATAGGTTATATGATAACAAACGGGTGCAATTTTAAAACGGTTTCATCTCAAATCAATATCTCTTATCCCCATAATTATTTTTTATGTGGTGAAATGCCATGTAATAAGTGGTATAACTGCACCGTATCCCTTAAATGTCCATCCAGTTTGAACTTGCGCTTGCTAGCAACTGCTTTCTTCACAAAAGCGTTGTGTTTAAAGAGCTAATAAAATATTTAGTCTATCAATATTCTATGTCTAATTATTTATGTGGCACGTAGCCATTTAATAAGCTGGATAATGTACATCCAGCCGGTTATGGCTGATGCATTATCCCTTACATAACTTGTCCTCACCCCTTCTTTCTTCCCCTGCCACAACCTTTTCCTCTTCTTTTCCTGCTCGGCAAACTTCATTGGGTTGACCGCTGAGGGATTGTAGTAGCTTGGCACAGCAATGCCAGTCTCTGCCAGCGTCTTGGCCTGAAGCGCTGCCATCTGAGCAGCCATTGCGATCTGGGGAGTGACCTGTGTGCCAGAGGCAAGCAGCGCTGCGACGTTCAGGGCTGGACTGGGTGCAGCGGTGACCGGATCACACAACAGTGGAGCAGCTGCTGTTGGGGAGACAACCAACAAACCATCAGATGGAGTGGGACAGATGTGAAGCCATTACGCCAATAGCACGCCAACATGTGGCAGTCACTTGCCTGCTGCTTGCTCTTGTTGCCGTTTTTCCAACAACTCCTTTTCTTTCTGTTCTTGAAGCTTCTTTGCCCTCTCCAACCTAGGAGTGTGAAGTGAATGTGTTTACTGAACATGAAGACTAGAAAGCAGTTCAAACGTCACTAATCAACTAGTTGGATACTTTAGGTGGTTTTCACACTGGGCAAGTTTGCTGCGGTCCAAATCGGAGTGTGATTATTCCCGGCACCACCGCCGTGTTGGTGTGCTTTCAGACACATTGGATTCTATAGAACAGTGGTGCATTTCCATTCATTTTGCATTACAAACGGGCATGGCGAGCACAATGCAGATCACACGGTTTTTTTTTTCATTTGGCTCTTTATGCGCAAGACAAGACGTAATTCAATAGATGTCTAGGGGAAGGTGGCTTTATGCTGTTCGCAAAGTCTTTTTGTTGAGGAGACAGCGGAGCAATTCATTAGCAACTCCGATTACATTTGCATGCTCAAGTCATAACCACTGTCATCCCTTACGCACATCTCCTGGACCTAGTGAGGTCACTGTCAGCTAAAACGCATGTGCAAGTTATGTAACATTGACACACCCAAGTCATTTACATCACATAACATGTTTCCATCCACTTGAATTTTGGGATATTGTATAAAAAAAACTATATAAATGCTGGATGGAAATGCCAAGATGTGCATAAATGTAAAAAACAATGCACATTAAAAACGTTTGCACTTTTTTCTGATTATTTTATCCAATAAGACGACATGTGCATAAACTACAAGTGGAAACATTCACTGAATGAATCCCTCGATGCACAACTAAAAGCTCAGGGGACTTTGCCTCAACAGAGGATGTGATTGGATGACTGGACTAAACCAGCGGATCAGTTTCATTGCACAGCATCTCAAATTTACAAAAAGCCCTTCTAGGGACAAGTGTTGCGAATTAGCCTTTGGCTATAAACACTATGATGCTGGCATGGAATTGCTTAAAAGAAGATAATCTGTTTACTGTATCTGTCCCTATTAATTAAACTATAAATAAAACAAAAATGTTGGTGTGCTCATTCTGAAATGCCTGAGCCAAAGTCTGTCATCAGAATAATTTGGTATAATGACCTCCCAGAAGCATGATTGTGTTCTCCAACTGAACGCAAGACAACATGAAATCGTTTATTGTGTTGGGTCGGTGTGCTCTGAGGCTCAAGTGATGTATGATGTGTGAAAAAAGAGCCACAGTTTCTTCCCCGATTGCAGCAGCTTCCAATACAGATATTTTGCACCAATTTAGCAGGAAGTGAGAGTTTTGTTCTCTTAAACACGTGGAATGGAAATGCTGCTTTATTCGCAAACGTTCTATGTCATTTGCCAATTTTGCGCACAAGTTAAATTCGCAACTTTGGATGGAAAAATAGCTGTAGTCTCAGGTTCAACGCCACAGCTTGCCTCCTGATCTGCATGTCAGCTTTCACATAACTAATCTGTCATGCAAACCGTGCTCTTTATCAGACTAAATTGCCAGTGTGAAAGCCTGCTCATTGTACTAACAGTCAGCATGTTAAAACACGCTCAAAAAAGTTGTTTCTTAAAAGGAACACACCAACTTTATAGCTTATTCACCACATCCCCCAGAGTTAGATAAGTTCATACATACCATTCTCATCTCCGTGAGTGCCATAACTCTGTCTGACGCACCCACTGCTAGCCTAGCTTAGCACAAAGACTGGAGGTAAACGGCTCCAGCTAGCCTACTGCTCAATAAGTGTCAAAAGAACGGCAACATTTTCCTATTGACATGTTGTGATGGGTGTAGTTACATTGTGTACTAAGACCGACGGAAAATGAAAAGTTGCGATTTTCTAGACTGATATGGCTAGGAACTATTCTCTCATTCCTGCGTAATGATCGAGGAACTTTGCTGCCGTACCATGAGTTCAATGGCGCAATGATATTACGCAGCGGCTGAAAATAGTCCCCAGCGCTCCCTGTGCAAGCAGGTTGTCACGTTGGTGAAGTTGACGGAAGTTAACCTATTTTCAGGCACTGTGTAATATTATTGCGCATTATTTAGTCACTTATTGAGCAGTAGGCTAGCTGGAGCCGTTTACCTACAGTCTTTGTGCTAAGCTAGGCTAGCGGTGGGTGCGTCAGACAGAGTTATGGCACTCACGGAGATGAGAATGGTATGTATGGACTTATCTAAATACGGTGAATAAACTAAAGTCCCAAAAAGTCGGCGTGTTCCTTTAATTTGTCTCTACTTCAACAAATGTCAAAGCAATGATTGGTTTCTGTTAGCAGTGTTCACTGAAGTATGCAGAGACTACAGGTTTGTGAGGTGTTGTTGAGATAGTAAATTTGCTTATATATTATTTTAATAAACTGGGGTCGGATTCACGAATATCTTAAGTTGGTAAAATTCTTAGTGCAATTCTTGAAAAAAAGGGTTAGTTCACTCACAAATTAAAATCCTGTCATTAATTACTCGCCGTCATGTCGTTCCTTCGTTCATCTTCGGAACACAAATAAAGATCTTTCAGATGAAATCCGAGAGCTCGACCCCTCCATAAACAGCAATTGAATTACCACTTTCAAGGTCCAGAAAGGTAGTAAAGACATTGTTAAACAGGCTAGAAGAAATCGTTATTTTATTTGTTTTTTGTGCACAAAGGATTCTCGTCGCTTCATAAAATTAAGATTGAACCATTATAGTTACACGGATGATTTTAACAATGACTTTACTCTTTACTACCTTTCTGGACCTTGAAAGTGGTATTTCAATTGCTGTTTATGGATGGGTCGAGCTCTCGGATTTAATCAAAAATAACTTCATTTGTGCTCTGAAGATGAACAAAGGTCTTACGGGTTTGGAACGACATGAGGGTGAGGAATTAATGACAGAATTTTTTGGGTGAACTATCCCTTTAAGAAGCTCTGAATATTTTCTTAAGAACATCCTTAACTTTTGTTTTACTTAAGAAGGCAATGAAAGGGTGTTATGCTGTGTTATTTGATTGAAAGGTGGGTATAGCTGAAGACTCACTGAATGAAAAACACCCCGCAGATTACCGTAGAAATCATAATAAGCATGCAGACTATTTTTGTTGTGACTGGCTTGTCGGGAGTTTATCACTCAGCGTTGTGTTTTTACTGCGCCGTGTTAAGTTAAAATCATTATTTTAAAAGAGCCCGTCTCAAGATGCAGAGGTTATTCCCATTCATCTGTGCTCCGTCTTTCTTGCGCGCTCTCTAGAGTGAGAGACATCCCTCGCTCGTCTACTCGTACTAGTTACAATATGTATTATACTTAGCTAGCGTTGTGTTGTAATGCTTAATATTTCAAACAACCCAATAAATTAATTAACCATCTAACATTTGGGTATTTAAGACAGGTTGGAGGTTATCCTAACTTCATGGTGATTTTTAAGAACATTCGGTAACACTATTTTACAGTGTCATTGTTACATATGTTACATGTACTTACCATAGTAATAACAGTAAATTATGCATAATTACATGTAACTAACCCTCAACCAAACCCTAATCGTAACCATATAATAAGTTCATGTAGTTAATTAATATTACTCAGTACTTAAATATATAATTACGCTGTAACAATGACACCTTAAAATAAAGCATAACCAAACATTCTTTACATGAATATGAATACTTCTTAAATCTTAAGAAAGAAAAAAAAGATGAGAACATTCTTAAGAAATGTTTTTGGGAATACAAAATATTCTTCTTTTTTTCTCCAAGTTGAAAAAATAAGAAGAAATTGACAGTTATGAAGAATTTTATTCTAAAGACTGTTTCGTGAATCCGGCCCCTGTTTTAGTAAATAGCTAGAGTAGAAATCCAAACGATTCTGACAATATTTCTGATCAAACAGTTATAACCTTTTCTGGGAGAATATATACACATACACACAGTATACAACAAAAGTGAGTAAACCTGCTTTAATTCTAGTTTGACAAATAGATTATTTCCTCTCATGAACAATCAAAATCAAACACTTGCACCAACAAGGATTAATCTTAAATCTAGATTAAATCAAGGTTAATCTAATAATTCTGTTGCACCAAACCTTGTTTAAAAATAAGCAGGTTTACATTTAAACCATCATTTTGATCCTGGATTGAATTTGTATTTAAAATAATCCTGTTACTTCATAACTTTAAACTCAGATTTAAATCTCAATAGACCCTTTTCACAGACTGTGATGACGCGTTTTAACGGTCATCAATATCGTAAATCCTGCAACGTTTTTTGTATTATCATTTAAAAAAATATATATGTATATTAATAACACTAATACTTTGTTTTAATTACTTTTGCATCAAATTACAATAAAAAAGTTACCGCTGCTGTGAGGGTGTTTAGTAATAGCGTCTATGGGAGTGATGGTAAAAATGAACATATTTCTCTCTTTTGACTGCGTTATCAATCTCACTCTATTTTTTCCCTCTTTTTGAAAGTTGTGAAATCACTACTGTGGCGATTTTCTTTTGCTATGTGAGCAAATGGGCACACAAAAAAAAATATTTAATGTATTCTCTCATTCACAGCTATAATATTTAACCCAACTATGACGACTTCCGCTCTGAGAAACCCGGAAATGTGAAAAGGGTCTATTAGGGATTCATTTTAAATTTACAGGTGAGGTGGTTTAAATTAAATAAAGTGCACCTACAATTAAAATATGTGGATGACTGAACAGAGATAGAAACAGTGGGTGTGTCATCAGGTCTTAGAGAGGTGTTTATTACAAATGTGACCCTGGACCATAAAACCAGTCATAAGGGTAAGCATTTTTTGGTTTGTTAGGATCGGCCAAATATTGTCCTAGATACAACTATTTGAAAATCTGGAATCTGAGGGTTCAAAAAAGCAAAATTGAGAAAATCGCCTTTAAAGTTGTCCAAATGAAGTCCTTAGCAACGCTTATTACTAATAATAATAAATTGTTGATATATTTACGGTAGGAAATTTACAAAATATCTACATGGAACATGATCTTTACTTAATCTCCTAATGATTTTTGGCATAAAAGAAAAATCGATAATTTTGACCCATACAATGTATTGTTGGCTATTGCCACAAATATACCCGTGCGACTTATAACTGGTTTTGTGGTCCAGGGTCACATATAAATATTAAACAAAGCGAATTGAGCCGGCAGAGTGTGAGGTCGTGGCGGCCCGGAGCTTACGCTTCTCGTTGTTGGACAAAGAAAAGAAGAGAGTAATATATTTAGCATTTAACGAGAGCGGTGATGAGGCAAACGCTAATGATCGCTGCCACACCTCTCGTTTCTCATGCCCGCTCCATGCGTGACTGCTGGGCGGTGCTCAAACAGACAGGGCGGAGATGGTCACTTCGCCAATCATGCCAGTTGTTTTATCAAGTTACGCTACAATAATACTCCATTAATTGATACTGTACATTTCCAGGCTTATGAAATCCGCTACTTATGTCAGAGAGTGAGTTTCTGTAGGAGGAAATGGAATATTAAAATTTTTGCTGTCAATGGTAAATCCATCATGGCGGAGAAAATTCATCGTAAAAGGAGGTTTTAATCGCAGGTTAAATTCTAATCCCCGATTTGTCTGGGTTTAAAATTATGTGGCGCAACACAACTCGATTTAAAATAAAGCCTAGAGATCAACAAATCCTAGATTAGCTCTAAACTGTGCTTAATTGAATCCTTATTGGTGCAACCCACCCTTAAAATACAGGCCCCAAGGTACAAACTCAACAAAAGTGAGGTCACCTGTTCAACTTAGGAGTAATGCAATTACTGTGAGGTGATACAAGTCGACATGAAAAAAAGATGATGCAACCGTCTTTTCTTCCCTATTGTGACGTATATCGAGTGAAATGGCTTCTTGCACAAGAAAAAAAAAGGAAAAAAAATGTAGGGCTGGACTTGATTTTGTCTATTGGGAATTGATTGGATGGTTGTGGTTTGCTATTGGTGGATCTCATGTGAGTGACAGGTTGCCCCGCCCTCACACCAGTAAACACATCATCAGAGAAGAGAAGAGATGTCACTGCAAGAGGGAAGGGAAATTATTTTGATTAAAGATTATAAGGGCACATGAATTTTTGATTTCATGGTGACTAAGTGATATTGCACAGGTGTGTACTCACTTCTGTTATATACTGCGTATAAAATCCAAAAAGTTTAGTTTGTGCTTCCAGGCAACAGATGTCACTCTACCTTCTAGCCAATGCTTCCTGAGCATCCATGGCTGTGTTTCTACCCCTGAAGGTCACAGGGCTAACTGACCGACTGTGGCTTTTTCTCCGCGCTTTCTCTGTCCTCTTCTTCTTCTCCCTAGATAAAATCGGACCATCTCACGGTTTAAGCACAAATCAGCATTTTCATTCAGTTTCACTCACAAACAAAATCCCAAACACAAAATCTTTGTCCACCTGCTCTTGCTACGGCTCCTGCTGTGATGCCTGTGTTTGCCTCTGGAGTTGGATCGAGACCTGGCCCGTCTCTTTTTGTCACGACTCCTCGATCGCCTTTCCCCACTGCGTGAGCGAGATCTTCTTTTGTCCCAGTTTCGACCATGATGCCGTCTTCGGGAAAACATTCATTTAGCACATCTAAGCACACTAAGCCTTCACATACTGACTTTGTTGCATGAATGAAATCGAATCAAAACGACAAATGTCAAACGAAAATACCTTTCCTTTGAACGTGACCTCGACAGGCTTCTTGGTCTGGAGGACTTCTTGTCTTTTCTGCGATGTCGCTCCTCCCCGTCTTCGGACAGCCTGTCGCGTCCTTTATCTGACACCTCCATCTGCTCCTCTGATCCACTCTGACATTTCAGAGCTTTCTCAGAGTCTTTCTTCCGTGCCTGTTTTAAGAAGAATTGGTCTCTTTCAGGAAAATAGTGCAATAAAGAGAGTTAGTAAGTTGGTTTAACAACAAACTTGCCAAAATAATTCTGACAAGAAAAACACTATTTTAAATTACAAAAGCCCTTCCACCACCATCCGAGTGCAGCATGTACAGTTACATTTAATGAGTGCATTTAACCAGCACATTTACACCTAGTTCAGTACCAAAAAATAAAAATGGCACGGGAGATCTTGGTCTACACCAGAGGGCAAAACTTCATTCTGAGAATTCGACAGATTTAATTCATTTGAACCGGCATTTTCTTTTCTTGTTTTTCCTCTTACATAAAGTCAACATGAAATCCGAATGAACCCCATTTACTTGCATGTTCTGGTCTTACTCTGATTGACTTATCGGTCACATTATAGCTTTGGGATTTGTTGAGATGCTCTTGAGAGTGAATTTGAGCTAGCCGTGTAAATCGACTTGAAGCAGCGGGTGGTTCCTTTCGTAAAGTGCATTTAAATCATTTAATGAAGAGCTAGCTGTGGATTATCTGCCTTATACCATGATCATTTGCCGGCATTGACAACTTAAAGCTGTTATTGATGTTTGCAGCACAATATTTGACGGGAAGGGTAAAATTTATGGTTATTTTTGTCAGAAATGGCTCATTAGATCTAGCTTTCTGCCTGCTTTGAATCAGACACAATCCTTTATTTATTTATATTAAATATTTTATTCACCATTCTGTCATTTTTCATTGTCAGTCATTTCACCACATGTAATTTATGCTTATGCCAGAATTCTTCATTAATATTCAAAGTAGAAGCACTGTCAACGGGTTAATTAAAAATGTAAAATAAAATAAATTTATGGCACATACATGCACATTCATTCATTCAACTATTTTAAAAGACTGGAATAGGAGCGCCAACGCATGCAGCAATCCTTTTTAATCAGACAAATGTAATTCAAAAGGTATGAAATTTGATCAGTAAGAGAAAAACACTGTTAATGAGAAGACGAGCACTGGACTGCTGCAGGTTAGTGGGAAAATATAATTAATATTTTGAATGCACAGTTGGAAAGAAAATATATCTCTATAGGAACATTTCAGCAGGTTCAAGATAATTCATGTTATCAATTGACAGCCATATACCGCAGTAATAATCTGCATTCTCATGCATGTAGGTGCGCTGAACGCTGTTACCGAACAAACTCCTGAGCAGCAATAATTAGAACACGTAAGTAAGTTGTGCAAGTAGTCCATTGAGTCAATACAACATGAATAAATTAATTTTGATACAGAATACTATGTTTCGTTTAGAAATAGGGGTGGGACAAAATATCGATAAGGCAATATCTCGTAGTCCTCCTCCACGCGAAACAAGAATCGATATGCTGGCGCCAAATATCAGTATTTTAATCAATAAAATAAGGCGCTCTAAATAGATTTCCCTGCTCCCAGCATCGCTACTTCATGGCTCCTTGAGGTGGCACTCAACACATTAATGAAGGAAACGTGAACAAGTTAACTAGCCTAAGAAAAAGAGGTTTTTAATGGGATGGCGGACAGCAGTGTGAGTAAAATGATAGATGCTCCAGCCACGTTTAAGTCCAAAGTCTTGAAAACCTGCACTTAACCTTTTCACAGGAATTTTTATCGTGATGTGTCATTATAGAACTGTCTAGCAATATAATGATTATCGCAGAAAATGCTTTATCGTGATATAATAGGTATCGTGAGCCATGTATCGCATCGTATCGTGAGGTACCCTGTGATTCCCACCCCTATTTAGAAATGTCCCATTATGGAAGTAAATTGGGTCGGGAATGCGGTTTCATGTTGACTTTAAAGGTCATTTTACATGATACGAGAAAAACTTTTCTTGCAATCTTGCCAACTCTTATGTGTACAGGCACATTGCCATACATATAGGCAATGTAAAACACGGACGCGCAAGTGGTTAAAATGGTAACAATCAATGATGCCCGCTTGTGCAAGTGAACGAAAAAAATCCTATTTCTGAAATGATTACGGTTTAAACATTGCATCGTGTTTGAGTATTTATTCCTTTTAGGTGTAATGGCATTTATTTTTCCTTAAAATGTGTGGGTGTTCATTTGAGAAATGCAAAGATAATACTGCACTACAAAGGCAAAACAAAGTAACAACACCAAATGAAAAATGGCTTTAAAGAGCACCTATCATGGCATTTAAAATGTTCCAAATATTGTTTTAGAAGTCCCCAACAACAGTTTTGCATGCATGCAATGACAAAAAAGACTTTAGTTTTCTTATAATATGCATTTATTTTTACCTGTTTTGACAGCGATTCTCAAATGATTCCTTTAGTGATTCACTTTTCAAAACCCCGCCTTTACTTGACGCTAATCTGCTGTTATTGGTCCGATGACCCAGTCAGTTGTGATTGGTATAGTCTGTGCAGATATTTTCGGAAACGGAACGCCCATCAAAGTCTTATAGTGACAGGTAATTTGTTAATATGTGTCAGGAGTTATGAATATGAAAACCGCGTCTGTACCTTTTGATTGTAATATGAGCCTTAGTTGATCTCATTCATAAAAAAAACTCCTCTATTCTCCTCACGAAGACTCGCGACAAATCAACATCCCTCAGGGCTTTTAGTTCAAAAGTGTGCAGATGAGGAGACATATTGATAGATTCTCATATGTCTGTGTCAAATTTCTAAACAGAGGAGTATTTTTTATTCAATACTTCCTCAAAATGCGCAGATATAGCCTAATCATGAGCGATTGAGTCTCTAATGTGTTGTTTTCAATTCATACTGGCAGCCGGAGGGCGCTCTGTGCACATGTAGTCCATGTACAGACAGACGAAGAAGAACCATGTGCCATAATAGAAGTCCATAATAAAAGCTTCCTGAGATCGCGAAACATACATTTGACGACTAATAAACACTCAATCGCGGCGATGTATGGTTTGTCTTCAAGCCACTTAGTCTTCAAATGCTCATCCTTGGGCAGATTAAAAAAGTTTGCTTTTGAGTCGCACTTCAGAACACAGGATCTCGTCGCCATGATGTTTTCTAGTTTTCACTGGCATCTTGGAGCGCAATAAGTGGGCGTATCGTATTCAAATAACTTGACGTCATCTAGTCAGAGAAAAAGCTTCGGTCTTCTAACGATTCTTAAAAATGACTCAGAGTCGACTCTTACTTTTGAAAGAAAATAACTATATATACGGTGCACTGTCATATTTCAAACTATGCAGGATGTTTTTGTTCACTTAGATCTATGTTACACACTACATGAAAGGTAAATTTCAAAATTCCATGATAGGTGCTCTTTAAAGTTTGGGTTAGAGTGGATCTCAGTGACTGCAGCAGGGTTATTATCATTAACTATATTAAAAATATGGTAACACTATTTTAAGGTGACGTAATCATTACTACGTGTACTTACTATAGTAATAGCAGTAAATTATGCAAAACTACAAGTAACTAACCCTAAACCAAACCCTAATCCTATAGCAAATATATAGTTAATTAATATTATTTAGTACAATGTAAAATGTAACTACGTCACCAAATGTAACCAAGAATATTTCTATTAAATAAAACATAAATATTAGTTGAAAAACAATAAACTGAAATAAGTTTATGTTGTAGCACTAAAAATATTAACTGGAGATAAGACAAACTAAAATGGAAAGTAAAATAAATACAAATAAAATGACACATGAAAAGCACATGAAAACAAAATGACTACAAATGAAAGCTAATTAAAATATGAATAAAACAAATAAAAACTAAAATAACATGTACTGCAGTTTTCACACACAAATGTGAAATCACTGTGTTTAGGCTTTGTAGGGCAGAATAGGTTAACTAAATATTAAATCTAATGCAATTTGAATAAAGTAATCTCAGCAGCTGCGGTTGTACACAACAAAGTGGCATGATTCACGTGAATGAGCCTGTTCTACCTCCCATCGAAAAAGAACTCACGGGCACGGCGTACAGCGTAAAAAGCCAATTATGACCAAATTCATTTGAAAAAATTATTTTGCTGGTTTTAAAACAGATTATAATACTGTGCAAATCTGCATGCATTCACATGGGGAATGGCCATTTTCACTCAATTTCTCTCATTACAATTCTGAGCAGGTATCTACAAAAAAAGGGGTTGTGAGACAAAAAGATCTATTTATAGGCAAATAAGTTTAAATGACTGATAGTTACCTGTCCAGGTAGTAGGCATATAATTTTGCTATCTGTCAGCAGCGTCTTCTGTTCAGAGTGTCTCTTCGTGCATTAGCACGCTGAGTGTAATTTATTGTACAAATGTTATCATATGATCTAAAATACAGGACGTTAAAAAAGCTCCCAAACAGACATTTCTCTCCATCTGTATTCAACATTAATATCATTTAAGATTACATGCACTTGTGATTATATCAGTGCTTTTCTTCTCAGTCTGGCATTTCATTCCTTTCGGTCTAAGCTGCATACTTACCACGGGCTAAAACTAGAAATGCCAGCTGTAAAACTACTGATGATGATGTGACCAGTTTAATTTAGGTCTACATGACATCAATGGACTAAAATTAGTTACCTCTTTGCTTCTGCTGTGGCTTCGTCTGTGCCTCTTGTCTCCTAAAAGGCAAAAAAAGATACAAATAAATTATTGTTTGAAGGACACTCGAGGATTTAAATTACATGTAACTTTTTAAAGTAAAAGTTTTTTCTTTCCTCTTTTAAAATGGCAACTGCCTAGCCACACTCTAGCAACCATTTAGACATGAACAACATGAACAAGCCATAACCAGACACAAGAACATCAAGAAGTTCTAGATGTCCAAGATGAGACTTTATTCTTCCATGCCAGCTGTACATCTGTCAACCTCAATCGTACCTCTCTCTTTTATACAGTTTATCTAACCTGTTCTGACCAGTGAGTGTGTGTGAGTGTGAGTGTGTGTGTGGGCATGTTTTTGTGAAATATCAGGACACAAATGTGTATAATGACATGGGTATGACATTGGTATTACAAAAAGAGGGTGAAATATGAGGACGTTACCCATGTCCTCACTTTTCAAAATGCTTATAAATCATACAGAATGAGTTTTTTTTCACAGAAAGTAAACTGCAGTCTCCTGTGATGGGTAGGTTTAGGGGCAGTGTAAGGGGATAGAAAATACAGTTTGTACGGTATAAAAACCATTACGCCTATGGAATGTCCTCACATTTCACAAAAACAAACGTGTGTGTGTGTGTGTCTAATATATATATATATATATATATTAGTGCTGTCAGTTAAACGCGTTATTAACGCCGTTAACGCAAACCTATTTTAACGGCGTTAATTTTTTTATCGCGAGATTAACGTTCTTTTTGGTCTAACAAACTTTGTAGTTTTTTCACATGCTGTTGCAACAACTAGTAACGTTAGAAAAACTACAACACCACTCCGGGTGTAGCTAGACCGGAAACAAAACATCAGGCACGCTGCGGCTGCCCGCACTCGTTTGGGCCATTAAAAGAGTAGACGTGGATGGCAAGCGTGAGACGCCGAAATGAGAAACGTATTAAGCCATGGTTTAACTCAGGGGTCTTCTACTAAAAGTGCTTGTCTTGAGCGCTGCTTTCTGCTCTGATGGTGCGTAGCCTACACACCGGACGCGAATGAAGCGTTTCGCGCGAGTGATTTAAGTCAATGCAAAGACGCAAATAGACATTCTGCGGCGCGAATTAAGCGGCGTGCATGTCGCGTCATTCGCGTCCGGTGTGAGCGCACCATCAGTCTCTTCTTCACTGCATGCTTGACCGCGCGTCTGGGTCTGAAGTGAACGTAGTAACAGTGAGCATTGCAACGTTAACTGTTTCATTACGTCAAAAGGCTTCGCGGTCCGGATGGACGCATCTCGCGGTCCAGAGTTCACTAGTTGGCGACCCCTGGTTTAACTGCACTATAGGCGGAGTCCTAGTTTACCTTGCATGTGCACTTTGTAATTTTATTTTGTATCACCCTGTTTTGATCCCTTAGAAAGGGCTGTTGAAGGGGCTGTTTGTGCAACAAAGTATTTTTTTCACCCTTTTATTGATGGACAGTGCTACATTGTGTGAGCGATTATTTGCTCCAAGTGTGAATGTTGGTGTGAAATCGAACACTAAAGTATGCCAATGTTGTTTTCAATAAAACAAACATTTGAACAAAGCAAGCCGATCCACTTTTCTATGTTGATAAGAGCATTAAAATAAGAAAAAATAATGGGACAAAAAGAAATGGGGCATTTAGAATAAATAAAAATGTGCGATTAATTGTGAGTTAACTATGGCATTAATGCGATTAATCGCGATTAAATATTTTAATCGTTTGACAGCACTAATATATATATATATTAGTGCTGTCAAACGATTAAAATATTTAATCGCGATTAATCGCATTAATGTCATAGTTAACTCACAATTAATCGCACATTTTTATTTATTCTAAATGTCCCTTGATTTCTTTTTTGTCCCATTATTTTTTCTTATTTTAATGCTCTTATCAACATAGAAAAGTGGATCGGCTTGCTTTGTTCAAATGTTTGTTTTATTGAAAACAACATTGGCATACTTTAGTGTTCGATTTCACACCAACATTCTCAATTGGAGCAAATGATCGCTCACGCAATGTAACACTGCCCATCAATAAAAGGGTGAAACAAATACTTTGTTGCACAAACAGCCCCTTCAACAGCCCTTTCTAAGGGATCAAAACAGGGTGATACAAAATAAAATTACAAAGTGCACATGCAAGGTAAACTAGGACTCCGCCTATAGTGCAGTTAAACCAGGGGTCGCCAACTAGCGGACTCCGGTCCGAATCCGGACCGCGAAGCCTTTTGACGTAATGAAACAGTTAACGTTGCAATGCTCAGTTACTACGTTCAGACCCAGACGCGCGGTCAAGCATGCAGTGAAGAAGAGACTGATGGTGCCTTCACACCGGACGCGAATGACGCGACATGCACGCCGCTTAATCCGCGCCGCAGAATGTCTATTTGCGTCTTTGCATTGACTTAAATCACTCGCGCAAAACGCTTCATTCGCGTCTGGTGTGAACGCACCATCAGAGCAGAAAGCAGCGCTCAAGACAAGCACTTTTAGTTGAAGACCCCTGAGTTAAACCATGGCTTAATACGTTTCTCATTTCGGCGTCTCACGCTTGCCATCCACGTCTACTCTTTTAATGGCCCAAACGAGTGCGGGCAGCCGCAGCGTGCCTGATGTTTTGTTTCCGGTCTAGCTACATCCGAAGTGGTGTTGTAGTTTTTCTAACGTTACTAGTTGTTGCAACAGCATGTGAAAAAACTACAAAGTTTGTTAGACCAAAAAGAACGTTAATCTCGCGATAAAAAAATTGACGCCGTTAAAATAGGTTTGCGTTAACGTCGTTAATAACGCGTTTAACTGACAGCACTAATATATATATACACACACACACACACACACACACACACACACACACACACACACACACACACACACACACACACACACACACACACACACACACACACACACACACACACACACACACACACACACACACACACACACACACACACACACACACACACACACACACACACACACACACACACACACACACACACACACACACACACTCCAGCTTTTTGTCCATCCCCATTCCCTTTGCCACAGTCATTTCTTAACCTTTGTGGCTTCTTTTCAATGCTGGCGCACTGCCAACTAGTCTATTTTTTTTGTCAAAAGAGCACATACAACATTTAAATCAAGAGAGCAGCCTAAAGGCCTGTGCACACCGGGACGATTATTCGCACACGCTTATCACCAGCGTTGTTTGACGCTTCTTTGCGATTTTCACTGGCGATGCGCAGCGGCATATGGCGGCATAGCTCATCTTCTTCTTTGTCTACTTTCTTCCTCTTCGTCATATCAATGTGTGCAAGACCGTTTTGTGCTTGAGCGCCACCAAGTCGTGTTTTACTGTAACTTCAGCAGCTCCAGGCACGTGAACTAAAGCGCCGATCTCATTGGTCGGCCAGTTAATGTGGTGCGTTAAACCAAAAACGCTTTTACGCCTGTTGTTTTGCGCATCGGTGTGCACACTCACACTGGCGCTCTTTGTTTAGTCACAAGGCATTAAAAGTCGGCAATTAACACGCGCAAAAATCGCCCCGGTGTGAACAGGCCTGTACCACAGGTGCAGGTCATATAGTGTGCGTTACAGAGGCCTTCCTGGTTTTATTCATATTACTCCCAAATTATTCTACAAAAATATACTATATTTAGAATACAAATATACTATACCAACTGTGAAGCCACACCCTAGCAAACGTAGAGTAAAATGAATATGCCATATTTTGGCACCAAAACATTATACAGACATGGTGGGGGTGAACTCTTTTGACATGGTCAGGCAAACAGGTTAACTGTCACTGGAAACCGTCTTTCCAAGCTCTAGCAAGCATTTACATCACCCTAGCAATAAACAGGCCATAGTATGTTATTGTATGCATAATATGGGATGCAGAGGTGGAAAGAGTAACGAAATGTTCTACTCAAGTAAAAGTACTATTACTTCAATACAATTTTACTTAAGTACAAGTAAAAAGTACCGGTCTAAATATTTACTCAAGTAAAAGTAAAAAGTAGTTCATTTAAAATGTAAAAGCTACTGAGTTACTTTTTTTAACAGCAGGGAGGGGGACTCAGCATCACGGTATTAATTATTTAATAAATAAACTGTATTATTAAATTATGGTTATTATTATCACCAGTTAAATTGCGTTAAATTAATGAAAACTGATTTTTTTTTAACAAATGCTTTATTATAACAAACTTGAAACCATTTGTTTGTTTTGTTTATTAAAATTTCAATAAAACATGTCTAATTAAATAAATTAAATAAATTATTATGAATTAGATTAACAACTTTAAGAATTATAGAGTCCTATGAAATTTTTCTTTTTATGATTTAATACAAATACATTACCAAAACGGTGATAATCAAATAAAATGTAACAAACTTATCCTTTCATATTTTTTTGGGCAAAGCGCTGCAAAACAGTTTTACTAAATTAAACCATGGATTGAAAAATATATTCTTAAATAATGTTTAAATTATGTGTTATTATTATTATGACAAGTATTCTATTGTAGGCCTACAAGAGTAGCCTAATATATTTCTGTCGCAATTTCATCTAGTTAAACCAAACGTTTATTTTTACCTGTTTCAGAGTGACAATGGTTTTTAATTAAAGAAAATTATGAAAATGCTCATTAGGGGGGTTTCAGATCAGCTCTGGAAATGTCCATGTGTTCATGTTCAAATATGGTTTGTGGGACGTTAAAAACACCACAAGCATCACCTTTAGGCTACTTGAGTATGTAGACTAGTAACGTTAGACGAAACGGCGCTGCTCATTCACACAGAGACAGAACAAGCAGATCATATATTTAAATAGCAGTGTTTTGAGCTTTAATATTCACAGACCATGTCGCGATTTGATTTATTATTCAGCTCTACTTTCGATGTATTCATCCATCCATCCGTCTGTGTGTTTTAATTGACATTTGCGTTATACTGTAAATAAAATTCTCATGTCTGGATTCCCTCTGCATCACAGAAATCATTCGGCCTTAAGCACAGCGGGTGTTCCCAAACATGTTCTATGTGTTTCCTCCTTTGCATCAACATTTTTTTTTGCTAATTTGATATCCTCCAGAACAACACCCGTCTATTTTTTGTCTATATCCAAAGTATTTCCATACTATCCAGGGGTTCACGACAGCGTTTCGTTTTCAGCTGAGTCTGACGTCTGACATCTGTCTCCATCTTTTTGTGATTTTGGCGTGTTGTTCTCCCGCCTTCAATTCAATGCAGTCGTTTCTGGATCGCGATTTTCATCCCTTTGTATTATATATTTTTACTCAGTAACGGATGTGGTTTAAAATGTAGCGAAGTACAATACTTCAAACAAAACATACTTAAGTAAAATTACAGATTTTAAAAGCTACTTAAAAAAGTAGAAGTACACAGAAAAACTATTCAATTACAGTAACGCGAGTAAATGTAATTCGTTACTTTCCACCTCTGATGGGATGCTCATAATTAACTGGTTGAATTTTGACAGATTAATACTTTCAGTTGAACAGTTTATAAAGATATTTTAAAATGTTTGCTGCACGCTTAAATATGCTAGATGTAGCCAATAACATTTTTTCTTGTGTTTTTTGCCCCAAGTTTGCATGTCTGTAACTCAAGTAGTATAAAAAATATCCTTTTCAGATTCTGGTTCTTAAACTTTTCTTTTGGGATCTTCATTTTAAAGGCCTTATATGGTTCATTTTAGGGCTGTCAACGAATATTCTAAATTCGAATATATATTCGAATAGTTTTTAAAAAACGAATTTCGAAGGTGAAAATTAATATTCGAATAAATAAAAAAATGTGGGGAAAAAAAACGCCCGCGGTAGTAGAGGCGTGGCTGTCTGCTTTGCGAGTGGGCGCGCTAGCGCGCATGAAGCCTTCTGTACTTTGGCCTGTCTCCGCAGCGTGAGCCTCCGCTGACTGCGCGCGCTCCTCCCCAAACGGACGAGGTGTTTATACTTGACGCGCTCGCGTTGTGCTTTTCTTTGAAACGACAGATGACGACTCGGAGTAATTGTTCTATAAACTATCAGGAAAAGCGTCGAGAAGAAGTGGGCTAATGTACACAGGTGACGATATTTATTTTAGTACACTTCACCAAAAACCACACTACAAAAGAATCATGTAAAACGGATCAAAATAAACCTTGATATTACTTGTGACATGAGAACAAAATGTATGTAGAAATGTAACGTTAACTTATACAACTCAATTTATGATATCTAAATGTTTCCTAATTTCACTAAACACTTTAGTGAGTTTTCACTTAGTTTCGTGAACTTTTCTTTATTAAACGGCCTTTTTTATGCTTTTGTAGGCTCGTTTTGTAAATATAAGCAACTAATTTGTTTGTGCAAACTGGACCACCCTTACTTTGCATCGCCCGCCACAAGCTCTCTGTCTGCAACACGACAAGAGGCCATAACGGAGAAATTAATTTTGTTCATTTGTAAGGACATGAGAGCGATCAGTGTCGTGGATGGGGCAGGCTGGAGTTCTGTCAAGCAATGGAACCGAGGTACTGACTGAATAGATATTGCATGAATAAAGGATAAATGCACTGCTTCCACTGGTTTGATTATTTACCGTTTCATGTCAAGGAAAAGTTCCATGTTTACCACAGCACAGCTCGCTCGGAGCGTTCAGAATCATAAAACACGGGACGTGATGTTGAACTGTCCATTGTGCCAATAGATGGTATGCACATGAGGTTTGCCTTGATGTTGAGAGTGGCGTGAGAGCTGTATCTCAGAAGTGGGAAAGATGTTAATTTCGGGACACATCATCAGTAGTGTACCTTTGAATCGGGGGGTGTTTCGGCCTTTCAACACTAGACACCCTCATCAAAGGTGGCCAGCTACAGGGTGATCAAACCTGAGCTTGTGTCCCATGCCCAATCATAAGAATTGCCTGGTTGTTTTAAATGGCACAGCCCACGGGCCTTTGGGTTCTCAAGTGGGGTATAGGGTGGGGGGATTAGTAAGCGGGTCATGTTGTTGCTCTTTGAGCCCAGCAAGGGTCCTTCCGCTTAATCCATATCCACTGGCTGTTTCTTTCGGCCGCTTCAGAGACTGATCTGACTGTCTGCCGTAGAGCCTGTCCATGGATGCCAAGGTCTTTCAGCAGTCTGATGGTAGAAAAAGCCACAAAACCTCTGCATCCCACTTCAACCGGATAGACTTTCACTTTCCATCCTCGTTGTTGAGCGTCTGCTGCCAGTTCTATGTAGCGCAGTTTCTTGCGCTCATAGGCCTCTTCTGCTAAATTCTCCCATGGGACTGTGAGCTCTATGATATAAACAGACTTCAATGAAGGGGACCAAAGTACCAAGTCTGGCATAAGGGTGGTGGCTGCTATCTCGGGTGGGAAGATTAGTTGCTGGCCAACATCGACTAGCATCTTCCAGTCATGGCTAGCGCTCCAGCTTCTGGTTTGTTAGGGGGATGGTTGGGCTTTTTTTGTCCCTCTCGGATGAAGTTTGGGGCCGTGATGGAATTTGTTACTCTCAGGGGCAAGAAGTTAAAAATAATATGCTGTAAAACTTATATTAATATTTGTTTCAATCACTTAATGAAGTCTGCTATATTTGGGACAAGAGTCGCGACCTTAAATTGCTTGCACAAAACTCTTGATCAGCTCTCAAAATGTGTTTGTTCATTTAAACCAGGGGTCTCCAAACTCAGTCCTGGAGGGCCGCTGTCCTGCAGAGTTTAGCTCTAACTCTAATTAAACACACCTGAATCAGCTCACCAGTGTCTAACTAGGGCCTTGTAAGACACTGATGAGCTGATTCAGGTGTTTATTTGGGGTTCGAGCTAAACTCTGCAGGACAACGGCCCTCCCGGACTGAGTTTGGAGACCCCTGCTTTAAACCGTTATGCGCAGAGAGCGTGAGGGTGAGAGAGAGTGAGTTCTGCAGTCTTAGCCATTAGTTGATTTACTTGTTTTTGTGTAGTAATACGTTGTCAAATATGTTTAAACTTAACTAGACTACCTATATAAGTAGTTATGTCTCTTTGTATTCATTTGTCCTGTTATTGACGTAATGCGCGTCATTGATAAAATGCACAACCAGATGTTCGAATATTCGTGCTTTTTTTAGAGGGAATATTCGAACGTCATTTTTGAGCAATTTTGACAGCCCTAGTTCATTTACAGAGATATAGGGATCTTAATGTGGCTCCATGAGTATATTAGACAACTGCACACATTTTCAGTGGTCAAAAATCAAATGTGGGTCACTTTGCATAGAGCTTTTTTTCTTTTAAAAAAGGAATATCTGAACAACAAATAATGTTGAAACTAGAAATGTATTTTATGACGTAATGTTTTTAGTTTTTTTTTTACATTTTCTATTAATTTATAACACCACTGTAAACTTCATCGTTACATGTTGTTATTTTACTAAGATATATTTTGTGCAGGAAATTAGCATATTTTGTTGCTAAGTAAATACCTATAAATATTGAGGTATTCCGCCATGTTTCTCACACACACACACCTCGAATTCGTAAAGATCGGGACTTAAATATCCCGAGCTTCCCACTCGTATTTACGGCTTAGTGGTGGCGTTAATGTGCGTTAAACTCATAAATACGAGCTTTAAACGTCTAACAGGTTGATTTTATGGTGCGTTCATTGAGGTTTATGGGGATTTTAATGAGAATGACAGCAACATGTCGTTATTAGTGAATATGGTTTACCTGACTTGCGCTTTCGCTCCACTGAGCGCGATCTGGACCGTGAACAATGCTTCGAGCTCCTGGATGTTTTGCAGGTTTCCAAGCCTAAGTCGTCGTCACTTGCCTGATAAAATCAGAAAAAAACAATATAAACATCCCGCCAACCCGTTTTACAATGTAAACACTACAGTATAAAAGCACTCGATAATGAACATTCACACTGGAGTGCGACTACAAGGACCGTAAGTCGAATTATCCAGCTAATCGCCTCCTGTTTGCGTGCACTAACACGTTATATGCTGGATAGCAAACTCTAACACAATTAAATAACTTGTCATCTCAAATACACTCTGATTTTGAACACCATGGGTTCCCATTTTAGCTCACAGCATTGTTTTGAGTCTAGAGATTAATTATTTTCTATGTAAGGTTAGCTTAGGCTATCCGCCATTTTCTGAGTACAGAACGCAGCCCATCAATCACTGTTTCATTAATGATGTGCTTCTGTCGAATATGATCTCGACCAAAACAATAATCAAATGTACTTGCCGCCATGTTAACGAATAAAGAAACGGATTGGTTGTGTCCCTGTGGTTATCGGTAGAACTCGTACAGCTCCTTCTTCTATCATCCGTTTCCTTTGCGGCGGAACAATACCCGGATGTTTCCTTCTTCTTCTGCGGATATTCGCAGACGCACAGCGCCACTCTTGCGGCTGGACATTCTGACTCCAGGTTTTTGACGATGATGAAACCTGGCTGACTGCATGTTCTTCTCATTGAAATATATGGTGTGTTTGACACAATATTTACAACTTTACATTAACGAAAGCACTGTATTAGGTGTGAATCATAGACAGGCTTACATTGGCTTGTTTGGAGTATTGTGACAAGAGTTTTGAAGATGTAGACTACCTGGTAGTCAAGCCCAGCTCCAGCTTTGAGATGTAAGGTGGGCCAAGTGACATTCCTGGTCAATAATCATTTCTTTCTCAAAGTTTGGCCATGGCTGCATTAGCTTATAGTTTATTTTTTATTCCAAAAGTACTAAATGTGTTGGAAAATTTAACATGTAACATTTTAATTATATTCTGCTGAAATGAGCAAAATGAACGTCTCATTTTGCTGAATGAGATTCAAAGATCCAAGTCAGTAAAATGATCCAAACTTCCCACTACTACTGTCAACGTATGTAGCTATTCCCAGAGGTGTAAAAAGTACTCAAAAATGTTACTCAAGTGAAAGTACAAGTACTGAATGAAATTTTTACTCAATTAAAAGTAAAAGTATCTGGCCAGAATCATACTTGAGTAAAAAATACCACATTAAAATTGTACTTGAGTATTAAAAAAGTAAAAGTAGCAGCAAGAATGAAAACTAGAGATTCTACTACTAAGCTTTTAATCTCTAAAAACATGAAGTGAATGAACCACATACAAGGTTTTATCCTGCTTTAGAACTGTTTGCATTTAATGGTATTTAATTATCAAACAATAAGACTACTACCAAATGCCAGTATGCAACATGCTACTCAAAGTTGTAAAACCCTGGATTTAATTTAAAGGGATAGTTCACCCAAAAATGGAAATTTGATGTTTATCTGCTTATCTCCAGGGCATCCAAGATGTAGGTGTCTTTGTTTCTTCAATAGAACACAAATGAAGATTTTTAACTCCAACAGTTGCAGTCTGTCAGTCGTATAATGCATGTGAATGGAAACAAAATCTATGAGAGTAAAAAAAAAACATGCACAGACAAATCACGCAGCTCGTGACGACACATTGATGTCCTAAGACACGAAACGATCGGTTTGTGCGAGAAACCGAACAGTATTTGTAAAAATGTTTTACCTCGAATACATTCTATATCCGACACCCGTTCAGCGTGCCATCACTTCCGGTAAGTGAGGTCAATGTACACAATCTGGCGTAGAGATACGTGCGAGAGATCGCTTCTGGCACTCTGTCTGATCATTTGCCAGCAGCCATATCACCCAAGACTTGTTTCCCACTGAAGCTAACTAGGGCTGAGCATGGTCAGTACCCGGATGGGAGACCTCCTGGGAAAAACAGGTGTCTGCTGGTAGATGTGTTAGTGAGGCCAGCAGGGGGTGCTCACCCTGTGGTCTGTGTGGGTCCTAACGCCCCAGTAGGGGACACTATACTGTCAAAGGGCAGCGTCCTTCAGATGAGACATTAAACCGAGGTCCTGACTCTCTGTGGTCTTAAAAAAAATCCTACGATGTCCTTCGGAAAAAGAGTAGGGGTGTAACCCCCGCATCCTGGCCAAATTGGCCTCTGTTCATTGGCCTCCTAATCATCCCCATATACCGATTGGCTTCATCACTCCGTCTCCTCTCCACCATAAGCTGGTGTGTGGTGGGCGTTCTGGCGCAATATGGCTGCTGTCGCATCATCCAGGTGGTGCTGCACATTGGTGTTGGTTGAGGAGATTTCCCCCTTCCATATGTAAAGCGATTTGAGTACCCAAAAAAGCGATATATAAATGTATCAAATTATTATTATTATTATTATGTACATTGACCACACTTACCGGAAGTGATGGCGTGCTGAACGGGTGTCGGACATAGATCGTTTTTGAGGTAAAAATATTATATAAATACTGTTCGGGTTCTCACACAAACCGACTGTTTCATGTCTTAGGGTATCAATGTGTTGTAACGAGCTACGGAGTTGTCTGTGCAGGTTTTTTTTACTCTCATAGATGATTCTAGTAGTCATGTACCATTCACATGCATTATACGACTGATAGACTGCAATGGTTGGAGTTAAAAATCTTAATTTGTGTTCTACTGAAGAAACAAAGACACCTGTAAGCAGATAAACATCACATTTTCATTTTTGGGTGAACTATCCCTTTAAGCAGAAGCTGATTTTCAAAATTGTGAGTGTCAAGTGTATTTTGGGGCTGTAAAGCTATCTTGCAGTGCTGAAAAGCCTCTCACTCTAATTTCCAGGGCTGCGTTTCCCAAAACCATCTTAAGCTTAAGTTGATCGTAGAACAATTGCCACCAATGGTCTCTACGATCAACTGATCCCAGGTCAAGGTGCTGCATTGTGGTAATTGATGCGACATGACGTCACTTCCAAAGGAACAATTAACATGTCTGACCAATTTCATGGAATGTGAAAATGAATCTCATTGGCAGAATAAATACATTTAAATTAAACTGGGTAATAGCAAGGGAAAATAGAATGAAGTGATCTCCAAGAAAGAAGTACTTTTTGACTGTAAATAAAATTGTAAGGAGTAAAAATACTTTTTTTTTCTTAGAAAATTTAATTAAGGAAAAGTAAAAGTATTGATTTTTAATTGTACTCAAGTAAAGTAAAAATCCCCAAAAATAATATTTAAGTACAGTAATCAAGTAAAATTTCTCAAGTACTTCCTCTGGCTATTCCCATACCTCCGCATCATCGACAAGTTTCACTCTATGCAGAGACAGACGTCAGATACAGTCAGTCTTTAAAAAAAGATGGATAACGCACATTCACTCTTTTCCATTGTAGTAAGTGAAGCCGCCAGTGTCCAAATATGGCGCTGGCATCTTGAATCTTGAGTCTGTAGTAGTGAGTGCAAAGTGGAGCCGCGATATCAAGGTCCCTCCCACACTCCCACTCATAGAATGTTCCCGCTTTATAAATCACACGCCCCTGAACTTATTGTGAAATAAACAGTTATGGAAATGTAGCTCCTCCCAAAGTTCCCGAAAAAAAGTATGTTGGTGCCTCAGTGACTACTTCGCTCAGAGAAGCTGTAAATCATAATGTCACACCTTCGTTTTTATAGCATAGAATAACTAACTAAACCCAAACTTATTTAAAGAACGAACACTTGAACTTACATCAGCGTGATAAAAACTGCCTAAAATTACAGAAACTATCTTTGGAAAAAATTTATTTGAAGTGTAATTTGATTGTTTATGTCCCATTACATTATATAGACTTGGTCGGCGTCGTGTCATAGCTGGGGGCGTGACATTGGGGCGGAGTCGGCGTGTGGGAAAACAGTATAATACAATATAAATGAATGGGGTTAACCCAGTATAGCCTGTGTAGCAGGGATGGAAATTGGCACCCGCCACCAGCCAGATGCGGGTGATTTTGTGTTGTAGCGGGTAAACTCGCTTCAGCTACAGGCCACCGTGGCGGGTAAATAAAAATAGCATAGCCTGGACGGCGGACACTTTTAGAGGAGGCACACCTTCAAAAAAAATGTGGCGTTACAAATCAAATTCACAATAAGTAGTAGAGAAGTTAATTTGCACGTGGTTGCGTTTTTTAGCGGCTTTATTGCCATAGCGGCGGAGTCTCGAGAACATGCGCTGTAAACTTGCGCGGTTTTTTAAAAACATATCGAGCTCGCGTCGCGTCCACCGTTTGAACGCAAGAGGATCTCCAGATATAGAGCTGAATAGAAAAAAAGTTATCAATGGGTCTGTCCAGTAACTCGTGATGAACCTCAGGCGAACTGCACACTTTGCAGAGAAGCATTTCAGTGTCTCAGACTGACTGACTTAAAGCAGCAGCGCTGACACACATCCGTGCTTCTAAAGGTATAGGCCTATTGTTTTTTTAAATGGATAATATATTTATATAATATTCCATACATTATCAGAGCTTGGCAGACAGAATTGTTATATATTTTTAGACAGGTTAATTAATAGATTATAGTCTAATTAATGTTATTATTAATGTATCATTTTAATCATACATAATAATCCTGCCATATAAAGTTTGACATTTATTAAAATAATATAATTACATAATAATATAGTAATCATTTAAGTAAATTAATACAAAATTTAACATTTTTGAATTTCAGAATTGACAAAAAAGTGATTACTGGTTCAGAATGACTGCTTAAAGGGACAGTTCCCTCAAAAAGGAAAATTCTGTCATCATTTACTCACCCTCAAGTTGTTCCAAACATGTATACTTTTCGTTATTTTGAACACATAGGAAGATTAATGTGGAAGTCAATGGTGCCCCCAAAGCAGCCTGGGTACAAACTTTCTTCAAAATATCTTCTTTTGTGTTCAGCAGAACAAAGAAACTCATACAGGTTTGGAACAACATGAGGGAGAGTAAATGATGACAGAATGTTTCAGTTTTGGGTGAACTATCCCTTTAAAGTGCGCCAAATAGGCTACTAAAGAGTTCTTTAGAAATAAATTAAATAATCGATTGTAAAATAATACAACATTTTATATTGTCGTGAATGGGTGTCCCTTATTTTGCCACACTGAAGGTGCATATGTCGTCAACACGCTTCAGAAGATGCCAAAACGAATAGTTTTATTGTTGGGACTAAAAACCTAAAACTGGAAGCCATAAAAGACCACGAATCATCCAAATGCCACATCCATTAATCTGCCCTACTCATTTAAAGAAATGTATATCAGTTCATGGTTTATGTGTGTATAAGAGAGAAAGAGAAAATGTCAGTATTTCATTGAGACTTGAGATTAAATAAACTGCTTAAGTATTGGAGAGCTTGTAGTATTCATTTCCACATGCAGTTACACATTGTCGGTTAAAAACAAGAAAGTGTCTGGTAAAAACATTGAGTGGCTGGTAGATTTTGAAATCCACCAGCCACAGTGGCCGGTGGACAAAAAGTGAATTTCCATCCCTGCTGTGTAGAATCACTTTTGCCGCTCAACAGAGCTAGATATATAGGAAAACTTAGCCATATTGGGTCAGATTGTCCGTACAGAATCTGACAGATAAACGACCCAACGGAATCAATGGCCAGAGGTGTCATTTTCTCATCAAAATACTTGGTATGGGTACAATACTTGGTACAAATATATAGGTATGACATGCCTACTTCAGAAATCACCCAGTCTTTCGATGAAGACGATAATTCAATGTTCCTGGATTTAATGGATACATTTAACGTTTTTAAAATTATCATAAAGCGTGTCTTGTGCTATGAAATTGATATTTGGAGTTGACATGTCAGTGTCACAATATTATTAGAATTACTGACAATAGCAAAGTTTTTTATTTACTTTTTAATAGCAACCGTCTTCATCAAAAGACTGTGTGATTTATGAAGTAGCCTAGCTATTATGTTGTGTAATATTTGTGGGAGCAGCAAACATTTTGACAAGAAAATTTACAAATGTCTTACATATAATGTGACTATCAGCTTGAAGCACAAGCATGAAATAAAGAAGACTTAAGTATGACTTTTGGCGTTTTGTTCTACAAACTTTTGCCATTGCAATTAATAAAATCTCTTTTTTTAATCTTTACAATAATACCAGTATCATGTAGAGCAAATGTTTCATTATAATGGACGTATTGCACAGGCTTTCGGAATTGACGAACGGCTCCGTCTGTTTATTTGGCAGTATAAAACTTCAGATCAGAGTTTTTTAACTTACTAGAGGTGCAGTACGCCACATGGCAACTTTTCGGGACTGCACCAAGCAAAAATCAATCGTAATCATTACAAAGAGTAAAGATAAAGCGTCTAACAAGGTCTACGTGCATTCATTCTAATGGCTTGTTTTCCCCCACGGCATATGGCGGATATGTGGGCATTCCCAGTAATGGAGAGGGCGGGGTTTATGAGCTATACTGCATCCAGCCACCTGGGGGCGATCGAGACGCTTTGACTTCACTTTTCAGGACTCTTGTGGCACGCTTTGGAGATGCTCTGAAGGGAGGGTGGGATCTCATGCTTTCAAAGCTAGCTTATTGCTAGCCTCCAAAAATTGGCCACCTTTAAGTGAATGTTGGAATATAGCTATTCTTATATGTGACCCTGGAGCACAAAACCAGTCATAAGTCGCACGGGTATATTTGTGGCAATAGCCAACAATACATTGTATGCATGGGTCAAAATGATCAATTTTTCTTTTATGCCAAAGATCATTAGGATATCAAGTAATGATCATGTTCCATGAAGATATTTTGTACATTTCCTACCGTAAATATATCACAAATGTATTATTAGTAGTAATATGCGTTGCTAAGGACTGCATTTGGACAACTGTAAAGGCGATTTTCTCACTATTTCGATATTTTTTCACCCTCAGATTTTCAAATAGTTGTTTATCCTTGTAAGAATTGTAAAATGTTAACTCGTATTTGCGAGAGAGAAAAAAGTGGCAAATGCCAGTGTTTTGCCTCTGATCTCGGTGTCCTGTGTTTATGCTTCACTATGTTTGCTGCTAACATCAGATCAGAGGGACACCACATGCCTATCTGTTCTGTTGTGCATTTCCTCTTTTGGCATATACTGACACAGAACGGATCAAATGTATGCCCAGTCTGATTTTTACTCACTTAGATAAAAAGGGGAGGTACCTGACGATTAAAAGGGGAGATACCGGACGATTAAAAGTGTTCTTTATTAAGGCGAGACACTACAGGTGAATAGGGAATTTTTTTTAATTACAAGATATCACTGTGAAACTTCTTCAGTTTATTACTGGCATAAACATAATAAAAAAATTTATTACAAGTTTTGTGTAAATTAATGTATTAATATGCAAATTAGGCCTTATATACTTAAATATATGCTCATTTGCATACTTTTCCAAAAACAAAATCTGGAAATTGGAAAGGACCATGTTTAAAATTCTTGGTTCTATTTGTTGACATGTTAGATGAGAGGGCTTTTACAGAGGGGATTCTGGGTATCTTATTATGTGCTTTAGTAAATTAGAGAATACTGACAATAGCCTTAAAAAATCAATTTTCGCCATGTTTTTTGGAGTTAAAGGACCTATAACTCAGGATAGGAATGATATATCAACAAATCCCTCTGTAAAAGCCTTCAGAATATAGTTCAGTATAAGACTGCAAAAGTTGGTGCTTGTAGGTGCTACTGAAGTGGATATATCTGACTCTGAGTGTGAGAAAAAACTCATTTTGAGAAAACGGCCTTTAAAGTTTTATACTGTATAACTGCATACATTTCTATAAAACCCCCAACCTACAAACAAAATATATATTCAGTTAATTAATATCAGTAGTGTATAATATTTAAAACACGTGGAAATTGATAAATGAATAAATTATTAATAGCAATAGCTATTAGAGAACTACCTTAAGAGAACTACCTTAACAAACACCAGTCACAAAAACTGCGGACGAACTGTCCCTGTTTGTTGTATTGGTCCATCTATAACTATTTGAATCTAATTCTGACAGGGTTTCGTCGTCTAATCTGTTGTTGTTTACTTTCTTTTTACTAGCTCTTGCTACTTGGTCTTTTCTGTGAGCGTTTATGAGCCGATTTCAGCGTTGTCTGCACTTTCTCTCAGGTGGAGAATACACAAGCAAGCGGCAGCGCGTGAGAAATTCACATCGACCAATCAGATGTGGTTTTCGGCTGCAAACTTTCGTGGTTGGTCAGTTCTACAAAGGAAATTGCCATATTTGGATTAGCCAGCGCTGTGTGTGAGACTGAGAGCTTTATAATAGCCGCGTTTCCACCGAAATTACCCGGAACTATTTGTACCAGGAACTTTTTTCCCAGGAACTTTTTCTCCCCCAGACCTGCTACAATCTGCGTTTCCACCGCGGTCTAAAGTACCGGGGAGATTAGGCAAATTAGTCCGGTGACGTGGGAATGCGCGCGACTGCTCCTCCCAGTTACCGACGGACAGTAATCACTTTTGCGCGATACTGTCTGCAACAATAACATGTGTAGGTGATGCAAGCAGCGCTGCTTTTGCTGATTATGTACACACATTACCAACACTGTTTATTTAAACGTGCACTTTCACCTGGTTTGACCATTTTAATGCAAAATGGGATGATGGGCAATCCAAAATCTGAATGTGTTGTAATAGCTCAATTCCAAAACAAAACATTTTCTATAAAAGTATAATGAGGTTTCAGTCATGACAGATGTGTGAAAAGTTAATTGAATGAAAACAATAGACTGAATTAAGCAGTTGAAAGATTAGGTACTAGACTGCAAGTATTTTATTTTTTATCACAATAACATCTCTTAACATTCACAAAAAAAAAAATTCACATGACTAGTATTACAATATGCTTCATTAAATGCATAATTTTAGAGACTTCTTCCTCAAATTTGAAATGAAGCAGGACCACACTTATGGCTTCACTTAAGTTGTGGTTATAAGTTATTATACTACATTCACATAGTTATACATTTAAAAATATAATATTTGGGTTTTCTAGATATGTTTATGTGCATATTCAGAAAGACTTGCGAGCAGCAGCCCTTTTATTTGCTTCCTACACTATATGAATACAATTAGAATGTGGTTATATAGTTAGAATGTGGAAATTAAAGACACAGTGACATTTTACACATTTGACTTTATTTTAGACAGATTAGTTCTTACAAAATTAAAATAAAAGTGTGCAAAGACAAATAAATTACTAGAACAATAAAATGAAAATATAAAATGTGAAAACAACAATATAAAAAATAAAGTGTATTTTTCAGTAACCTGTCCAAGAGCTGTGCCAACACGTACAATATATAAAGTACAAGTGTGGTAGTGCAAATGCTTCATTCAAGCGGCTGGTCATTGTGGCTACTTCTTGAACGACTGGACAAACTGTCCAAGAACAGACAGAAACCCGGTCTGAAAGTCCCTCTGCTTTCTTCCGCTTCTGACTGGTGGAATGCCAGCTCTTGCCTCCTCATCTCTCCTCGGCCTGGCTATCCAGTAACAGCTGCATATATTGGTCAGGCTGTTCTTGTCCATGCTGCAGGACGGCCCGGCCCATGTCCCTCAGTGCATCAAAAAAGTCACAGTCCTTTTTCCTTTTCCCTAAGTAGAAAACTTGCACAGAAACACATGGAAATTAATACACAAGGCAACCATGAAACAATAGAAACCATCAATTAATTATTTAAAGTGTTTTCACTACAAATAATGAACAATTGTTTGGCCAGCTTGAACAATGCCCAATGTGCAAATTTTATCATGGGCAATTTAAGTTTACAATTAAAAACAACAAAACTACTCAAAACCATTAAGGATTACACATCAGTTTTTAAATATATACACATTTTTGTCAGCTTTATAACGTACTAGTGACCGCGGGGGGAAACACGCTGGTCTCCGTTGCCTGCGATTCATCAGGGCCACCCGTTATGTCTGGAAAAGCACGTTGAAAAAAGTTACTGCAACGTGTTTAAACACTGCAACGAGTTTAATAGATGATACCAAGATGATATATTTACCTTCAACCCACTCGGATTCCTGGATGGTTTCCAACAACGCACTAGCCGAGTCTTTCGTTACCGCTGCCCTAGAAAAGGACGGTCTGTGTCCCAGCAACGCGTCCAGGCGGTCATACCACTTGTTGATACGCCGGTCGGAACCGCTCCGGTTGTTATGATCCTTTAATTTCTTGTAATCTTGTCTTAATTTCTTCAACTTCTCTCTGCACTGTTTTCCAGTGTGACTGGAACCGAGTCGATATCTTCAGGTATACCTTTTCATTACGGGTCGCCCGTTCCAGTTCCCGCTGGATGTCCTCCTCCGCATATATGCTCAATAAAGCCTGAACCTCGTCGTCGGTCCATCGGTCGAATTTATTGTTGAACTCCATTGTTGCAAAAAAAAATATTTACTGAACGCAAAACCCACAGAACTCACCTCGCAAAAGACTCGTAAATATGGCGGTGGAAAAAAAAATAGCTGCGAGAGCTCAACCAATCAGCATGTTCAGCGCCCAAGTCCCACCCCCGAAAGTTCGGGAACTTTTCAAAAGTCCCACCTCGCAAGCAGGGCCGTTTGGAGGGGGAAATATTTACCCGGAACTTCATTTAGACCCTGGTTCCTGCGGTCGAAACACACCGAGTTCCCCCCCAAAGTTCCTGGTTCCGGGGTAAAGTTCCTGCGGTGGAAACGCGGCAAATGATACCAAGCATGACACGTTTCTGTGAATGGAGACGGCACGAGAGATCGCTCTAGAATAAGTTTTGATGATTTCGGGTAGAAATCTAAAGGCGCACGGTGACAAAATATTATGAAATAACCACCTTAATGTGTAATGTTGCCATTTTTTTTTATTTTGACATGAAAGCTTACATGTTAAGGGAGCAAACTGGCCCAAAATCTCAAAATTGACCACTGCATGAAAAAAAGATGTTTTCACCTGCCGTGTCTCGCCTTAATACATAAAAGTGTGTTGTGTTATGTTATGACAAGGTTTTACTTCAATGTTGTGATAAGGGCCCTAAACTGAAAGCCGTGATTAATAACGAGGCTATGCGTTTTAGAAACTAAGAGAACACTGATTCAAATTATGATTTTACAATGCTTCACGCAAACAGTTTACACAGTATGGCTGCGTTCACACTGCAGGCTGAAACGACCCAATTCCGATTTTTTTGCCCTTATGCGACCTGTATCTGATCTTTTCATGACAGTCTGAACGACACAGATCCGATCTTTTCAAATGCGACCCAGGCCACTTGGGTATGTGGTCCAAATCCGATACTTATCCGATCTTTTGAAATGCGTCTTCAGTCTGAACTGCCAGGTCACATGTATCCGACCCGCACGTCGTTGATACGCGACAAACGTCATCATTGTACGTTGAAGTAGGCGGGAATGAGAAGATAAACAACTATGGCGGACGATGCTGAGACCAGTCAGTGGAAGGGAAGCGAGATTTCGGAGTTAATTAATATTTGGGGGGACAGCTCTATTCAGGCCAAACTCGAGGGCTCTTATCGGAACCGGGCGGTTTTTGAAAACATTTCCAGCGAAATGGCCGAGCGTGGTTACAGACGATCCTGGCTCCAATGCCAGCGAAAAATAAAAAGCCTTTAAACAAAAACCTTGCTCTCCTCCTCTTTTTTAATTTTCTTCTTAACATGAGAAGGTTGTAATGGTGCTGGCTCCGTTGCGAAAATAACTTTAATAAAGCTAAACGAACTCCAATGCTGACACCCATATTTGGCTACTTCCGTAAACAACAAGTGACGTCGTTGACCGTTGAGTACTCTTCTGCGCATGCGGGTCACTTCTGGGTCATTTCACGTTCACACAGGAGATCACAAAAGGTCGCATTTAATTGGAAATGTGAACGGCCTTGCAAAAAAAATCACATTTTTTCAAAAAAATCGAAATTTGAGCATTAAGCCCTGCAGTGTGAACGCAGCCTATGACAAAAAAATCTGATTAAAAAAAAATCTGTAAAAACTTTTTTTAACTTGGCTGAAGGAATGGTCACATGTGTCTGCTTTCTTACAGGAATTAAGATGGGCTATACTGAGCATGTGTAATATGAATATCATCTAATTGGAGAAATAAGCAATGGCCCCATGTTGCAACCGTCCCCACTCTCCCCTACCAGTAACTAAGTACATTTACTTGAGTAATTAACTTAAGTACACTTTTTGAGTATCTGTACCTTACTTGAGTATTCTTTTTTCTGGATACTTATTACTTTAACTTCACTACATTTGAAAGACAAATATCGTTCTTTTTACTCCACTACATTTCTATCAAGGTCCTCAAAGTCGAAAGTCGTTTCTGTAGCAGCTTTGAAAGTCAGTGGATGATTTTTTTCTTCTTTAAAAGTTTTTTTTTGTTTTTTTGTGCAGACAGCCTATCAGTAATCACTCTTGTAGGGTTATGTGAAGTTTCCCAAAAATTTTTGAACACTGATCAGTTTATAGCAAAATGGAAGAAGACTGTTCCTCGGCACAGTGTGCGCACCCATGGCCATTCTTAGAAAGTGTGTTTCAGTTTTCTCAAAAGATTAAAGATTAGTTTAGTTGGCATACACTTGACGCATGTCTCATAAAATGCTCAAAAATGTAAATGTCTGGGAGAAAGACAAGAGTACACTCTGGGTTAAAAATGCTGGGTTAAAAACAACCTAAGTTGGGTTTAAAATGGACTAACCCAGCAATTGGGTTGTTTTAAACAAACATTCAACCCAACCACTGAGTTAAAACGACCCATTCACTGGGTTAAAACAACCCAATTGCTGGGTTAGTGTAAAGAGTTGGGAAAATATCGGGTGTGTATCAGAGTATAGGGTCCATGCATTCAGCCTTAAAGTGACAGCAGCTTTGTAAAGAGCTTTGTAACTTTTATACAACTATTGAAATGAGTTTACGGTAGTCGTATGCTAGCATGTCGGATGGAGCATCGCTGACTGGTTTAAACCACCATGATGGCATAGAGTGCATTTATACAACAATGATAAAATAATGCATTGACATAAAAAAGGAAATTTACTTTTGATACTTAAGTACTTTTAAAAACAAATACTTCTGTACTTTTACTTAAGTAAAAATCTGTTTTTAGAACTTTCACTTGTAACGGAGTAATATTTGACCAGCAGTACTTTTACTTTTACTCAAGTAATAAAGTTGTGTACTTTGTCCACATCTGTCCCTTACAACTGCTTACTGCCTCACTCACTCCACAGGGTGTGACATCCTCATGCTTTAAAAGATCACCAGAGAGCAGGAAGAATGGGAAATACTGACATGAACATGAGGACGATGAGCTAGAAATCTTCAAAGGACCCTTAAGTTTGTGTGAGGCTGCGGTCTTGTCTTCTGCATCAACCCGACTGAACGCAACTTCAGCAGCAAAGATCAACTGGAGCCTCAGCGAACTTCACCAGAAACAGACGAGATGTGCAAGTGCCACCTACCCATTTTCACAAAGGTACTTTAGGACTAAAAGAAACTGATGTTTCCTTCAGGCTGTTGGTCTGCTGAACATCAAATACTGCCATACCATCATGCTTTTATTCTTTGCTCTGCATCAGGTTTAACTCTCTTTCATTGTAAAACCCAACGAGTTAACCCTAAGAAGGGCAAGACCATAAAGAGACATCAGAAAATATTTTTTTTAATGCTATTTTCCAACTTATTAAGACACAAATACAATTTACAATTTTTTTTCTTTAAAACAAGACTTTTATTTTTTATTTTAATGTTTGTATCCCCCAGCATACGTTGTGTGTTATACATTTTAGGCACATATTTAAAACCATTTATTCTCTCATAACTTAAACTAAACATTTGTAAACAATTTTGTTGAACAATAAGTATAATGCCTTTTTATTAATATGTTAGTATACTGTATCATATTTAATACACTCTAAAAAAGTTCTATATGGCACCAAAAATGGTTCTTGGCACGTAATCATAGGGGAACCTTTTTTAGTGCTATATAGCACCAATTTTGGTGCTTCAGTGGTTCTTCAGCAGTTCTTCACCGGTTCTTTGACTGAGGTGCTATATAGCACCGCTACCATATACAGAACATGTTAAGATATGGTGCTATATAGCACCAAAAGTGGTTCCTCTATGATTACGACCAAGATCCAAGAACCATTTTTGGTGCCATATAGAACCTTTTTTTTTTTAGAGTGTACGCAAATTTCTAGGGCCTATAGCTAAATGATCAATATGACCAAAACTTTGCTGAAAAACCTCTTGCACACAATATACTTCATGCCTTCAGTCTTCTGATTGATAGTTTTTATCAAGGAAAGTCATTTTTGCTCAGAAATCTTTAATGATTTGTATAAAGTAAATATAAGATAAACATTTACTGTTCTGAAGCAACTTGGGTTTACTTGATTATTCATACACCTTTTTTTAATGTTAAAACTTCTCTCAATTATCGTTGATTTGCAATGAATTGCATATGAGCCATAAAAGCCGGATGATACTCAACAAAAAACACATATGCAAATATAGTTTGCATGTGTTTTTTGTTGAGTATCATATTTCACATACACACACACACAAATAATGTATGAATAGCAGGTTTTTCAGCAAAGTTTTGGTCATATTGATAATTTATAGGCCATAAATAGGCATTATAATGCATAAATATAGGCATTATACTTATTCATTATACTATATGCATTATACTATGTTTTACAAAGAATGTTTAGTTTAAGTTAAGTTTAAGGGAGAATAAATGTTTAAAAAATTTGGCTAAAATGTTGTAATGCATTCTTTTTTCAATGATTTTATACCCCCAAAGGGACGGCATATCCAGGGGGATACAAACATTTACAGATTATGAAAAAGGTACAAATTTAATTCATAAAATTTCAACATAAACGTAATAAGCTTACACCTAGTAAACAACAACTTTTTAAACAAGTAAGTCCCCTCAAAATATGTGAAATATATCAACTTTTATCTGAAGGAGAGTAGATTCCACTACAGGTGGTCATGTTGTATTTAAATTCTGCCCGTGAGCTAAACAAAGAGCGTATGAACAAAGTCAACAGGGGCCTATACCATGAAGCCGGTTTAGCTGGCTAGCCAGATATGTTTAAGCTTAGTTTGTGCCAATCCAGGGTTTTAGGTACTATGAAAGTAGCTCGGCTTTAATCTGTGTTAGTTGCCATGGTATCTTACGCTGCACGGCTAACCTGCTCGAGATCTGAGATTTAAGTTTGACCAATCAGCTGTGAGCAAAAATATATATATATAGATGACGTAACTAATTCCCAGCGTCTTTTGCAATGGCTTCACCTTTTCTACCAAATCCCATGGACATCTCCGCGCAAACTGTTAGAAGAGCACTTCGTAGAGAGAGTTTTTAGGGACAGACAAAATCCCCTTGACTTTCCTGATACGTACTTGTATGAAAGGTACAGATTTTCCGTAGAAGGAATCGGTTATATTTGCGAACTTCTTGAGCCGCACAAATGTGACTCGTCGAAGCCATGCCCTTACTGTACCGCAAATGGTATGTATTGCGTTGCGTTTTTTTGCAAGTGGTACATACTTGACACACGGTTTGTCGAACCATTCGTAAGGTGGTCCTTGCACTGCAGGGGTACATAAATGGCTTCATTGTGTTCCCATGACATTTATCGACCATGTCCATAAAAGAGGGCTTTTATAAAATTGCCGGTAAAATATATTGATAGGGTGACATATGAACAATTTAACCGTTCACATTCAGGTTCTTTTTTTCTTTCCAAAAGGCAGATTTTACTTAGAGCACTTATATATATTATAGGCTACATTAGCTACATATTAAGAATGATTTTAAATCTTTTTATTTTTAAATCCTATGATAGGATTCCCTAGAGTCATAGGAGCAATAGACTGCACACATGTTGCAATCTCCACAGCTCTAGGAGAACATGAGGCTGATTATGTGAACAGAAAGTCCTTTCACAGCCTTAATGTTCAGGTAGGGCTACTATACACATGAGATGATTTTTCATTTGCATTGAGATTAACCTTTTAAATGAAGAATAACTTTAACAGATAGGACAATGATTTACTGTACATTTCATCTGCAGATGACTTGTGATCATGAATGCATATCCTGACCCTCAGAAAGGGCCACAAAACCGCTTCAATGTGGCCCTCAGTAAAACCAGGGTTAAGATCGAGATGACCTTTGGCATCCTAAAGGCGCGTTTCAACTGCCTTCGGCGCTTAAGAGTGTCACCACACAGCGGGCATCACAGATAGTGGCTGCATGTGCAATTCTGCACAATATAGCCACTATCAGAAAGGAGCGAGTACCACCACAAAAACAGCTTCTCCCCGATGAAATTGACCCCATCACACTTGACCACCCAGCTGGGGCAGCTGTCAGAGATGCAATCACAACAAAATATTTGACTTAATAAAAGCACATTGACACTGCAGACTGGTCTTATTGGTCATGTGGGAGGAAGAAAGAGCAAGAGAAAGTTAAATGAATAAATAAATATAGAATGTTCATATTAAAGTGTTACTTGGTTAAATAAGTTCACATACTGAGATCTGTTTTTCCAGCTGTTTGATCTCCAATTAATTTTTTTTTATTTGGAGCCTCCTCAGCTGACAGTCCAGCTCCTTTAGGGAACAGTCTAGTTCTAGACTCCTTTTGTAAAGGACCCTGACAGAGTCTGTTTCCACCTGATACATAATTCCACCACAAACAATCATTTAAAGTATTCTGGAGGTTAAATACATTTTTATTTTTATTTTTTTTAAAGTGGCATAACTAGGACTGACTAATTTAGGTCAAGGGTTTTAAGAATTACCTTAACCCCTTTTCCACCAAGGCAGTGCTAGAGCTAGATCGGAGCCAGAGCCTAGTTTCAAATCGGTTCTTTGTGTTTCCACACCCAAAGCCCCAGCTCCGAGCCAGGGAAAGTGGTTCTTAAGTAGCACCAAAACATTGCTGGGCTAGAACAGGGCTAGAAGTAAGAACCGATTACGTCAGGCGCTGGGGGCGGGGTCAACAAGACGAACACAAACTTGAGATCCGCCATTGTTGAAATAGCAGCTAATGGAGCTAACAACAGCTGCTGCTCATTTGTAATCTCCGTCTATACAAATGATGGCGAGCTGCACTAATGCGGTGGATTCGCTGTGTTTTCGTTGTGTTTTGATGCCGATGTAGGATCGTAAAGCCATGTGAATCAATAGTAACGCAACGTTTGCATTGTTGATGGAAGGCTTGCTCGCAGCTGTGCAGACCGATCGCCGAATGACAACGAGTCCAGCGAGAGCATACGACTCCTTATGCTTTTGATACACTCATGCGTTTTTTTTGTTTGTATATATATCATACGTGGATCGGTCTGCGCAGCGCCGATGCATCTCGAACAAGCCTGGTGTGTTTGTGTTTCCCGCTGCCTAGGGTTGCCAGGTTTTCACAACAAAACCCGCCCAATTGCTACTCAAAACAAGCCCAATCGCGTTTCAGGGGGGCTTCCCCGGTAAAAATCACATTTGGGGGTAAAATGTGTTTTTTGGCATGGTTGCCTACTAAAATTTGCATTCCCGGGGCTAAATATCACATAATTGGGGTCGCTTCAACCCGCGGACATGAAAAAAAACAGCCCGCGGCAAAACCGCAGACTTGGCAACACCTCGCTAGCGTTGCTGAGAGAGATGAGACGTATACAGTGACGTAAGACATGGCTCTGTTGTGGCTCTCAGCCCGTGGAAAAGCAAACAGTTCTTAGAAGGCTCCTCAGTCGAACCAACTATGAACTGGGAACTAGCACTGCCTTGGTGGAAAAGGCGTACTTGTTCACATTCCTCCTATAGCCCAATGAAGCAGAGGCCTCAGTTTCTGGGGCAGGTTGTGAAAAATCCTTCAATTAAAAAAAGATTAGTGTAAGGGCCAGTGACTTTTTTATGACGCATTCAAATGTGTGCCATAATAAAAAGCCCAGTGCATCCACCTCAGCAGCTGTATCAGAACACACAGACAGAGTGTCTTCATCATTTGCGTCACCCTAATAAATAAAAGTAGGCCAATGTAAAGCATAACTGTTATAAAGCAGGTTATGTTCATGGTGTTCTGTCTCTTGCATACTGACATCTGTGTGGGAGACTGTGCGCATGTGTGCTGGCTTCAACAGGGACACTGCATTTCCCTCTACTGCAGAACACAGAGGCAGAAAAATTTGAATTTGAAAATTTCTTTGCTGCAAACAAGTTATGATAAAATGTTCACAAAAAATAATAAAAGGTTGTGGTAAATACTCACCACTTTGAATTATATTTTTATATTTTGTCTTGATCTGCTGCCAAGAACGTTTGGAGTTGGGGTTGCATCTAAAAGTCACTGAATATAATTTTTTTTAGGATGTAATAGCCTATACATTCACACATATGTTGTGTGTGTATGTATGTATGTATGTATGTGTGTATGCGTGTATGTATGTATGCATGTATGTATGCTCATTTCATTTTAGCATTTAAAACATTTTTTAAATCAAAAGTTGTAACTGTTAACATTAGTGAGGCCTAATGCACAGTGAAGTAACATGAACAATGGTTTTGCCATTACCATTAACAAAGAATAATAAATGTAAAACTATTGTTCATTGTTAGTTCATGTTAGCTTATGCATTAACTTATTTTAACAAATACAACCTTATTGTAAAGTGTTACAAGCGAACACATACATATAGGCTGCATTACACTGCAAAAAATGCTCTTCTTATTTAGTATTTTTTCTTGTTTCCAAAATTATTAAATCAAGATGCATTTACTAGTTAATTAAGTGACATAGGATTTATTTGTTTTCTTAAAACTAGCAAAATTATCTGCCAATGGGGTGAGGAAAATAATCTTATTTCTGTTTGGGACAAAACAGAAATTTTCTAGAAAACATATCTTATGTCATGTAATTATCTAGTAAATGCATCTTGATTTAAGAATTTTTAGATATTTAGACTAGAAACAAGACAAAATTACTAAGTAAGAAGAGCATTTTTTTGCAGTGTATATACACATAATTTTACATGAATGACCTAAAGCCTAGAATGTTTTTTTTTAATATAATTTTTTTTTTTACTTACGCATTAATGCAATCAGCAATTTTCCTCCAACATTCTTCTCTTGCTTTGGCAGCAGAGACAGTGTTACTGCGTGCTTGAAACACACTTTTATATTCTTCATATTTCTGAAGAATAAGCTCTTGCTCTCGCTCTATCCATATCGAACGCGATTGGTTGTTTAGTGCCGACGTCACTCTTTTATGTGCACGCGCGCGTGAAGTAATCATAGCTTAAGGATCAAAGCCAGAGTGTCAGGGTTGTTGTAGGGAAAGGAGCGAGGACTCAAAGATGCAGAAATTATGGGCTTTTAATGATGATAACAACAAAATAAAACAGGACAAAACAAACTACCCCGAAGGGGAATGACTTTGACCTTGACCTTGACCTTGACCTTGACCTTGACCTTGACCTTGACCTTGACCTTGACCTTGACCTTGACCTTGACCTTGACCTTGACCTTGACCTTGACCTTGACCTGACTTGAGGTACATTCGACGACGATTCCGCACTGGACTGCAAACACAAGGAGATTAAATAGGGAACAAACAAAAGAGGGTAACGAGGGAAGACAGGTGGGGCAAATGAACCAATAATCAGCAAACAAGGTGGGCGGGGTTAGACAATAGACACGAGCACATGGCACAAAGAAACACTTGACAAGACATGTGCTCACACCAAACATGACATGAACATGCAGCTAATGAGAACTCATCAGCTGCATGTTCACACAAAACATGACAGTGACAGGAGCATGAATGTCCGAATCCCAACACAAAACTGAAACCCAAACTAGACCGAAGTGCTGGGATCCGAACACCATGCCCGCACACAAAACACAAGGACAGAAGAGCACGCAGCTCGAGCATGCTCAAAGCTGCGCGCTCACACAAGACAAGACAAACAATACAGGAGTGTCAGGGCTCTGTCACAAAACCATGAATAAACTAGACAGAAGTGACAGAACCCTTACACTGAGTTGACAGAGAAAGTTGATGAGCTGCGTCATGGTACCAATAAAGCCTGATTGCATCGGTTTGGTTTTGTCAACTCAAAACCAATCCTGTAACCCTGAGTTTGTTCAAAGATCTGAGTTTGCCCCAGATCTAAATATTCACACCCTTTCAACATGAAACCAAGAAATGAGACCTAAACTTTCCCGTCCTCTCCCCACAGCCTCTCAAATGTTAGTATCGCTGAGGATACGTCATCCCTTTAAGGGTTTAAGGTAACTCTAACCATTGCCTAAAACCATTTAAATTTAAAAAAATAAGTACTGTGAACTAATTCCATTTGAGTCCACATAAAGAGAATATTAAATTAAACTATAAATCTACTCAAGTACTCTGTGTTGCTGAAACTCAATTAAACCATTCAAATCAGAATCTTTAAGTTAACTCAAATCTATTATTGTTAACTGCTAGCTAGTAATAGCACAAGAAAACATACATGTGCAAAGAGACTATCACTGAGCCGAATGTGCACAGCCATTGCTTTTTAAATAAAGCAACATACAGTCTATGTCAAACTCTGCTCTTCACCACAATGGTAACACCCCAAAATTCAGACCACTAACATATATCCCACTGTATTAACCTTGAGCAAAAACACTTCTTTAACAGTCGGAACAGAACTCGAAATCTGTAACACATTCAGTAATGTAATCAGTCAATTGAGTTCCTAATATTAGAACTTGCTTCGTTTAGTGAATTTGACTGTTAGGTTTAAAAATGGTCACTTTTTTTTTGTTATTTTATGTTTACCCAAAATATTTTTTGGGTATAATATGTCACAGTTTTCTTTATTTTGCTCTCCTCACTTACATAAAGGAACTATAGTGTCCTGCACCCACTAGTAAAAAATGATATCTGGCGTCTGAATAATTTTTGGTTTGACTGTACACTGAAAAAAAAGTGTGTTGGATTTACATTATTTAATCATGTACATCAGTTCCACATGAATCAATTTAGTTAATCAAACATAATTTGTTCACATAATTTCAACATCATAGAATCAAGTAATTTTTTAGTAATTGAGTAGGATTTTAAAATGGCTCTCTAACTACAGTGGTGTGCACAGGAGGGCTTGAGACCCTGCCTCTTTAATCAAATCACAAAACACAAGTTTATTTAATCTTGGATATTTTTGTTGTCACTTGACTGTTCTATAATGCTGTATTAACTAGCTTTCATTATATTAGCCAGCAATGTAACATAATGAATATGCTGAGTATGACGTGCTCTTTAATGATATGTGCTGAGTCAGTCCACAGCCTAAGCAAATGCTCCGCTCTTCTCCACTATGGTAAGCCAGTGTAATTTAAATGGTTCTAATAATTCCAACATAATTAAACATTAAACACTAATAAACAATATAAAGTCTCCCCTTTTTTTCATTTTGCCCAAAAAACACAAAAAATAACACTTAATTTCAACAATTTTACTCTAGTCGTCAAGTCCCAAGCAAAGCATGCTGGGAACCACAGTTTCAGAAAAAATCTTTTTCGAGTACTTAATTGGTTCACATTCACCCCAAATAATTTAATCTAGTAGATTGCACATTTTAGAGAATTACATTAATCGAAAGCAAAGAAATCATGTTTAGAAGAGAAACACAATTTTGTTGCATAGATCGCAAATAATACAATTAAGTAAATTGGACAATATGTTTTCCTGTTTTTTCAGTGTAATCCTGAATGATTTCTGAAGGATAATGTGACACTGAAGACTGGAGTAATGATGCTGAAAATTCAGCTTTGATCACTATTTATTCAAATAGAAAAGTTATTTTAAATTGTAAAAATATTTCACAATAATACTGTTTTTGCTGTTTTATATATTCAATCAACAAGAGCCAGAGCAAACCCTTTACATTGTATCAACATTTTTATATAAAATCAATACAGAAACAACTGAGATAGGCTACTAGAAACACATCTGTGGATATTCCGAAGCCTCTATATCACACACACACACACACACACACACACACACACACACACACGCGCGCGCGCGCCGAATGCTGCCGAAGCGCTCACGGCTACAGTGCTTGACGTTTTCATAGTGAAGAGGGGTTTTTTGTACCGTTTTGAACTCATCGCGACCTCATGTATGGAAATGATGGAAACAGCGCGGGTGCGAGCATGGGCGTGCCGTCACCGTGACCAGTGATTGACTGTTACCATTGAAACTTGAAATTCACACAAGTTATATAGATAGACTGTCTCTTTGACTTTCGAATTGAATTTATACGAATAAATGAAAACCTCAACTTGTCATGTGAACACTTGAAAACGTGCGGGGGACGCTCGTGTGTGTGTGTGTGTGTGTGTGTATGAGATAGAAAGTTTGTTCCACTTTGGGTTTATGCTCTTGGACCAGACATTTATTTAAATGTAGAAATTATCAGATTCTGGATTTATTTTTTTTTACAAACAAAATGAAAAAAAAAAATATATATATATATATACACTCTCAGAAAAAAAGGTACAGTGGTGGTAGCCTACAATTTTGTTCCTTGGGGAACAAAACGTATAACTGTACCTTTAAAGGTACACAATTGGTCCTTAGGGTACAATTAAACAATTGGCAGGCAAGTTCGGTCCTAGAGAGCCGCTGTCCTGCAGAGTTTGGCTCCAACCCTGAAAGACATATGGAAGCTCTTATTGAGAATTAACAGAGGTTTAGATATTGGTTTTATTGAAAATTTGGTCACATTATAGTGATAAGTGTTTCCTTTAGTTGGGCAGTTTAACTCTCGGCTTTTTGTGTTTTTTTTTTTTGTTTTTTTTTACAGTGTCAACAAAACACAATCTGTTCAAATCTAAAGAAGCCATAAACAAAAAATGTCATGAAGTAAAATGTTTGACTAAACTCATCACTGACCAAAAATATTAATGAATAATATTCACCAACAATACTTTCCTGCCACAGATCAGGCATTCTGAATTTTGATTATTTTCGGGAAATTTTTTTTCAGACGCACACAGGTATCAAGAATCAGCATATGAATCTCAACAATGGTGACATACTTAATGCTGCAATGCATGCTGGGAGCAATTAATTTTATACTGTGGTAGCTTAGTAGGGTTGGAGCTAAACTCTGCAGGACATCAGCTCTCTAGGACCGAACTTGCCTACCCCTGACTTAGAGGTACAAAAATGTACCCTTAAGGGTACCACCCCAGAGAGGGTAAAAGGTACCACCCCAGTGACGGCCTTTTGTACCTTAAAAGGTAAACATTTTTACTCTTTTTTTTAGAGTATATATATATTGTTCTAAATATGTATAAAAAACAATATAGGCCTATATATATATATATATATATATATATATATATATATATATATATATATATATATATATATATATATATATATATATATATATATATATATATATATATATATATATATATATATATATATATAGGCCTATATTGTTTTTTATACATATTTAGAACAATATATATATACTCTAAAAAAAAGAGTAAAAATGTTTATATATAGGCTATATATAATCCCGAGGGACTTAAATTGTAAATTGTTTTTTATACATATTTAGAACAACCAAATAAAGCCCTGATTTTTGTGTGCGTGTTTAGTAGATTGTTTAGGAAAGTCACAGAGTCACATGCCCCTGAGATGAAGTGAACACTTTTAAAAAATGAAGGAAAAGGACCGATTATAAACTAGGTCTGGATAAAAAAAAATATATTGATTTCTCTATTTTAATCGATTCTCATTTTTACGAACCGATAGCCTATCGATTCACAAATCCCAATAATCGATTAGTCGTCCTGTTTTCATATGAATGAACGGATCATCCCAAAAAAAAATCGCAATAATATTTGTGCTTTACTTTTGATATGAAAAAAAGTCTCAGATTTCAAATTAAATCCATGTTATTACGAAATTTTAATAAATAAATGCCTTTTTGGCGCTGTTTAATGTGGTCCAGGGGCGTAAATTTCATCTAAAAGTTGGTTGGGACGATAAACATGAAATTTCTCGAGCAATTTTTGAAGGGGACACAAAATAATACAGCCAAAATCGTACTTGTAAGGATATGTGTACCACAAAAAAACAAAAAACATTTTGTGTTTATTTGGCATTTTGGTGCACTGAAAAATGATCTAATGTCCGTTTTTCTTTTCTCTGTTATCTGACCAACAACACAAAGTGATAGGCCTAGTTGTTTAAATATGAGTAAGGTTCACCACGCAGTCATATTATAATTATTAAATTATATTGCATCCTCCACATAGTATTTTATAGCCTAGCCTACTATGATATTCAGATCTTTAGATATTCAACTGCAGCAAGTCCTCTGATCTGCCACTGATTATCATATTGAGCAAAACCCAACACAGATCTGGCGGAGCGGCCGTCCGCATACTTTAGGTTTAGAATTAGCGCCAATTCGGGGGCGAGTTGCTTGAATTTTGGGTTCATTAGCCTATTATTCTTAATGAAAAACACAGTAAGAAAATAGTACAATGACACACTCCCTTAAATAGGCACTCAAAATGTTTCTAAACTTAAACGCATTTTCTGTCCCCCCCCCCGTGATTTACGCCCCTAGCATTAGTGCCTCAGTTCAAGAGAAGCGGCTGCGGCATCTCCCTCGCTTTAATATACAGCGCGAAATAAACATGAACGAACGTCTAAGGTATGTTAAAAGATACATTACAACTTTCCAAAATCCGTATCATGTCTCATGTAATCGCCTAATCAGTGTTTCAACAGCTTGTAAACAATATGTCACATAACGTCACATTTACCTCAGAAATTCAGTGACCATCAACAAGTTAGTCAGCTAGAAAATGAACCGTAGACATGAGCATTTTGATAAATATAAGCAGCACACAATACATATTCATTATAATATTTAATGTTCTTCATGAATAAATCTGTCATGTTCTTATGATTGCCATTTTAAATGTTTATATTTCAAAAAACAAATTGGAGTAGAAATTCGATCATGAAATTGTAAAGTTAGTATACAAAAAACATGAATGAGTATAATTTGTTTATGTTTAAACCAGTTATTTTTAACATTCAGTATTACAGCAATGTAGTAGGCTACCAACTGAAACCCATGTATAGTTTACAGCATTAGTTGAGAGATTTTTTTCCCTTAAGAAAATTTGCATTATACTGTATCTGATATAGGCCTATATATATATATATATATATATATATATATATATATATATATATATATATATATATATATATATATATATATATATATATACACACAATAATCGATATTGAATCGAATCGTATCGAAAGCTTGTGAATGGAAATCGAATTGTGAAATTTGTGTCAAAACCCAGCCCTACTTTAAACATTACAGGCCTTTTTCCTTGACATGCAGAAATAAATATTCAGAGGCACTAATGCTTCAAAGCATTAACGTATAAATAAATAAAACAATAAATAAAGCAAAAATAAATAATTTCTATAAATAACTGAACCAGCATAGTTTAAATGAACTCCATAGGTTTTACAATCCATTGTTGGTAAAGCACAAGTAAGCTTCTCAGCGTTTCTAATTTCTTGTACGATTTCTCATCTTGAAAGATTGACTCACAGATGTTTGAACAACTGCTGCTATTTGTGTTTAGGCTGTCAACATGCTCAATGATATCTAGCAGCATGTTGCGAAGTATGTCGTCTACTTCGTCAAGATCAGATGCCGCCTTCAAGTAAGAGCTGAATGTAGAGATGAGAGAGCAGTTGAGGCTTTCTTGCTCCTTTGGCTCCGTAATGCATCCAGCCGAGTGGGGCCCTCTGTGACTCCTCAGGGCCGACGCAGCTGACAAGTTCTTGGGGGGGGAAGCAACCAGTCACTTTTTAGAAAACCTCAGGTTGTTCCTCGAAATCTGTGTTACACCATCATATGAATTCAACTCGAGAAGCCGATTTCATTTCCTGGTTCAAGGCCAGCAATGTTTCTTATCTATGTGCTCAATAATGTTCCTTATCAACCCAATAGTAGACGATTGCTCAACACGTTCAAAAAAAGTGAAAAGTTAGTTAATGTCTTTTTTAAATACTCACCAGATATTGCGATGCATTTTCACCCAAACGTGCCATTTGATTTGTAACCGCAGCTATAATCGATGCAGACTGAGTGGTTTGCAGTAAAGACAGTAGCAGGAGTAAACCTACAAATGCAAGAGAAACGTTCAAATAAAACAACAGCTGAAAATATAGACATTAGTGAGGGGATTTGATCTGGAATATCGATCATTTGCTGCCGTTTTATTCTGTTAAAGAGGCAAACGGCATGCTGAGAGATTAAGGATGTGCTACGCGTCTCATTCCTCGCAAATCAAGTCAGAGAATGTTCTGTCTCTACCAAATTTGAAAGCAGACTTACCAGCGGTACAAATCTCTTTTCTGTAAGCCATGCTGAGACTCTTTGTTGATGTGTGTAGATGCGTTTAGCCATATTTATGCTGTCAAACTGCTTATCACTTATCAGCTCATCAATTTACAAATTTGGGGTTTTACAGGTCTGATGCAGTGTTGATTCACTACTAGAATCCCCCCCAAACTTCAGTTGCTTTTGATGGAAACGTTAGTAACGGTGACTTTTTGGTGCTTATATATTTTACAGTTAACTATGTAACTGATATGTAGTTATATATTAACTGTATAACTGATATGGACTCCATATCTTAATAGCATGACGGCATCTACACTAGAAAAAGTCATTTAAACTTAAATTACATTAAACTTTCCACAAAAAAAAAAGTTGAAAATTGACTTCTTTTGATGAGTTAAAACATATGTTGTCATAATTATTGATCATACAATTCCAACATTTTGTGCTATGTATGACATATCTCCAGGTAGTTTATTGACCTAAGTTGGTTCTTGAATTTTGTGAATCCTCCTTACTTTTGGTCCTATTGTACATTTCACTTTTCAGTATAATGCTTTTTTTCATTTCATGCATGCATGCATTTTTTTAAAATAATTTTTTGTTGTGTGTCAGACAACTTGTGTTTGTTGCTGTTAATGCGTTAAAGTTAATTAAATATATTACCATTCCTGAACCATTTGTGCTCTGTGGCAGGGCGCATTATCCTGCGGAAAGAGGTCACAGACACCAGGGAATACTGTTTCCATGAAAGGGTGAACATGGTCTGCAACAATGCTTAGGTAGGTGGTACGTGTCAAAGTAACATCCACATGGATGGCAGGACCCAAGGTTTCCCAGCAGAACATTGCCCAAAGCATCACTGCCTCCACCGGCTTGCCTTCTTCCCATAGTGCATCCTGGTGCCATGTGTTCCCCAGGTAAGCAATGCACACTCACCCGGCCACCCATGTGATGTAAAAGAAAACGTGATTCATCAGACCAGGCCACCTTCTTCCATTGCTCCGTGGTCCAGATCTGATGCTCACGTGCAGTACAGTAGCTCGTCTGTTTGATCGGACCACACGGGCCAGCCTTCGCTCCCCACGTGCATCAATGAGCCTTGGCCGCCCCGTGAAGCACCCCCTGAGATTTTAAGTTAATAAGTTAGGTCAATAATGATAAATAAAATTAAGTTCCCAGGTGTCTGATGTCGGTTAATGGTCATGATATGCAGGTAAAAAATAAAAAAAATAAAAATTACATCTTTTTAGTATGTTTTTATTTAAAAGTATAATTAAAAATGGTTTGATCCATCACAAACCTCAGTCTGGAAAACACTGATGTAATGAAATATTCAATGCACTTTATGTTGTTGATAACAAAGACTGGAATATATTTTCTCTCTCTTTGTATTTTTATATCAATATGGTACAAGCGTATCCTATTCCACAAACCTGGAAGACCTTCTGATAAGCTAGGCTTTTTTGGAAAGGAACAATTAAAAGATGAATAAAAAAGAAGCAGTAGAATAATGAACTGCCATTGTGAGAATAACATGTAATCATGCAATCAATAAAAAAGTAACTCTAGTTTGATTACGGCCATTTTAAAATGTAATATAATCCAATTAAAAGTACCTACAAAATCCAGATTACATTTACATATTATATTAATTGTTTATTTAAAATAAACACCTCTCCAAGATGATATTCAAAAGGAAGAAGTATTGGATCGTAATTCGGGTTAGTCGCGTCAAAATTTAAATCCATTTTCTTTACTCTCCTGTTACTGTTACCAGACAGGTTTCTTACATCATTTCTTATGCCCCACGTCTCAACACCCTGCGCTCTTTCCCATTTTGTTTGCGTCTTAAAAGCACAAGCGCATTCCTTCATTTAGCTCACTGCAGTTTTAAAGGATTAGTTCACTTTAAAATGAAAGTTACTCTATGATTTACTCACTCTCAAGACATCCTGGGTGAAAATGACTTTCTTCTTTCTCATGAACACAATCGGAGTTATATTAATAATATCCATATCTTCCACTAGACCGACTTCTGTATTCAGCTTACGCAGAAAGTGAGGGGATGTAGGGGTGTGGGATGATTTAAATGATGAGACCCCACTGACCCCATTATGAAAGAAAAAATGCAGCTGTGTTCTAACATACAGTTAAAGCTGTTAAGGAGTCTGGGTCATCATGAAAATGTATGAAGCCGGGAACAATGCATTTGGGTCTCTCCTTCTGGGACAACATTCCCAGTTGTCCAGTCCACCTACACTTAGTTGCGTAATGTCTTGTAACACACAAAAAAAATGTTTTTAAAACCTTCCGTATTTGGCTTGTTGGATATTGTTGAGCTTTAATGATCCTTGAATTTCATTATAAATGATGAAAAATAATGACGTAGTCTTTTTTAGTTGATTTAGTTATAGTTCATTAAATTTCTTGTAGTCTTCAGTTAATGTTTATTTTATTTCAAGTGATTTTTTAATGGTTTAAGTTAACGATAATAACCCTGTTCTGTGATTGACTCCATAATTGTCAAAATTTATGACAAACAAGTGCAGGTATCTCATTAAAGAGGCAAGAAACTACTTGAATCCATATGTGAATTAATAGTATTGAATGTTTTAACGTGAAAAGGTAATGCAGGACAAATGAGCAGGAAAACACTTCAGCTACTATTAACTAATATAGAAACAAGCTTAATTAATCAGTAAGTAATATCAAATTTAGGACTGATAGTTCCTTAGTAGTTAATCAATAATTACTGAATGAGAATAGCCTCATTAACAGCTATCAACTAACTGATAAGTTATAAAGAATGACCAATTAATTACATAAAATAAGCCTAATACAACTATCAAAAAAGTAAGGTCTGGTTTCACAGACAAGGCTTAGATTAAGCCAGGATTAGTTCTTAGTTCAATTAGGACATTTAAGTAGCTTTTATAAGCGTGCATTGACAGGTGTGCATCTTGAGACAAAACAATGGCACTGATCTATTTTAAGATGCATCAGTGCTTTCAGTTCAAACATGCATTTTAGTCTGGGACTTAAAGGGATAGTTCACCCAAAAATGAAAATTAGCCCATGATTTACTCACACTCAAGTCAAGGTGTATATGACATTCTTCTTTCAGACGAATAAAATTGGAGTTGTATTAAAAATGTTCTGGCTAATCCAAGCATTATAATGGCAGTAATAGTTGTAAAGCAATAGTTTTTGAAGTCCATAAAAAAGTGCATCTGTCCGTCGAATAACGTGGCTCTGGGGTGTTAATAAAGGCCTTCTGAAGCGAATCGATGCGTTTGTGTAAGAAAAATATCCATATTTAAAACTTTATCAAGTAAAGTTCCAGCCGATCGCCTTCCGTGGCAAATTTTTTAAAAGTTCCTTCTCGCAATTCAAGATGCATATGTGACGTTAGGCAGAGGCACTTTTTCCATAAATTGAAGTTTTAAATATGGTTATTTTTCTTACACAAAGGCATCGATTCGCTTCAGAAGGCCTTTATTAACACCCCGGAACCGTGTGGAGCACGTTATTCGACGGACAGATGCACTTTTTATGGACTTCAAAAACAGAGCAACTATTACTGCCATTATAATGCTTGGATTAGCCTGGACTTTTTAAATATAACTCAAATTTTATTAGTCAGATTTTATTCGTCTGAAAGAAGAATGTCATATACACCTAGGATGACTTGAGGGTGAGTAAATCATGGAATAATTTTCATTTTTGGGTGAACTAACCCTTTAAGCCTTGTCTGTGAAACTGCAGGGGAAAGAGAATGACTTTGCGAAAATCTTGCGTCAGCAAAAGGATTGCAAAATTCTCCACTATAAAATGACGAAGGTCTTCCCTAGTTACTCAGATCAAGATTATACTTTCAGAAGGGTAATCCCCAATTCTGTCATTTTATGTGCAATTACAGTGTGTATGAATGCGCACCGAGATGCAAAGATATCACTGCAATAGACTTCCTGTATACTGTTGAAATAAGCAAAAGGAATAATTTCTTCACAAAAAAAATGCATTAGAGTTACATTTCAACAGGTCATCTTACACTGTAAAATGTTTGCTTTAAAATAAAATATTATTTTAGTCTATACTTCAAAATGTCATGTTTAATTGAATGTGCTACGTGCTGTTTCTTTGCAATTAATTGTGAAATTTCTAGCAATTTTTGAGTGAAAATTATTTCAAAATCCTTTTTTTCAGTGTAGGAAATTATTTAAGAATAGAAAAGTGCAGTGAAATTATTGCTGGATTTTTGGTACTTTAACAATTTAACATATTGCTTAAAACTTTAAGGCAACAATTAAACATAAGGTTCTACAGAATCAAAATACTGCGAGTGGTGGAATAATTCCACTGGACTGAGAGAGGAAGACCTAAAGTCATCTTAGGAAAACCCAAAGGTTTTGCTGACATTTGGCATTTAGATTCAAAAACTCCATTAGTCTGGATTTTTTAAATAGATATGATCATTCTCATTACTGTCTTTTACAGTGAATATGCAGGTGAATCACTAACTGTGATCATCAAACTTTCTAGTCAGTAGATTCCACTTAAATATGATGGAAGCATTATGAAGCTGTGAAAAGTGTATATGCAGATACCAATTTTGAATTTAAATTACACTGATTTATGGACCAAACCAGAAATGTATTCCTAACAATTTTGGCATTATCCAGCATATTATTTAGCTTTATTATTAATATTCCTAAAGTGACTATTGTAGATTTTGCTGCTAAATAAATAGAAAAAGATTTATATATAAATGTATATGTAAATAATGTATGTTTGCATGTATGTATGTATGTGTTTGTATATATATACAGTGAGGAAAATAAGTATTTGAACACCCTGCTATTTTGCAAGTTCTCCCACTTAGAAATCATGGAGGGGTCTGAAATTGTCATCGTAGGTGCATGTCCACTGTGAGAGACATAATCTAAAAAACAATATCCAGAAATCACATGGTTGATTATGATTTTTTAACTATTTATTTGTATGATACAGCTGCAAATAAGTATTTGAACACCTGAGAAAATCAATGTTAATATTTGGTACAGTAGCCTTTGTTTGCAATTACAGAGGTCAAACGTTTCCTGTAGTTTTTCACCAGGTTTGCACTACAGGAGGGATTTTGGCCCACTCCTCCACACAGATCTTCTCTAGATCAGTCAGGTTTCTGGCCTGTCGCTGAGAAACACGGAGTTTGAGCTCCCTCCAAAGATTCTCTATTGGGTTTAGGTCTGGAGACTGGCTAGACGATGCCAGAACCTTGATATGCTTCTTACAGAGCCACTCCTTGGTTATCCTGGCTGTGTGCTTCGGGTCGTTGTCATGTTGGAAGACCCAGCCTCGACCCATCTTCAATGCTCTAAATGAGGGAAGGAGGTTGTTCCCCAAAATCTCGCAATACATGGCCCCGGTCATCCTCTCCTTAATACAGTGCAGTCGCCCTGTCCCATGTGCAGAAACACACCCCCAAAGCATGATGCTACCACCCCCATGCTTCACAGTAGGGATGGTGTTCTTGGGATGGTACTCATCATTCTTCTTTCTCCAAACACGTTTAGTGGAATTAAAAGTTCTATTTTGGTCTCATCTGACCACATGACTTTCTCCCATGACTCCTCTGGATCATCCAAATGGTCATTGGCAAACTTAAGACGGTCCTGGACATGTGCTGGTTTAAGCAGGGGAACCTTCCTTGCCATGCATGATTTCAAACCATGACGTCTTAGTGTATTACCAACAGTAACCTTGGAAACGGTGGTCCCAGCTCTTTTCAGGTCATTGACCAGCTCCTCCGTGTAGTTCTGGGCTGATTTCTCACCTTTCTTAGGATCATTGAGACCCCACGAGGTGAGATCTTGCATGGAGCCCCAGTCCGAGGGAGATTGACAGTCATGTTTAGCTTCTTCCATTTTCTAATGATTGCTCCAACAGTGGACCTTTTTTCACCAAGCTGCTTGGCAATTTCCCAGTAGCCCTTTCCAGCCTTGTGGAGGTGTACAATTTTGTCTCTAGTGTCTTTGGACAGCTCTTTGGTCTTGGCCATGTTAGTAGTTGGTTTCTTACTGATTGTATGGGGTGGACAGGTGTCTTTATGCAGCTAACGACCTCAAACAGGTGCATCTAATTTAGGATAATAAATGGAGTGGAGGTGGACATTGTAAAGGCAGACTAACAGGTCTTTGAGGGTCAGAATTCTAGCTGATAGACAGGTGTTCAAATACTTATTTGCAGCTGTATCATACAAATAAATAGTTAAAAAATCATACATTGTGATTTCCGGATTTTTTTTTTTAGATTATGTCTCTCACAGTGGACATGCACCTACGATGACAATTTCAGACCCCTCCATGATTTCTAAGTGGGAGAACTTGCAAAATAGCAGGGTGTTCAAATACTTATTTTCCTCACTACATATATATATATATATATATATATATATATATATATATATATATATATATATATATATATATATATATATATATATATATATATATATATATATATATATATATATATATATATTGGGTTTAGGTTTATATATTGGGATAAATGCTGTTCTTTTGAACTTTATATTCATTAAATAGCCATTAAACCTGAATACATCCACATTAATATATATATATATATATATATATATATATATATATATATATTAATGTGGATGTATTCAGGTTTAATGGCTATTTAATGAATATAAAGTTCAAAAGAACAGCATTTATCTGAAATATAAAGCTTTTGCAACATTATACATGTCTATTTTGTCACTTTATCAATTTAATGCGTCCTTGCTGAATAAATGTATTAATTTCTTTAAGTTCTTCCCCCCCCAAAAAAACTATTTTTTTATTTATTTAAAAAGTAGCCTACAATGTTACAAAAGCTTTCTGTTTCAGATAAATACTGTTCTTTTGAACTTTCGATTAATCAAAGAATCCTAAAATGTTTTACACAACTGTTTTCAACATTGATGATAATAATAATAAATGTTTCTTGAGCAGCAAATCATCATATTAGAATGATTTCTGAAGGATCATGTGACTTGAAAGACTGTAGTAATGATGCTGAAAATTCAGCTTTGAATCACAGGAATAAATTACATTTTAAAATATATTCAAATAGAATTTTTTTTATTTTAAATTGTAAAAATATTTCACAATATTACTGTTTTTGCTGTATTTTTGGTCAAATACATGCAGACTTGGTGAGATTAAGTTTCAAAAACATTGAAAAACCTTAATGCTTTCATCATATATATATATATATATATATATATATATATATATACATACATACATACACACACTGTATATAATGCTTATAATCTCATCAAGTCTCAATTTGACAAAGGTCAGAAAAGAAACGTCACTTCTGAAATGATGGCCCTGCCCACACACGCATACACTCACACACACACATACACTCTCTCTCTCACACACACACACACACACACACACACACACACACACACACACACACACACACACACACACACACACACACACACACACACACACACACACACACACACACACACACACACACACACACACACACACACACACACACACACACAAACATATATATCAGACAACAACAAAAATAAATACAGATTTTAGAATGTTTAAATATATATATATATATATATATATATATATATATATATATATATATATATATATATATATATATATATATATATATATATATGGGTCAAAGACGAGACGTCACAATTTTGGTGTCCGCATCAAATTATGTTTACAAAAGTCATTTTATATACATAAAAACATGTTAAATGCAAGTAAAGTGTCTACTTTACTATTTCAAATAACTCTTGTCAAAATAAAATGTCAACATTTAGGGGAAATAATGTTCCAAAGTGTAAAATTGTCATTCAGCGTAATGGTCCGGACTTTGATTTTGCCATTACATCTTTAAATAAATGTATAAAATAACAAGTAAAAAAATATATTTGTTTTCTTGGCATTTTCAAATATGTGTTGGCTGTGTTATATTAAAAGGACTATGTCTTACCTATTTTTTAATTATACTTTTAACAAGTATTTAAATAACCAGGGGACTTTTGTCCCGAAAATCCAGTTTGTAAGAGATCATTCAGTGTAACAGGATCAAGAAGTCATTCTGAAATCATATAAAAAACAGATAGTCATTCAACAGTCTGTGACATCATCAAAAGGCCCCCTGAAGACCATGTGGTGCAGCGGAAAAGTGAATTCATTGCTCTTAAATATTTGATAATTCCACATTTTCATGGTGTGGTATCCTAAGTTACAAAACCGTACACGTCATTCAGAGAAATGCCAAAAAAACATTTATATTGTTAGAATTTTTGAAAAATAAGTAGATGTTGTGAATAATTGTGATTAACTTTACTGGTCAAGCTCAGTTTTTGATTTAGATGGCCAGCTTAAGGCCTGCAATATAAGCTGAAGTAGAAGTTTCGTCATTCGGGGTAATGCTTTTTTCATTCAGTGTAACAGATATATATATGTAAAACATTAAACAATATACTTATTTTAACCTGTAATCATTAAAATATATAAAATAATGTGATCATACAAAATTGTATTATATTTTAAATGACTTTCACTTCCTTACAAAAACTTCTTGCTGGCAAATGGGTAAACCTAGTGGTTTGAAGGATAGTGGATTTAAAAATTACAATTAATTAGTATTTGTGGGCTGGACTTTGATACTTAGAGTCTTTTAATATGCCATCAAATGATTCCTGTTTTAAATATGCCTAATAAGATTTTCTGATACATAAATATTGTTACACTGAATTACATTTTAGTGGGTGTCTTCTGTAAATCATGGTAAAAAATGTGTGATAGTCATTATTTTTTGCTAAGAAAATATAAAATTAAACTGGACACATTCTAATGTACAGGAAAAAACTAAATTTAAAGCTGTATTACACATTTATTTTTTTTATGCTTGAAAACCCCTGTTTCGTCTTTGACCCATATATATATATATATATATATATATATATATATATATATATATATATATATATATATATATATATATATATATATATATATATATATATATATATATATATATATATATATATATATATATATATATATATATATATATATATATATATATATATATATATATATATATATATATTCACAGTGATATTGTGAAATATATATATATTCACAAAATATATATCATAAAGTTGTAAGAAGTTGAAACATCAAGAGAAATGAGGTGAAAATGAAACGAGTGCCTGTGGACCTCTAGTGGATAATGTGGGCATTGCACTCTCTTTCTTTAACTATAATTCCTAAAGTTTTTCCACAAACCTGCAGATGGTTAACACACCCCTAACACATATGGCAATGTCCAAAAACTATTTAGATTTAATTAAGATCATCATTTAAGTGATTTTTTTCATTAAAAAATATATTTTTCATAAGCCAATTTATGGCATAGTTATTAGTAAATAGGTTAAAAAAATATCCACAAAAACACAGCATAAATGTAAAGTTGAGAAGTAAATGTAAAAAAATTATATATAGTTTGCCATGTAAAAAAAAAATATATATTTCCTTATGCAATCGCTCTGTAAACGTTTGGGGTCTATCTGACCCCAAGGGACTTAAACGTAAACCCTACTTGAGGGACGATTAAAGGTTTTAGATCTGTTATGCTTGTTTTCAAGCAACCCCACAGACAATGTAATATGAAATATAATATCTGAGCATATGACCATCATCTAATTATTATTTGGAATTAAACGACACCTCTTCCAGTGAAATCACAGTCTGTGGTACCTCTACTGAAAAAAACCCTAAAAACTTTAACTATGTATACTTGTTTTTACACTTGAAAATATTGCATAAACTTTAAAGTTGTGCAATCAGTGAACTATAACCGAATTATGTCAATCGAAGTAGATCTGAATAACTTGAAAAATATAAACCATATGAACCATGAAAAATAAAAGAAGCCAATTTAAAAACAATGAGTAATGTCAGCTTAATTATTTTGAAACCACTAAATATAGCACTAAAAATAGCTAGCAATATATGAGCTAACATTACTAACAGAAAGAATAACTAACCCTATACTCATCACATAAATCCTACAGAATTAGTTTTTTTCCAGGTTTTGTAAGCTTGTTTCCTCATGGGGACCTCAATTTAGGTCCCCACAGTGACACGAGTCCATGTGCATTCATTCAGGTTGAAGTCCACACCGGGATAGAGAAACATGAACACACACACACACACACACACACACACACACACACACACACACACACACACACACACACACACACACTTGCGCACACACATGCACAAACACACACACAGACTCACAAATGCACGCACACACACACTCTCACTTTCCATAGATGTAACGTGTTTTTTGTTGTTGTTGCTGACTGTATTTTCTCTCCTCTTACACTAACCCTACCGATCACACAAAACTTTCTGGAGAAAAAAAAACTAATTCTGTAGGATTTATAAGCTGTTTTCCTCATGGTGACCTCAATTTAGGTCCCAACTGTGACACAAGTCCCCATGAGTCAGTGCATTCAGGTTGAAGTCCCCACCGGGATAGAAAAACATGAACACACACATACACATGCACAGAAAGACACAAACATGCACACACAGACACACTCACGCACATACCCACATACATAGACAGGCTCACAAACACAGACACATTGGGTTTTCATGTTTTATGGAGACTTAATGATTTTTATGCCGTACTAACTGTATATTCCCCATACCCCACCCCTAAACCGACACATCACAGAAAACGTTCTGCATTTTTACATTTTCAAAATAATTTCATGATTTATAAGCTGGGGACATTTCATAAAGGAACCATACACACACACACACACACACACACACACACACACACACACACACACACACACACACACACACACACACACACACACACACACACACACACACACTTAATATGCAGCAACATAGTTTCTTTATAGTCCTTAATCATAATCTCTTGTCCAATCACTCTTCACCACAATGGTAATCCACTAAAACAGCAACATAGCAGAAACCATAACATAACTGAACATACTAACAGATCTCCTATTATGTATAATTTGTTAGTCAAAACAAATTTATTTTCATTAAAAATATGGCGAGTGAACAGACTTTCTTTGAAAGGGACTTAGGCTTCATCCAACTCTATCTGTCTTTAAAACAATTTCCCTAAATTAGATAAGAGTTAGACTGCAAAAGCGTGATTATTTAAACTCAACAAGGCTGTGAAAGCGACTAATGAGTAAATAGTTTACCTGTTCGGTAAACTCTGTGAAATATCACGAGTGGGGTATTACTGATGTGTTTTTATGCCGTAGAATAAAACATGAAAATATCTCGAGCTTGTGTTCACCACTGACCTTATTTCAGGCTTTTAGGGATGGAACGATTACCGGTTTCACGATCAAATGTACTGACGGTTAGTAATATCGTTCAAAACCGTGTTTGATTATCACGAAGTTGAAAACTCACAGTAAATCCTGTCCAGTCAGCGTCAGTCTGGCGCAGAGGCAGCGCGCAACGTCGTTTTTCGAATGAGAAATGGCTTTTACAAAAGTCCTGAGGGAAACTTAATCGAGTATGGTGGTCACCCTGTCTGCAGGGGGAAACACTTCAAATTTTTTTTATTTTTATTAAATGCATAAAGGAACAATAACAACAATTTTCATCATTGTCATACCACAATAAAGGAATAATACACCAAGGTACTTCAGTCAAGATTAATCTTCAAGTCCTTACACTTCAAATCTGCGCAAGGCAAGCGGACTTTGACCTCAATACTAAAACTACGTCTGGGAAATAACGTCTCAGGTTATGACTATAACCATAGTTCCCTGAGAAGGGAACGAAACACTGCGTCCACTAGGGACAGCTTTGGGAACGCCCACAGCGTGATAGCGTCTGATGCACGTATGTCAACTCAGCCAATGGCGAGAGTGAGCGTCACGGGCGGGTGACGTCACGTCCAGGAAAGGATAAATATACATCCGGTCCGATCGCACTTCAGCTAAACTGCCGAAGCAAGGGATCACAGGGATGCAGGGAGTATGGCAAAGGGACGCAGTGTTTCGTTCCCTTCTCAGGGAACTATGGTTATAGTCATAACCTGAGACGTTCCCTTTCGAGGGAACTTCACACTGCGTCCACTAGGGACAGCTTTGGGAACGAAATACCAAAACGCCATAATACCAAATGCCTGTCGTGTGAAACTGTGGCACATTCAAGACAGGAGCACTGAAGAACCTGGAGCACATTCCAGGTCAAGATCATAGTATCTCACAAACGTAAGAGGCGAGGACCAACCGGCCGCATCGCAGACTTCTTTGAGGGAAACCCCCGATACTAAGGCCTTAGAGGCCGCCATACTCCTAGTAGAGTGGGCTTTGACAGCTAAGGGACACTGCTGATCAGAAGACCCATAAGCCAGTGAGATAGCCTCGACTATCCACTTGCTCATTGTATGTTTGGACGCAGGGAGACCCCTGTTCTGAGGTCCAAAACAAACAAACAATTGATCCGCTTTCCTCCACAGGGCAGCTCTGTGGACATAAGCATCCAGTGCTCGCACTGGACATATAAGGTTCAATCTTTCCTGGTCTGGATTAACAAATGGAGGAGGACAGAGAGCCTGCAGCACTATAGGCCGTGGAACATTGGTTAACACCTTCGGAACATACCCTAATCTAGGGTAAAGGAAAGCTTTAACCATCCCTGGTGCAAACTCCAAGCACGAAGGGGATATTGATAAGGCCTGAAGGTCTCCTACTCTCTTAATAGAAGAGATGGCAAGAAGGAAGATGGTTTTCAGAGTGAGAAACTTTTCTGAGATGATGTTAAGTGGCTCGAACGGAGCCGAAGATAAACCTTCCAACACTATAGCCAAATCCCAAGTAGGAACTCTAGTGCGCACCGCAGGCCTCAGCCTCTTAGTGCCATGAAGGAAACGAGTTACCAACGGGTCTCTCCCCACAGTAATACCATCCACATGGGCATGGTAAGCAGAAATAGATGAAACATACACCTTTAGTGTAGCAGGGGTCAACCCAGAGGAGAATCGCTCTTGTAAAAAATCTAGCACTGAACCAACAGGGCAGTTGACTGGATCTAAATGTCGTTCTTGACACCAAGAAGTGAACAACCTCCACTTCAGGGCATATAGTCTCCTCGTGGATGGAGCTCTGGAGCTAAGAATGGTCTCCACTACCTCAGTAGAGAGACCAGACTCTATGAGCTCAGCCCCCTCAGCGGCCAAACCCATAGGTTCCACATTTCTGGGCGGGGGTGAAATATTGAGCCCTCCGCCTGAGATAGAAGATCCCTCCTTATCGGAATCTTCCAAGGTGAGCCATCGAGCAGTGTTACCAGGTTCGAGAACCAAATCCGGCTCGGCCAGTAAGGAGCTACTAGCAGTAGACTTATCCCCTCCCGGCGAACTTTCTCCAGAACTCCCTGGAGCAGAACAACTGGGGGAAATGCGTACAGACGCCGCCTCGGCCACGTCTGTACCATGGCATCCAGTCCCAGAGGAGCTGGATGTGTCAACGAGAACCAGAGTGGACAGTGCGTCGTATTCTGAGACGCAAACAGATCCACTTCCGCCTGGCCGTAAATCTCCCAAATGAGCTTCACCACCTCGGGGTGAAGTCTCCATTCCCCTGGCCTCAGCCCCTGTCTTGACAGGATGTCCGCTCCAATATTCTGGGCCCCCGGGATAAAGATTGCTCTCAAGGAGAGTAACTTCCCCAGAGACCACAGGAGGATCTGGTGCGCTAGTTTGCACAGTGGGCGCGAACGCAGACCCCCCTGACGATTTACATAGGAAACCACCGATGTGTTGTCCGTACGGACCAACACATGATGGCCCCTCAGGTCCGGGAGGAAGAACTTCAAAGCATTGAAGACTGCCATCATCTCCAGGCAGTTGATGTGCCACGAAAGATGATGGTCCCCCCACAGACCCTGAGCTGAGCGGCCTTCCATTACCGCTCCCCAGCCCGTGAGAGAGGCATCTGTCGTCAGGGTGACTCGACGACATAGTGCCCCCAGCACCGGACCCTGGGACAGGAACCAGGCTTTCTTCCATATGACCAAGGCGCGGAGACACCGCCGCGTGATCTTGATCATACGAAAAGGGTTCCCCCTCGGGGAAAACCCTCTGGTCCTGAGCCACCACTGTAAGGGCCTCATGTACAGCAGGCCAAAAGGAATCACGTTGGACGCCGCTGCCAATAACCCCAGCAACTTTTGAAACTGCTTGACAGTGAATGACTGGCCTAGTTTGACTCTCTTTATAGCTGACAGAATCGCAGCAATGCGCGTGGGTGAAAGCACTGCCCGCATTGCTACAGAATCCCAAACCACGCCTAGAAAAGTGGTCCTCTGTACTGGAGGAAGCACACTCTTCTTCGCGTTCAGTCTCAACCCCAACTTTTGAATATGCGCGAGGACGACATCTCGATGCCGAACCGCCATCTCCTGCGACTGTGCCAGAATCAGCCAGTCGTCTATATAGTTCAGAATGCGTATGCCCTGCAGCCTGAGCGGGGCCAGAGCTGCATCTACGCATTTCGTGAACGTGCGGGGTGAGAGAGCTAGACCAAATGGAAGAACCCGATACTGGTACGCTTTGCCCCCGAAAGCGAACCTCAGAAACTTCCTGTGTTGTGGAAGGATGGAGACATGGAAGTATGCGTCCTTCAGATCTATTGTGACAAACCAATCCTCGGATCTGATTAGGGTCACAATCTGACTTAGCGTCAGCATCTTGAATTTTAGTTTCCTGACCGTACAATTCAGACGACGAAGATCTAATATGGGGCGCAACCCTCCATCCTTTTTTGGAACTAAGAAGTACCGGCTGTAAAAACCCGACTCTCTGTTCTGTACAGGGACCTGTTCTATAGCCTCCTTTTTTAACAAGGTTTCTACTTCCTGTTCCATTATCAGAGCCTGCTCGGGACGTACTGATGTTACCAGCACTCCGTTGAAACGAGGTGGGTGGAACCCAAACTGAATTCTGTACCCCTTTTCTACCGTCTGCAGGACCCATAGCGATATATTTGGTAGACGTTTCCATTCTGCCAGAAAATCTACTAAGGGAACCAGCCTCTCGAGGCTGGTCTCTGATATTTCCACTGCAACCATCTCGGCGGCCTGAAGCGTACTGGCAGCACCTAACCGATCTGGCTGTGTTTCTAACCTCCTTGGAGGCTGCGAGTGTGACACCTTGTCCTGTGGACGCCGAGTCACGAGCTCGCTGGAAACCGCTGCGCCCCGAAGCACCAAGGGTGGCGGGGTTGGCAGAACGGTCCCCTGAGGGCAACGAAGTGGAGTGGGCACCGTATACTGAGGTGAACACCAATCCACCCCGCGGGGGGGCGCCCTCGGAGACCTGACGCTGCTGGCGTCAGGACCTCTTTTGGCCTGAAGCCTTCTTCGCCTGAAGCACGACCCTCAGGTCGGTCTTCGGCTTAGAAGGCTTCGGCTGAGAGTGCCGACCTGGCCCACCGTATCTCTGAGGTGGAGCACGAGATGCGACACTCTCTTTTTGCTGCTGCCTGTACGAAGAGCTAGACGGCTGGGGCTGCTCACGCCCAGCAGCCCCAGAGGGTTGGTGGCGGCGCGGGAGATATTTTTTAAAAGCCTCCGCTTGCTTTTTATTCTCCTGAAATCTGTCGACGACTTCATTTACAGCGTCGCCGAACAGACCAGCGGGTTCAACTGGCGCATCAAGGAGAAAAGCCCTGTCTTTATCCTTAATGTCAGATAAATTGAGCCACAGATGTCTCTCTGTCGCCACCAAGGCTGCCATAGACCGCCCAATAGCTCTAGCGGTCTCCTTGGTGGCTCTCAGGGATAAATCTGTGGCCCAACGCAGTTCGCGCACTGCCTCAGGGCTCACTGTTTCGCCGCCATCCAAATCCCCCAGCAGTTCAGCCTGGTACGCTTGCAAAATGCTCATTGTATGCAAACATGCACCAGCCTGCCCTGCTGCCGTGTACGCTTTCCCCACTAGCCCTGATGTTGTTTTTAATGGTTTAGTGGGGAGCGTGGGGGCCTTCAGGGACGATGCTGACGCAGGGGACAGATAACTAGCAAGCGTCTGATCCACTTTAGGCATCGCCCCATAACCATATTCTTTCAGCCCCCTTATATCACTGTATGTTTTTACTTGAGGGCTGAAAAGACGTGATGAATATGGTTTCTTCCATGATCTACACAGCTCACTGTGTAAATCAGGAAAGAAAGGAAGACCCCGTGGTGAAGGTGATACATTTGACGTCAAAAAGCGCTCGTCTAATTTGCTTTTCGGACGAGCGCCTTGTTTCTCGGCTGGCCAATCAATATTTAACTTCGCCACAGCGCGAGTAATCACCTCCACCAGCTCTTCGTGTGCGGGGGAAAGAGATGGCGAATCATCTTCCCCCAATCCGACGCTCAACACATCCACCTCCTCAGAGCTGGAGTGTTGAAGCGACGGGCTCTCACTCTGGGCGGAAGAAGCCGCAGCGCGGGCTTCCGACACCAGAGATTGAGCGACAGATCTCCCGGGTGAAGGCAGAGAAAGAGCGCTCGCGCTCGTCTCAAACCCCGCCGAGAGATCCATCTGCGAACCCCATGATGTCCTTCTCCGCTGTGCCTCAGCAGCAGCGGGTCCAGAACCAGAGGGAACGCGATCCTGATCACCCTTCTCAAAGAGTGACAGGCGGGAGCGGAGCATGCGAAGCGGCAGCTTCTCACAATGCTCACACTCAGCCCCCTCGAAGGCTGACAGAGCATGCTCCACTCCCAAACACATCACACACAAATCATGTGTATCTCCACCCGTAAGGAAACGGGGACACGGAGGAGTACACTGTTTGAATACTGATGCATTCGCCATTTTTAAACTGAGACTTATTGTGCTTTTGACGGACAACAATAGGTAGACAGAGACAGTTTTTCACACAGATCGCTTAGCTGAGGCAGAAAAGCTGAAGTGCGATCGGACCGGATGTATATTTATCCTTTCCTGGACCTGACGTCACCCGCCCGTGACGCTCACTCTCGCCATTGGCTGAGTTGACATACGTGCATCAGACGCTATCACGCTGTGGGCGTTCCCAAAGCTGTCCCTAGTGGACGCAGTGTGAAGTTCCCTCGAAAGGGAACGTGAAGCTTCTACGAAGAAAAGTTCGCAGCACGTGGTTTTGAGCCAAAGAAAGACGAACGAACAAGTTCGCATGAGACTAGGTGACATTTAAGAGATAATAATTTTTATGCATTGTACACTTATTACACAGATTTTCTTTACCACATATATAATTACGGGGACATATTGCATTGAGATTGTTTTAAATCTTACCTGTTTATAAATCCATTTTGTACAGTGTACAAAACCGTCCAGACTAGATGATCACATAGTAATAATTATAGAAGTATTAATAGTAAAGTCCTCAGATATCATTTTCAATACAATCAAAAACAGAGATGCAAGTTGCATTTGAATTAAATGAGAGAGCACGTCCGTTGTGCCACAGAATAGAATCTTACTTTACAAAAGTGCATGAAGCTGCTGATTTTATTTGTTTGTTGATTTTCAAATAGAGATCTTGTTTAAATGTTTTCAGTGTGTGCACGAGTTCCTTTTGAACACTCATCTCATTTGAACAAAACCGTGATAATATTGATAATCGTGATAATTTGGGTCGCTATAATCATATGAAATTTTCATACCGTTCCATCCACTGATCTATATAAATGACTTCTCTGTATAGCTCAGTGGTTCCATTCCTACTTTCAAACAAAAACCCACAAGGAACCACAAAGGCTAAAATGCAAACTCATTTCCAGGTTTCGGCCTAGAAAAATAGGTCATCCCTGCAGAACTATACATTGGATATAATTGGACATTATGCTTTTTTAATGAAAATAAAAATGAACAAGACACCCAAAGTATGTTTATTTTGACGTGTTTTCCATTCCTTTTTAATAATAATTAAAAAAAAAAGACTTTTCTATGATAACTATATCTAAAGAGAATGCAGATTCACTTTCAGAGTGTTTGGGAATATCCACAGAGAATTTATCACATTAAACATGATATCAAAGTTATAAATCAAACATTTCAAAACATCACAGTTGTTTAAACCAATAAGCATCAAGTTACAATCATACCGCTTCAGTCAGCACAGAGTAACTGGCATGGCGCCTTGAGTTTTTTGGCATTCAGAGCAAGTGAGACAACACTGGGACACATTTCTAACCGGTGATTAGTTCTGTGCAGATTCACTGAAGGAAAAAAAGCAACATATTGTACCTTTATTGTAGGCCTACTGTGAACGTGGCATTTTATGTACTCCCTCAAATACAAAAAGGAGAAATCCTCCATAGTGAATAAAACATGAAAATATCCTGAGCTTGTGTTCACCACTGACCTTAACAAAAACCCATGACTTCCGCACTATGGAACCGGAAGGGCTAAAATGCAAACTCATTTCCAGGAGTCAAACATTTTAAAACAGAAGGTTTAAATGATTTGGTTTGACTCTGTGAAAGTGAAGCCTGAGCTAACAGGAGACAGCATAACTGTGGTAAATACGTTAACTTTATCTTGACCTGCTTTGCTCAGATTAGTGAAAATACCCACCAACTTCCCATACAAATGACTTTAGTCAAACGCCTTGCATATAAATGAATGCAAAATCTTATATTTTTATTGGGAACAACCCACAGTCGGAAAGGTTCATTTGTTTTTTGTTTTTCACCAAGTAAATGCAGAAACAAAAATGATCAGCATTCACAGCACACAGTGAAAAATAACCCTTAATATTTAATAATAGATACTATGTCCTTATTTTAGACCTGTGAGCCTTTAATGTGAACTGCTGAAATCAGGTGTCTGACATTAAAGGGATAGTTGGTCCAAAAATGAAAAGTATCCCATGATTTAATCACCCTAGGCGTTTATATCTCGTTTCAGCCAAACACAATCGGGAATTGTATAAAAAAAAAACATCTTCCAAGCTTTATAATGGTAGTGAATGGCAGTCCAAAAAAAGCGCATCTATCCCTCGTAAACGTGTTCCGTACAACTCCAGGGGGTTAAAGTGTTAGTTCACTTTCAAATAAACTTTTGCTTATAATTTACTCACCCCCTTGTCATCCAAGATATCCATGTCTTTCTGTCTTCAGTCGAAAAGAAATGAAGATTTTTGATGAAAAGATTTCAGGATATTTTTCCATATAATGGAAGTCAATAGACCCCATACGGTTCAAGGTCCAAATGAGAGGTTCAGTACAGCTTTAAACCACATCAAACGGTACCAGACGATCAATAAGGGTCTTATCTAACAAATTTTTTAAAAAATAAATAAAGTTTACGTTTTATAAGCACAAATGCTCGCCGTGCTCTGTTCGTTGATGCGCGCTCGTGACGTCACGTAAAACACAGTTACGTTGAAAAGGTCACGCTAGACGCAGGCGGAAGTACTGAGTCAGTGTTTGCAAATGAGCGTAAGGAGGACCGTATCCACATATTCAAACGTCTTTGCGGCTGCGTCTAGCGTGACCTTTTCAACGTAATTGCGTTTTACGTGACGTCACGAGCGCGCATCAATGAACAGAGCAAGGCGAGCATTTGTGCTTATAAAACTTAAACTTTATTTATTTAAAAAAAAAAGACAGATCGTTTCGCTAGATAAGACCCTTATTGATCGTCTGGTACCGTTTGATGTGGTTTAAAGCCCGTTTGAAGCTGTACTGAACCTCTCATTTGGACCTTGAACCGTATGGGGTCTATTGACTTCCATTATATGGAGAAATATCCTGAAATCTTCTCATCAAAAATCTTCATTTCTTTTCGACTGAAGACAGAAAGACATGGATATCTTGGATGACAAGGGGGTGAGTAAATTATAAGCAAAAGTTTATTTGAAAGTGAACTAATCCTTTAATAAAAGCCTTTCTGAAACGAACCAATGGGTTTTAGTAAGAAAAATATCCATATTTAAAACTTTATAAACTAATATAACTAACTATGGATGCACTTTTTTGGCCTTCAAAATCTCATCCCCCATTCACTGCCATTATAAAGCCTGGAAGAGTCAGGACATGATTAATATAACTCTGATTGCATTCGTCTGAAAGAAGAATGTCATGTACATCTAGGACGGCTGAAGGGTGAGTAAATCATGGGCTAATTTTCATTTTTGGGTGAACTAACCCTTTAAGACATCCTCCCTGAGAGAAGGAAAAAAAAACAGTAAACCAGAAGGTCTTTTAAAATGTTCATCTTGACAAACAACAAATGCATCTCACACTTCTATGAATATAAATATATGTGGCTGTATTGTATTTGTTATTTTCGGCAGTTTTACAGGCTCAAGCATCTGTCCATGCACTAAAATGCTTCAATAAGCCAGTATCAATCATGGTATATGTTAAATGGTGTTGAAGTTTTTGGGTGAAGAGGATCAATTTCTAAAAAGGGCTCTAAATAATCCGAATAACAGATTCTAATATGGAAGACACCCAAACACAAAACATCCATAAGTCTCAAGGCAACAGGTCTATTAAAACAATGCAAAGAACTCTCAAGACGGTGAACGCAAACAAGAGAGATTGACTTTGGTTTGTCCTTTTAAAATAAATCGCTTACATACAAAAAAAAAAAGGGGGGGGGGGGCTATTTTTTTCAGGATTGAGTGGCCATTTGTATCTTCCTGTACATAAGAGAAGCATACAATAGGGATTTGACCATGTTCATACAGTTGTCCATTTTGTTCACTACACTTCTATGAGCATCAATCCAGCAGTTCTCTTGCATTTCCACCACTTTGAGTGGAGTTAAATGAGTAACAACAAAGCAAAGACCTCACCGCAGGCACAAGGCTCCTGAAGACTGATTTGCCTGGGTAAAAATTCTTAAAAATCACATTTTCCATGTCAGAGGGTTAAAACTGAGGATCATGAGGAATGTTTTTTGGGGTTGAGAACAGCTTTTCTGGCTTCCTCAGGTAAAAGTGCAGGATCGGTCAAGATGGAGGTGCTGGTACAGAGCTGTCGTAATGTCCTGAGTACCACTGTAGGACACACAAAAAACACACAAACACAGAAAATGGTGAACATAATACATAGATATACAAGACACTACATCAAAAGAAAGAAATGGTAAACATCGAATAGAAAGCGCCAGGACCAACACACTATTACTAACATTACATATTACCATCATCATTTCACAACGTATACATAATTCCTCAGACATATTATGCCCTTTTTCAAAGTCTTGATTTTGTTTTTGGGCGCTACTAGAATAGGATTTCATGCTTGAATGTTAAAAATTTGTAAATGTTCTTTCACATATTCTCCATTGTTGCAGCACCTCTCTACTCAGTCTTTCAGTAGCCGCGTTTCCATTACAAATTTGTGCAAAACTTTTGCAATATTTTCTAAAGCCGCGTTTCCACCGCAGGAACTTTCCCCAGGAACTAGGAACTTTGGGCTGGTACTCGGTGTGTTTCGACCGCAGGAACCGGGGTCTAAATGAAGTTCCGGGTAAATATTTCCCCCTCCAAACGGCCCTGCTCCCGGGGTAGTACTTTTTCAAAGTTCGGGAACTTTCGGGGGTGGGACTTGGGCGCTGAACATGCTCATTGGTTGAACTCACGAAGCATTTTATTTCAACCGGCATTTTCAAAAGTCTTTTGCGAGGTTCTGCGTTCAGTAAATATCAGTCTTGCTCTTTCTGTCTGATGGCGCACGTTCGTCTCAGCCATCGCACGGTCAATGTCCGTAATAGCTGATAATAACAAACGTTGTCTTATTTTAAATCTAGCTTTACGAGCTTTCAGAATACGCTTTAGTATCAGTGCTAGTCTCTTTTCCGCCGTTTTGTTAATGACCTCTTTATTAAAACAATACATAACTACCAAAAGCAGCGCTGCTTGCATCTCCTCCACTTGTTATTGTTGCAGACAGTATCGCGCAAAAATGATTCCTGTCCGTCTCTGACTGGGAGGAACAGTTGCGCGCAGTCCCATGCCACGTCTCTGGGCTAATTTGCCTAATCTACCCGGTACTTTAGACCGCAGTGGAAACGCAGACAGGAGCAGATCTGGGGGGAAAAAAGTTCCTGTGAAAAAAGTTCCTGGTACAAATTGTTTCGGGTAATTTCGGTGGAAACGCGGCTTAAATGTCGATAAAAACTACTGCAAAATGACGGCGTTTCCATTAACCGAAGTCATGCAACTAAAACTCCTCTCGTGATTCCAAAATGATGCCACGTATGTAGTAGGTTTACGTATATCTCAGTCACTGCACTAGCCATTATTTTTTAATGAAAGGACACATAGGCATGTTATCCAAGCATTAATGGCAAGGAAAGAACTGTATACTTTGGAGCGGCCACGGAGAGGTGTTTGTGGGTGTTTCTCCCTCAGATCTGCTTCAAGGTCTTAAATGATCATTTGTGGCATTTCTTTGTTGTTTAGAATCCATTATTCCTGTAATTCTATTGTCTCTTATGAGATTAATAAAGAACTCTGTCTCGTCTTCTGTCCAAAATACAGGGTCATCTTTAAAGAATGATTGTCTTTTACATACGCCAGGTGACCTGTAAATGCAGAAAAAAAGTTTCCATTGCAGTTTTTTCAAATTGCCTGAAAAAGCACCTGATGTGTGCGTAAAAACTTGTTTGCGAAATATGGGAGTTTTTGCGAAATTGACGCGCTTCCATTGGCCGTATTTTTGACTCGCAATTTTAATTTGCGCAATTTGAAGGGTAATGGAAACGTGGCTAGTAACACTCTGTTTAGTTCCTGTCTCTAAGACACCCCTCTTTCTGAAAAGTGCAAATTGCTCTGATTGGTCAGCTGGACCGGTGCGTTGTGATTGGTCAAATGCTTCGAGCGTGTTTCATTAATCATATCTCTGTAATTTTTGGTTGAATGGCAATACATGGCATATATCCCGGTATTTTCTATGTTTTTCTATTTGGATTAAAAAAATCTGTATTTTTTTTAAATAATCATTTTTATTTCACATCCTGCCCAATAATGTTTTTAAAACAACGTTTATATTGAAGGCTATAAACAAATACAGTAAATGTAATGTAGGCTATGCAATATATTATGTGGAAAAAGGGGGTTTACAATCTTAAAACAAAATTAAACACTAAACTAAAAATGAAAATATAACAAAAGCTTATTAGCCTATATTTGATTACCCCATAATAATGGTACCTTTCATAAAAATATACTTACTTGTAGGTTTAAAATTCCACATATGGCACATTTATTGTCCAACAACAAATATTTCAGAAATATGTATACTTCAGTCAGAATTATTGCATTCCTATTCTATTGCGCTCCGTCTTTTTGCAGCGCGTATTTGCTTGACTTTCTAACATTTACAGATGGAGAATATACCTGTGAAATGTAAGTTATGCACTGAGGAAAGCACCGCATTTCAAACCCATTAAACACCGCAAATATTTATCAGTCTGTCAGCACAAGTAGCCTCAGAGCATCTGGCAGGGCAAGCTGCTTTAAACTACACGTGTTAACTATTTCTCACCCTTAATATAAAGCATGTGTCATGTTCAGGACAAATTGTATCATGCACTTTCACTGCATCAGCTCATTCTGCTATTTTCAGATGTGCTCGTATCAATCTACTGTATATCGATATAAACGGTATTGCCTCATTCCATATCGTTTCTAAAAAATATATCGATATATTGTACAAACTTGATATACCGCCCAGCCCTATGTTTCGTAGAAGAGTTTTCATGCTCAAACAGAAACATTACACACTAAAAGTTGAAAATTAACTTTAAAAAAAAACAGCCACTTCCCCCAAATGTTAGAATCCTTGGAAGGCAGAAACTGTTTTAGTATCTCTGCCTTCACAAATGCGCCAATAAGTAGGACAAAGTGTTGATCTGTGTCTTGTGCTGATGTATTCATCTCTATGACTTCATAAAGACAAGGAAGTACAAAAAGCAAGTCGTTTTGGCAGCTTGGTTTCAATAAAAGCGTTTTGTTTTTGAACAAAACAAACTATGATTGGTTGCTTGACATATAGGTCAGACGTCCCCTTGGGTCGGCCTTGGCCAATGAAAGATGCTATGGAGTCCAGACATTCTGCCGTCAGCCTAAAGGTTTGGCTATGCGAAACTACTACTGTCCAATTTTCAGTTGCTGACGTTTCGATAAAATGGAGCGCTGAACTTACTAGGTCGGAGGACAGGGAGGGAACAGTAACGATCCAGCCACTGCATGGTGGTTTCACATAGCTCTGTGTTGTTGGTGGTAGACACTGTCCCATTGAAGGACTCAAACAGAGGTTGAATAATGACGCTAAACTGAGAGAGGAGAATTAAAGAAAATAAGAAGCCTGTGGAGGTGTCGAATCCAGTACAAACATTTTGACTATTCGGTTGAATCTCTTCAGGTTTAAGGATACTATCCAGAATTTCCAGTTCTGAAGAGTTCTGCTCTTCACATAGTCCTCAAACTTCTCCCTCATGTGATCAAAGCGATGGCGTGTGACGGGAACCCCAGTGTCAGGAAGCTGTTCCTGGCACAAGCTGAAATAAATAGTGGGCATCTTTTACAGAGTATAAGCAGGCCTACATGCACATTTTTGTGCTCCCTTTCACATATATATGTACATTGAAATAGCCTGGCTATGAAGCAGCAGTTTATCCAAACGTAATACTTTTAAATAGTAAAAAGAAATTGGTTCCCAATATTTCTTTTTTATGAACACTTGATCACAACAAGCGTACCTTATAGATGTATTAAGCTCCTCAATCTCCTCTCGTAGTCTCTTGGTCTCTTCCTGCATCTGTTGTCTCTCTAGTTGTAGTTTGCCTATGTAATCAACTGTCTTTTGAAGTGTTGCAGCATTACTGATCTGAAAACACAGAAACGGGAAGTTGATGCTGTTTAAGGGCCAAAATTAAACAATTACATTATTTTTCAATATTAAAGAGGCCATATGATGCTTTTTAATGTGTTCCTTTTCCTTTAGTGTGCAATGTGTCTGTTTGTACATGCAGATAAGATCTGCAAAGTTACAAAGCTCATTGTGTTTCACAAATTGATTATATCTAACAGAGAACACTGTTTCAGAACTGCCAAAAACACCTTGATTGAAGCCCAGATTACTTCTGCATGTCTGTGTCACAATGGCAAAGTTTCAGAAGTGACAACCGCAGTTAAATGTGGGAGTAAAGCCCAATTTATACCTCTGCGTCGACTGTACGCCATAGTTACGTCATAGGCTGTGTGTAGCACGCGTAGCCTGGCGTGCACCTCTCCACAAATGTAACAGCGCGTCAATTCTACGAGGACCGCAAGCGCTGTGATTGGTCTGCCAGAACCCCTCCCTCAGGTCAATAAATACATTTTTAAAATCTGCAATAGGAGTGTGTGTGTGTTTGTGTGTGTGTGTGTCCAGAAATAGAATGATAGTTTTAATCCTTACATCTGCTATATACAGTGGGGAGAACAAGTATTTGATACACTGACGATTTTGCAGGTTTTCCTACTTATAAAGCATGTAGAAGTCTGTAATTTTTATCATAGGTACACTTCAACTGTGAGAGAAGAAAATCCAGAAAATCACATTGTATGATTTTTAAATAATACAATAAATAATGATTAAAAAAAATAATAATAATAATTTGCATTTTATTGCATGACATAAGTATTTGATTACCTACAAACCAGTAAGAATTCCGACTCTCACAGACCTGTTAGTTTTTCTTTAAGAAGCCCTCCTGTTCTCCACTCACCTGTTTGAACTTGTTACCTGTATGAAAGACACCTGTCCACACACTCAATCAAACAGACTCCAACCTCTCCACAATGGCCAAGACCAGAGCGCTGTGTAAGGACATCAGGGATAAAATTGTAGACCTGCACAAGGCTGGGATGGGCTACAGGACAATAGGCAAGCAGCTTGGTGAAAAGGCAACAACTGTTGCCGCAATTATTCGAAAATGGAAGAAGTTCAAGATGACGGTAAATCTCCCTCTGTCTGGGGCACCATCCAATATCTCATCTCGTGGGGCATCAATGATCATGAGGAAGGGGAGGGATCAGCCCAGAACCACACGGCAGGACCTGGTCAATGACCTGAAGAGAGCTGGGACCACAGTCTCAAAGAAAACCATTAGTAACACACTACGCCGTCATGGATTAAAATCCTGCAGCGCACGCAAGGTCCCCCTGCTCAAGCCTGCACATGTCCAGGCCCGTCTGAAGTTTGCCAATGACCATCTGGATGATCCAGAGGAGAAATGGGAGAAGGTCATGTGGTCTGATGAGACGAAAAATAGAGCTTTTTGGTCTAAACTCCACTCGCCGTGTTTGGAGGAAGAAGAAGAATGAGTACAACCCAAAGAACACCATCCCAACCGTGAAGCATGGGGGTGGAAACATCATTCTTTGGGGATGCTTTTCTGCAAAGAGAACAGGACGACTGCACCGTATTGAGGGGAGGATGGATGGGGCCATGTATCGCGAGATCTTGGCCAACAACCTCCTTCCTCTCAGAGTAAGAGCATTGAAGACGGGTCGTGGCTGGGTCTTCCAGCATGACCACGATCCGAAACACACAGCCAGGGCAACTAAGGAGTGGCTCCGTAAGAAGCATCGCAAGGTCCTGCAGTGGCCTAGCCAGTCTCCAGAACTGAACCCAATAGAAAATCTTTGGAGGGAGCTGAAAGTCTGTATTGCCCAGCGACAGCCCCGAAACCTGAAGGATCTGGAGAAGGTCTGTATGGAGGAGTGGGCCAAAATCCCTCCTGCAGTGTGTGCAAACCTGGTCAAGATCTACAGGAAACGGATGATCTCTTTAATTGTAAACAAAGGTTTCTGTACCAAATATTAAGTTCTGCTTTTCTGATGTGTCAAATACTCATGTCATGCAATACAATGCAAATTAATTACTTAAAAATCATACAATGTGATTTTCTGGATTTTTGTTTTAGATTCCGTCAGTCACAGTTGAAGTGTACCTATGATGAAAATTACAGACTTCTACATGCTTTGTAAGTGGGTAAACCTGCAAAATCGGCAGTGTATCAAATACTTGTTCTCCCCACTGTATCTCTCTTATCATACGTCATTAACAACAAGTTGTTCAGTTCTGTACACACTGTGTAGAACTTTTGTAAATGCATTTTGTTCATTCGGTTGTCACTCCCATAAATGACTAAGGATTAAGGATTAAAAGGTGAATTGACAACCGAATTCAGCTGCAGTGTGTACGTGGCCAATGTCATATATTAGCAAAGCCATACACACTCTGAAATTTTTTACTCAAGTTGTTTCCGATCGATCTGCTTTACCATTCACATGTTCAGAATCTGACTCGAACTGATGTGGCAAAAACCAACAACATTATAAACTGTTTTGTGTTTACAATTGCTTAAGAAGCCTTGGAATCTGAAGCTCTATGGTGGGGGAGGTTACATTTTCAAAACACACTAGAGGACTTTGGCCAATCACAACGCACTGGGTCAGCTGGCCAATCAAAGCACTCTGGGCTTTTTTGGAAGAAGGGGCTTTCTAGAAATCAGTGTTTAAGACAGACTGGGAATAGAGGTTCTGCAATGTACAGTATGTGAAAAATATATATTTATATATTTTTTACATTAAATCATGTTAACCTATTCTAGTACACCCAAAAAACATAATTATGACCTTTTGTGGCTTCTTTACATATGGCTTCTTTAAAATACTTTCTCCCACTAAACAGACAAGCAAATTACATGCTCTATAATAAAAAGAATTTGGATTTTGAGTAAGATGTATGCAGATTTACATTTGATTGAGACTTGAGAGTTGGCACAAGATTAGACAATGTCTTAAAGCAGACATTTATGGTAAACCGCCTCTTCTGCTCCGCAGATATGTGAGTTACTCTGCGACTCTGTCAAAGCACAAGACAAAAAAATTACAAACATGGAAAAAAAACAACAACAGAGAAATTGGTAGAGATTTTAATATTTAAAACATCAAAATTGGTGACAATTATGCTCAATTGGCCAATTAAGAGTTGTTAGTTCACCCACACACAAAAAACGACTTCCTTTTTTGGTGAACTGAGTAAATCTGTAAAATTTCAATATAAGAAAAATGTACTATCATTTATTGTGCAAATAAATGTTTGCATTTCAAACATTCTGCTTTGAAAATGTATGTAAATTAACCTTTTGAATTTCAGGATACATCGCATCAATGTACAGTTAGACAACATTAGTAAAGTGTAATCTCATTAACCATACCTTACAGGTTTCATTTTTGCTCATGCCTCCACTGGTGTTGAGAGGTGACTGGGGGCTAGGTACCTGTTCTGGTCCCAATGGTGACCCTTGACCTGAGATCCGTCCGTCGTGCGCTAAAGGAAAAAAAAAACCTTGCTCAGAACCCTAAATTTAGTGAATCTCAAACAGAATAATGACAAAAACACAAAGCAATTTCAGCATATATTGAAAGTGACTGGGGTGAATTGAACCTGCACTGGCGGACTGTACTGATGTCTTCTTGTTGGACACAGTTGTGGCGGTTTCCTCTTTGGGTACGATTAGTTGGGGAGACTTCTGTGTCTGAGGAAGAATATGAAAACCAGCAGAACCCTGCAAAGCAGTGTAATTTTTTATTGCAATTTTGCATTGCTTGAGGCCAAAATGAATGATTATTTACAAGGGTTGGGCAAAATTCAAAATTAAGAATTGGCTCCATTTTCAATTCATGAATCAGAAATGGAACAAACCACAACATATATGATTCTGAACTGGAATGATAGGAAGATGAATTTAGTGAATTGAAATTCAAAGAAACTGAAGTCACACTCCAGAAAATGAAAGTTTAGTTGTTGTTTTTTTAGGTTAAATTGATCATAAATTACAGTAAAGACATTCAGTGTGACAAAAGGTTTCTATTCCAAATACATGCTGTTCTTCTCAAAGAATCCAGAATTTGTATCATGATTTAGCCAATTTTTTTGGCAAAAAATGTTTCAGCAAATCGGCCAATTAGAATGATTTCTGAAGGATCATGTGGCACATAAGACCGGAGTATTGATGCTGTTTTTTTTTTACCATTATAGAAATAAATTACATTTTAAAAAATATATTAAAATAGAATATAGTTATTTTAAATTGTAATAATATTTCATGATACGGTTTTACTGTATTTTTTATCAAATAAAGTCAGCCTTGATGAGCAGAAGAGACTTTCAAAATTATTTTTAAAACTTAAACTTTTGAACAGCAGTGTATACATGTCGCATACATGATAATGTTGTTTGATTAGATTACACTGAAAAATGTATACAAATAATTAATAGCCATTACATACACTTCTTTAAATTTCATTCAATTTGAATTATAATTCTGCATCCTGCTTGGTAAATTTGGTAACACTTTACAATAAGGTTTCATCAGTTAACTACTTTAGTTAACATGAAATGAGGATGAACAATACTTTTACACCATTTCTTAATCTTAGTAAATGTTAATTTCAACATTTACTTTTATTGCAACATTTATTTGTTAACATTAGTTAATGCACTGAACTAACATGAACGACTGTATTTTTATTAACTAACATTAACAAATATTAATAAATGCTGTGACAAATGTATTACTCATTGTTAGTTCATGTTAGTTATTAATACATTAAGTAATGTTAACAAATGAGACCTTATTTGTTAAGTCTTACCAAAAGTTTCTTTAAATCAATTCTGAATGATACCACAACCCTGTTATATAGACCAAAGTGCATCCGGAAAGTATTCACAGCGCTTAACTTTTTCCACATTTTGTTATGTTACAGCCTTATTCCAAAATTGATTAAATTAATTATTTTTCTCAAAACTCTGCAAACAATACCCATAATGATAATGTGAAAGAAGTTTGTTTGAAATCTTTGCACATTTAAAAAAGAAAAAAAAAAGAAAAAAATCACATGTACAGAAGTATTCACAGCCTTTGCCATGACACTTAAAATGGAGCTCAGGTGCTCCTGTTTCCACGGATCATCCTTGAGATGTTTCTACAACTTGATTGGAGTCCACCTGTGGTAAATTCAATTGATTGGACCTGATTTGGAAAGGCACACACCTGTCTATATAAGGTCCCACAGTTAACAGTGCATGTCAGAGCACAAACCATCCATGAAGTCCAAGGAATTGTCTGTAGACCTCCGAGACAGGATTGTATCGAGGCACAGATCTGGGGATGGGTACAGAAACATTTCTGCAGCATTGAAGGTCCCAATGAGCACAGTGGCCTCCATCATCCGTAAATGGAAAAAGTTTGGAACCACCAGGACTCTTCCTAGAGCTGGCCGCCTGACCAAACTGAGTGATCGGGGAAGAAGGGCCTTAGTCAGAGAGGTGACCAGGAACCCGATGGTCACTCTGACAAAGCTCCAGTGTTTCCCTGTGGAGAGAGAAGAACCTTCCAGAATAACAACCATCTCTGCAGCTCTCCACCAATCAGGCCTGTATGGTAGAGTGGCCAGACGGAAGCCACTCCTCAGTAAAAGGCACGTGACAGCCCACCTGGAGTTTGCCAAATGGCACCTGAAGGACTCTCAGACCATGAGAAACAAAATTCCCTGGTCTGATGAAACAAAGATTGAACTCTTTGGCCTGAATGGCAAGCGTCATGTCTGGAGGAAACCAGGCACCGCTCATGACCCAGCCAATACCATCCCTACAGTGAAGCGGTGGTGGCAGCATCATGCTGTGGGGATGTTTTTCAGCGACAGGAACTGGGAAACTAGTCAGGATCGAGGGAAATATGAATGCAGCAATGTACAGAGACATCCTTGATGAAAACCTGCTCCAGAGCGCTCTGGACCACAGACTCCGGTGAAGGTTCATCTTCCAACAGGACAACGATCCTAAGCACACAGCCAAGATAACAAAGGAGTGGCTACGGGACAACTCTGTGAATGTCCTTGAGTGGCCAGAGAGAGCCCAGACCTGAACCCGATTGAACATCTCTTAAAATGGCTCTGCACCGACGCTCCCCATCCAACCTGATGGAGCTTGAGAGGTCCTGCAAAGAAGAATGGGAGAAATTGCCCAAAAATAGGTGTACTAAACTTGTAGCATCTTACTCAAAAAGACTTGAGGCGGTAATTGGTGCCAAAGGTGCTTCAAGTATTTAGCAAAGACTGTGTATACTTATATACATGGGATGTTTTTCTTTTTAATACATTTTCACAGATTTCAAACAAACTTCTTTCACATTGTCATTACGGGGTATTGTTTGTAGAATTTTGAGGACAATAATGAATTTAATCCATTTTGGAATAAGGCTGTAACATAACAAAATGTGGAAAAAGTGAAGCACTGTGAATACATTCCGGATGCACTGTACCTATTGTAAAACATGATAGGACATGAAGGGTGAAAAGCTTACACAAGGAATACTGGAGGAGGCAATGACCATACCAGTGGTGGGGACAACATCAGTGTTGAGAGGGGACGAGGTAACAATGACAGCACTGGTGGGACCTGGGGATGGTTATGATGGGATATGTACATGATGAGAACACATTTCAGCATTGGCAATGCGGTTGATTTTTAGCCTACTATCAGTTTTTGGATGATTTTTGGGGATCCATTGTAGTTAGGGATGTAACGATTCAGTCTGAGCCAGTTGAAAATCGATACAAATGTGTGACGATTCAAGTCGGTTGAGATGTTAAACGAATCGCAATACACGTTTTAAACAGCAGGGACACTGAAACCATATACTATCACCTCACTTTACAGGCAGGATAGCAACGAGCAAGTTGTAGCTATAGCGTTACAGACTGTGCGTGCACTGGCGCAAAGAAGAGTGAAATAACCAAATGTTTTCAGTTCATTAATATTGAAGTTGGGCGCGAGCGCACCCGTGTAAACGCGCCTTCAAACAGAAGCATGGCGACGGCAAGCGCGCAGTTTACGTTGACTCAAATTGGAGGTGTGGTGGCATTTTGACTTTCCGAATACTAATAATCAGAATTCCGTCTGCATGTAAAAGATAACAGGCCAAACCACACTGACCGGCGGATTTGCAGCCCCACTCGAGGCACCGAGGACGATTGCCACGAAGATTACAAGGTGCATCAGTGTTTTCACAGTGAAAGATGGGCTGTAGTAAATTAATTCCAGGCCCTTCCTCATCAAGAGAAAGACCAGCACGAGGATGTGTTCACAGACTGAAGGAGAAATCTGTGCTGTTTCAGATGCAGAACCAGGAGTTGCATTTATCTTACCATCTCGTCCTGTTTTTCTAACTCTTGCAAGTGTAATGATACAAATTATAATTAAAATCTTGCCTTTATAACAATGTGAAACCCCTGTCACTGTTGTACTTAAATTTGTACCTAGTCTTTTTATTTCTGCTGTTCCTCAGTGCAGGATGAGGGTGAAGAAGCCGAAACACCACTGGAAGATCTCCTTGAAGGGACTTTTTGAGAATTTGTTTTAAAATTTCAACCGAGTTATTATTCGACATAAAATATATATTTAAATTTTACAAAGAAATATGCAATTTTGTCTGAGAAATAAAAGGACACTTATTTTATAATTTGTCTGAAATCTCATTTTATTGAAATCAGGGCTTAAAAACGGAAAAAAATATCAATCGGTTCACTCCGAGCAGAATCGATATTATAGCGTTTCCGTTTTTGCGTTCCTCAATAAACATTACTGTTCCGAAAACGGTTTGATTTGAAAAAATACCGGTTAATAACATTATTTTAATTTAGCCTATACTTTAAACAAATATGTATAAATAGACTTATTTTTCACTCAATAATAATATAACGCATGGTAATTAAACTTGAATATTTATTTCATAACATTTTTAAAACCACAACAGAAATACATGCATTAATTACAAAGCATAGCGGACCTGTTTTAATGGAGCGTTAGACAATCGAAAGTGGCTCTTATGCCTAATTCTTTTCAGAAGAGTGATAACATTCTTTGTACATAACTTTTTTTCAACACGACTTGTTTTAAAAATTGCATGAATAAAGAATAAATAAACTGGATAACCATTGCTCTTTTAATGCACCGTCAACTGCTAATTTCAAAGCAAACACTGCGCAACACTGCATCACATAATCAAATTCAGTCAGCTAATAAAGCTTGATCATTTAATGCAATAGAACATTACCATTTAATACGAAGCATCAACCGTCTATATAGAAAACATTGACCTGTCCTGTATTGGCAATCTGAAAGACTATAGGAAAAATGTTTGATAGATGCTATAGCCTACTTGGATAGGCTTAAACGGAATCCATAAACTAGCCTAGATCAGTCTATTTGAGCTTAAAGTCCGTACTGCTTATTTAAACGTTCGAAAAGAATGTCCTCCAATACCTGCACATTCATTGTAGACCTCAGTGGGGAAAGAAATGTACTTGAGGCATGAAAATGCGCGCTCTACACTGACTTGCGTTACCGGTAGATTCATAGATGACTGGTGCGCGGGCATTTCACTCACGCTTGATCCGTCAACGTCACACACTGTACTACTCAATTCATGATTGGTCACTGCCAAATTAAAATATTAAAAGAACGATAAAATAACGTTATTAACCGGTTAATGGTCATTTCAAATTAACGTTTCTGTTCAGAACGATTCAAATTTATTTTGATTTAGTTTTCGTTTTTGTTCCTCTTAAAATTTCGTTCGTTTCCGGTTTTCGTTTTCGTTCCTTGAACCGGTTCAGAGCCCTGGTTGAAATTAGTATCCCGAATCGTATCTCATCGTGAGTTGAGTGAATCGTTACATCCCTAACTGTAGCTGTTGAAGATAATAGAACTAATAGAAAAAGTGTGAATTTTTACCATTGCACCTTAGTGGCAGATCAGCAGCTTGAGGAATGTTTGCAGTAAATATGTGTTTTTGAATTAAAATATTCAAAATCACAATTGAGTGTCCATCACTGTACGGCACAAAGTCATTTTAAAATGGTAAAAAATGGTTAAAAACAGTTTAAAAAAAACCTTTCATTGGTTAATGGTTAGTTCCTTTACTTTACACAGTGAAAAACTGATAGATCTAATAAAGACATTTCATGTAATTTTACAATGAAATACGGTTAAATGTTCTTTTTTTACTTCAGAGAACTGTACAGTTCAGAGAACACTAATTTTAATGTTTTCATTTCTGTAAAGCACTTTGGGGCAACAACTTTTGTTTAAAAATGTGCTATATAAATAAAAATGCTTGCTTGCTTGTATAAGTTATCTTATAATTTACAGCGAACATTTCCAGAATTCTGTGTGACCAGTCACATTTGATCTTTTTCATTGAAAACCTTGTTTCTTCTAAGTTTTTTGTTATCATTTACGTATGTTAGGGTTTTATTACACCTTATGTTGTTAAATTATTGCATTATTTTAGTGCTGTGTGTTAACATGATGGTGTTTTGTATTTGTGTGCATGACACCGCACAGTGCGCACACCTTCTATATATTAGTATTTACTTTGAACTTTGATTCATGTAGATGTCAGTATATTTTAAAAGTAAAAAATAGATTTTAGTATATTAACTCTTTCCCCGCCATTGAGGGAATTTTCTGGCTACAGAATCTCCAGATCAAAAGACGACCTTGCAACCACAACTGCCGCTTGGTCCCCTAAATGTATCTTTTTTGTGTGTGCGTGTGTGAGCATGTTACAAAATCTGCGTTGAGGAGAGACACAAACCTGTGAGTATGAGTTGAGAGGATGGCAGTGGATTGGCCGGGACAATCTGTCTCTGTGGGTGTCTGGCCTTTTTGCTAGAAACAGGAGGCAGAATGGATTTGGGCAAGGCAAAGTTGACTGGCTGTGAGTTCAGTGAGACAGAGGTAGAAGCCGCAGGCTGTGGAGATTGTGCAGCAGGCAGCTCAAAGCTTGACCTGCGACTGAAGGTAGTGGCTGCATCGGTGGGAGTTACTGTGGAAGGGGCGGAGTGTGTTATTACAGATGGAGGTGGGATGCTTGGGGAGGGCTGAGGAACTGTAGTGCCTGTAGAAACACCTTCACACTGGAGAGGTTGTGAAGCTGGTGGGAGAGGCGGAGCTGGTGGTGGCAGGAGAGATGGGACGGAGGGTGTCACTTGCTCGGTGAAAAGAGGCATGTAGGTTTGTTGGTAGGATGGGCCAACAGCATTACCATTGTCCTGGTTGGTGACTGAGAGATGGCTGGGCAGTGGAGCAGACGGGATGAGGCGGTAGTCCAGTGGAAGAGAGGGAAGCGGCATGGATGACAGCAAGGGATTCTAGCAAACAACAGATATGAATATCAGCACAATGCAGTCTTTTCTGCCTTTGCTGGGTGCACATCATAGTTTGAGCAAGACAAGTACTAAACCTAACAAGTAGGGTAACAAGTAAATCATAGGGTAATTTTCATTTTTAGGTGAACTATCCCTTTAATATGTGCGTTATAAGTACTAATAAACAGCCAATATCCAAGTAATATGCATGCTAATAAGCAACTAGTAAATAGTGACAACTGGACCCTAAACTAAAGTGTTACCCTTATTTTTTATGATACTAATGGGTTACAATGACACTGCAGATTTCTGTAATTAACATGAAGCAACTGTGCATCTGTGGTGGAGGAAAGGAAGTGCATACGAAACAGGAAGAACTTGCAGCCCTACAAATCTGTGTATGCATGTTCAGGGTTGTTACCTGTGTTTGGGAGCCGCTGCTGGTTAAGGGGGTGACTTGTGGAGCAGTGGGGGAAGTGAAGGGGAAGGCTGGCTGACGCAGGGTGTGAAACAAATCTAGTTGGGAAAACAAAAAAGACCTTTGATCCAATGAGTTAACTCTAAAACTACTCTGACAGATTAAGTGAATTTGTAGTAAATTAATTGAATTTCTGACTGATTTATGACTTTGATGAAGAATGTTCGACAAAATTGTTTGATTGATTCATGAATTCAAAATGAGTGATTTAGTCACAAAATCAGATATTACCAGTTGCCAGTATAAGATGATAGGACTGGGTTGACTATGGATTTCTCAATTTCAATTTTAATTAATCATAATTTAATTAATTGCAAAAAGATTTGTGCTTTGTTACTAGTAATATGAAACAAAGTAAATTTTATAACAAAATTCAAACAATAAATACCATTTTGGCATAATGTGGCGCGACAGATTCCTGTAGTGCTTCAGTTCAAGCAGCACATGAACCGATCATCTCTTCCTCTTTACTTCTAATTATAGCATGAAATAAACATGAATCAGAATGTATGTTGAAAGATACAGTACAGCTTACTGAATTGTATCATGTCTCCTGTTATCACTCAGTCAGTGTTTTAACGGCGGAAAGACATCAATAAAACAGTTTTGAACTATCTTTCATGGAACATTACATTTAAGAGCCATTCAATGTCCATAGCTTGAACAAATATAAACTCTTTGGTAAATAAATTGTATGTTTTATATTACATAATCATATTTTTACTTGACCTGTTCTTCAATATTTAATCTATGTTTGAATAAATCTGTCATTTTTATTTAAGACAGACACTGTTTAAATGTTTATATTTCAAAATTATATAATTACAAAAGTTTTGTAACATAGTATCATAAAAACTGGTTCCGGAAGTAAAAAAAACATATTTTAACAATAATTTATAAACCTTTAAAAGACAGCTTTAATGTGGGCTATGAGGTTGTCAATCCATAGAATTTGCGGTTACACTTTATTTAAAAGGTGACATAGTTACATTGTACCCACTCAAATAAGTACTGAGTAAAATGAATTAGCTATATGTACTTACTATAGAGTTATAGCTGGGGTTTGGTTTAGGGTTAGTTAATTGTAATTTAGTATTTATTACTATAAAAAGTACATGTGCAACTACGTCTCGCTAAAATAAAGTGTTACCATATTTGTTCGGTAACTTAGTTTTAAAATAATCGTGCTTAACAGCAGAATTCGAGGTGAAAAACTACATTAACCATGATGATGCGCAGAAATTTCCACCAATCAGAATTGAAGCAAGAAAAATTTGTCAAAAGATCTCTTTTGCTCCGCCCACTCCCATTAAACACAGCGAATGACGTAATCGAGTCTGTCAAAATACTAAATATATATGCATATTTTGCAATAAACTTAAAATATTGTTTTTACACATATAATCAATTTTTAAATGAATAGTTTTATATTTCTCCATTTTTAATTTGATTATGCTGTTTGCAATGCTTGATGGGATTTTAGTTCTTCTTGTACCTTAACCCTCAGAGCCCGACGGCATCGCCCACGACGTCACACGGCACCTCCGATAAATATCTATATTATTTCATGAAACTTTTATCGATTTTCTTACCGTTTTTTCCAGCAGAAAGCTAACGAGCTAGCCATCACGGGGGTGTCTTTGGTGTCTTTGTAGCCTTTACAGAAGGTTTTCTATCCAGCCTGGAACATGTGCATCTTTTTGGAGTTGTTCAGCAATAAATCAAAATGCTTACATCCAAGATATATCCACTTGATGTCCATAATTTATAAATTTTCCGTCATTTTTGCCGCTAGCGCGATGCTAGCTGCCATTTTGGATGAGGGTTTGACCAATGACAGGCTGATCCGTCATCCACGTTGGTGTGCGTCATTACGCATTACCACAGCTCTGTTATTGTGGAGAGAGAGAGGCGCATGGCTAGTGTTGAGGAGAGAGAGAGAGAGACGCGCTGCAGTTTTGTGGAGAAAGTTTGAGGAAAAAGTTTGAGAAGAAAGTTTGTGGAGAAGTTCCTGATAGGAACTGTTTTGAGGCTTGGCACCAGTAAATATCCAAAATCCAAAGAGGCCAAAAGCGCCTGGACTTTTTTTGGAAAAATGTAAATAGTTTTGGTTCTGTATAAGTTATCATGTTTATTCCTGAGTTCCAGGACTCCAAAGACTTGAACAAACTGTTTTCCAGAGGAAATATGCTTAGCTTTTATTTATTTGTGTGTGTTTTCAATAAATATTTGAGTGATTCAATTTCCGTTTTATGTTTTCATTTGTCTTTATGGTCCCATAACTTATTTTACATTCAGGTGACATCAATGCAACACAAAAATACTGACAGTGCAGCTTGTCTTGAAAAAAAAGAGGTGTGTCAATTGTCTGTGCACAACAGGGTTGATGTTTTACAAGCTTTTTTAGTAAATAACACCAGGCGGAAAATTAATTGTAAAAATACCCTTAGGTCTTAAAGGGTTAAAGGGAAGTTCACCCAAAAATGAAAATTTGATGTTTATCTGCTTACCCTTGTTCAGTAGAACACACATGAAGATTTTTAACTCCAACCGTTGCAGTCTGTCAGTCGTATAAACACCACTATGTCCAACAGGACACTCACCGAAAGTGAATGTCCAACAGCCTTGAGCGCGCTCTCACTTCCGGTGAGTGAGGTCTGTACACAATCTGGCGTAGTTTACGCAAGCCTGATCGTGTACAGACCTCACTCACCAGAAGTGAGAGCACGCTCAAGGCTGTTGGACATAGTGGTGTATTAGAGGTAAAAAATTATATAAATACTGTTCGGTTTCTCGCACAAACCCATCGTTTCATGTCTTAAGACATCAATGTGTTGTCACGAGCCGCAGGGTTTAATTTGGATTTGTCTGTGCATGTTTTTTTTGCTACCATTCACATGCATTATACGACTGTCAGACGGCAACGGTTGGAGTTAAAAATCTTCATTTGTGTTCTACTGAAGAAACAAAGTCACCTATATTTTGGATGCCCTGGGGGTAAGCAGATAAACATCAAATTTGGGTGAACTATCCCTTTACTACTTTAGGCTGATTTTCAAATACTTTTTGCTTCAGATCAAAGTTTGCAATGTTGTGATTCACCTTGTAGCTGGTTGGCTTGGTTCATAAAATAACACTTTAATGAAGTGTTTCTGAAATCCCTATTGGAGAAAATCAATGGAAAAAAAATACTTCCGGCACCAAGGCCGCTGAAAGATTAGGCAGGCACTGTTGCAGTATACAACATTATTTGAGAGAGATTTTTCATCGAGAAAAATTGACATGTACTGTACCTGATAAACATCCAAATTAATTGATTTTGAATCTAAACGAGATTGAGATTCGAATTGAATTGCTAGCTAGTGAAACAAAATCGAATATTGAAACTTGTGTCAATACCCAGCCCTAGAAGATGCCAGGCCATAACTGCACAAACAACATTTCTTCATCAACTAGTCATGTTGTCAACAAGTCTATCATTAATCTGCAAGTTAACAAGAGGAATTGTGCTCGCACCTTGCAGAGGCTCAAAAGTGTCCATGAAGTCCAGATTGGGCTGCAGTGGGATGAGGCCTGGCTGGATCATATCTGCATTTCCTGCATGGGCTAAGAAGACAGAAAGGGGGCTTAGAGTCAGTTCATCTTACTCAAGAATAAATGCGTTAACAATGCCGACTTGACTGTCATTTCTCACCAATCTCCCTTGGATTGGGCCATGCTACAGGTTGATGAGAGGCCAGTGTGGAAAAGAGAGTGTCTGAGAATTCAGACATGAGCACGTCCATGTCAAAAAGGGAGTCCATCTCCATTGGAACAGGTGAATCACTACTCTTGCGGGACCTACGACGACCTCCCACACTGATATCCTCATCCTGGCAGAAGAGGACACGGTAGGTGTCTGGACACACTTCCCCAAAGAGCGAAAACTGTTCCTCCGCACCCTTTGGGAGGTCAAAATGCAACAAGCAGGCCAGGTCAACAGACACACTCAGGGTTCATGCAGAGAAAAATGCAAGCATCAAGAATGTGTATTAGCATGCACTGCCAGTCAAAAGTTAGGACACAACTGACTTTATGTTTCTTGTGATCTTTAATAGCACTTTCACCTAAAGGTTAAACCCGGGGTTCCTAAAATATTTTTGCCAGCCGAACTCCTTAGTCATAGCCTGAGGTCGTCATACTCAGATTCTAATCAGAATATGAGTCTGATTCTGCTCCATTGGGCTGTGATTATGTGGCGTGGTTGATCGACGCATAGTTGTCAATAGAACTCTACTGCACGCACGCTGGAAGAAGTAGAAGAAGAGTGTAAACGATCTTTACCGGTGTTGTGAACGAATTCAACCCAAGCGCTCCTTGGTGACGTGGATGATTACGTTATTGTTGTTCATCAGTCCATCATCGTATAAAGCCCGCCCTGACAATTTGATTGGTCTGAACAGCTCTGGTTCGAGCAAAGTTACTCCACAACGGATCAAGTGCAGATCGAACTTCCCGACCTCAAATGTTGTGGGCGGGGCTAAGATCGGCTGGCATCCAGGCTACCTTACGCCCGTTTCACACATACTCGTTTGCAGTGCGCATGCGGTGCGTATTCTTTTCCGTACCCATGTTAACGGATTACAGCTTTCACACTGCACGCGGATGCTGTCTGTCAGTCCGTTCCAGGTGCGGTGCATCTGCAGCAGTCCGGCGATCGTTTCTGTACCGAGTCTATTTTTTGCTGTGCTGCACAGCTGAATTAAAGGTCCTGTTCTTCGTGATCCCATTTTTCAAACTTTAGTTAGTGTGTAATGTTGCTGTTAGAGCATTTATAATACCTGTAGAATTATAAAGCTCAAAGTTCAATGCCAAGCGAGATATTTTATTTAACAGAAGTTCCCTTTCAAAGCCTACAGCGAACGGCTGATTAGGACAACATCCTGGTATTTCCTGCTTTAATTACGTCAGTAGAGCAGTATGTCGACTAACCTCCGCCCACAAGAACACGCGAAAAAAGGGGCGTGGTCTTGTTGCTCCCGCGTGGAGAATAGGAAGTGTTGCGTTCGGTTGCGTTCGTATAGTTTGTTTGTTGCCATGTCGTCGAGACGCTGTTATTTTCATCCCGGAGTCAAGTCACCTTTGTTTGGCTTTCCCAGGGACACTGTACTTAGAGATCATTGAGCGCATGCATCCCTGTTATGGTGAGAGGCGTGACCTTTCCGGTAACGTGCGCTCTGCGTGCGCTAAGCTGCTGTCCAATCACAACACGGGAACCGCTGGCACAATCAGAACTCGTTACGTGTTTCTGAAGGAGGGACTTCATAGAACAGGGAAATCTTTCGAGCCGTTTTGAGGACAGTGAAAACAGCAGTATACAGATAAGTAAATTGTGTGAAAAATACTGTGTTTTTTTACACGCGAAACATGAACACATATATATTGCACACTGTAAACACAATCAAAGCTTCAAAAAAACACGAAAAACGGGACCTTTAAAGTGACAGCACATTGTTCGCATTAAAATAAACATGTACTGACGCGGAAATTTTGTAATTTTACCACAGAGGGATATAATTTCAAATATACTCTGTTTCAAAGTCAACACATGGATTTTTTTTTTCTCGGGTAAAGCAAGGAAACGACACCTTACCTGGCATTTAGGTAAAACAATTAAAATAATGGATAGCACTCGTACGTTCTTGGAGGTGGAAAAACAAAGGTATTTATGACCTGCTTTTAAAAGGGTTTAAAAACGAAAGAAAAGACGAGAGTCGGCTGTTTTTGTATAGCCTATTGTACGTTTCTAATTTAAAATGTTTATAGGCTATAACCTATGTTTAAATGTTTTGCCACTTGTGTGAGCTAAATCTATATAAATATAAAGTAATGAATTGAATAAAACGTTGTTTAAATGTACTATGTTAAAACGTGACATCTATGAAAGTGTAAACAAAGATAATTGCAATTCTGACAAGCCATGTTCAGTAACAACTTTTGGATTTGAAATAAAAAAAATAATGAATAAATGCTGTGTTTGTGGTATACAGCCGCGGATCAGTTGCGTGCTGCAAACGCAGCATAAATGAAAGCACAACAGCACGTGCTGCTCCTGCACCGCATACGCACCGCAACACACACCGCATACGCACTGCAGACGGAGTATGTGTGAAACGGGCGTTAGTCATAAACAGGGCCTGACATTAACTCATTTGCTCAGCGGCCACTGTGGCTAGTGGTTTTCCAAAGTTACTAGCCACTCAGCATTTTCACTGGCCACAATTTTGACATTGAGTTGGAAAATCTCCAACAGAGATATTTTTAATGTTATCTCATAATTTTGCAGGTATATTAGGGTGCTGTCACTTTAAGACCTGACGCATGGATCCATTATACTGTTACATGCGTTCTTCTCAACTGTTTACGTTCACTTAAAACATAGCTGACTGTGTTTACGTGAAATCTGATCTATTTTTAGTGGCATTCAGTATAAGGATTTGACTGTTCATAGATTAGGTCAGGTGTCTCATTCTCTCTTGCGCTGCTGCTTCGCTAGCATCAGGAGTTAACACAGTTTGAGCCAGCGGCTTGTGTCTTAAGACAATTTACCCTCCTCCACTTCAGGTGAAGGTGGGGGAGAAAAGAGAATACTTCGAATGACCGCTCTGTTGCAAATCTATTGGCGTCACTCCAGTCATTCTCCATCTTTGTGAGTCAGACAGCTGTCAATCAATCCATCACTGCGGGTCTCAGGTGCACGCCGTCTCCGCTGGGCTCTGCCCACTTTTCCAACATTTTTCAAATATTGCCAGTGGGTGGAGTTAGGCTCTGAGCTGGGGTTGAGTTAAACAATATGAGGTGGGAGAAAAACTTGTGGGAATGCAATACTTTTACAAAAGAACAATGTTTTTTGCAAGTGAATACAAAAGTTTTGCGAGTGAACGCAAAAGCATTAAAATATAAATTTTCCTCCCATCTGATATTATATTTCCATTATGTCCCTTAAGTGGCTTCAGACTAAACTACAATATATAATCTATATTGTAATACATAATCGTAGCCATTCACAAATCCTTCGTTTTTTTTACTCCTCTGTCACATATAGATTTCTGTACTTGCTCGTCATTTCTTTACTAATTCTGAACATTTGCATTCTTGTTTGGATGAATTGCTGGTGTTATAAAATCTCAGCTAAATAAATATGAAATGCTGTCTTTCAAAAGTTTGCAACAAAAATGTATTTGGCACTTTTAAACCAAGATTCGTAACACTGACGTTCCAACTATCAAAAATCTCATGTGACGTTAAGACAGGCAGTGCTTTCTTACAAATCAACAACAAAGTTTGCGTAAAAAGTAACAGAAAACAATTGCAATAACGGCATGCATGTACACCCTTCTTACTTTGATGCAGAATTATTTTGAAGCAATGCTTTATCAACAATAGTGGAGAACATTCTAGAAATTACCTTGAGAAGGCTGGACAGGTCTTCATCCTTGTGCTTCTGTAACTATAAATTTTAATTTGTAAGAGCTCTCAAAGAAATCTTAGTAATTGGTGCATTCATGTTGTAAATATAAGCCATTTATAAATAACATCCGAGTTACACAGTACTGCAAGTAAATTCAGTGTAAGGGGAAAATAATCATACTCTTTTCTTGAAATATGTTCTCCATTTATGATATTCCCTGATGACGATTTCAATTCTCCTTTTCCAGTATTTGCCTTCTGTTGCTATTGCCTAGGAAACAGAACAATACGGTACCAAGAGAAAGTGATCAAACGCAAGAAATGAACGGTGCAAATTCTTCAAGGGAAAAAACAGGTATGCAGGTTTGAAAGACTATCTGTAGTCAAATGACACTCCAAACATGCTCACCTCTGTTGGTCGATGTACTCCCGAATCCATATTGCCATCCAATGGTGTGACAAAATGGCAAACAGGGTTCTGCCTCTTCTCTACATCTACAGGAAAGACAGGCATTGCAGACAGAAATCAACAAACTCCTGCATTTTAAAATTTCTAAAGCCGGGCGTACACGGTGCGATTTTTGATGTCGTACGAGCTTGAAGACGTTTTTTTTCACTCGTGTGGAAATCGCTGATCCTCGTATGGTCACGGCTCGCAGCGTGTGAGAGGAATTACGAGATGAGTCGAGCATGTTACGAGCACCTTACGACCTCCAGATCATTTTTAAACATGTTAAAAAAGTTTGGGGAGTCAGCCCCGATTTTCAACAGTGTATAGGCTGTTCCCTATTGTCAAATCATACACAACCACGTCACATAGTAGGCCAAATCTATGAGTAATACTAGGCTATAGCTACAACCCCATATCGTGTGCACATACATTGTCTCTCACACACACACACAGTCACAGACACACGCACTTTCTCTCTCTCTGGTTGTTTCTGTTGAAAGGAATGGCTGCTGTTCTCTGCTTTTCAACAAATCATTTGCACATAAATTATTTTTTCTTTCTTTTTCCTATAGAAAGCTATAGCTGCAACATTGAAGGATCCAGTGGGTGTGTCTCAGTCAGCTCCTGGTTCAGTAGTCAGGGCACTGAGCAGGTAATCAGTCAATGGGCTCACTCCCTGATCAGTGCCCTGACTACTGAACCAGGAGCTGACTGAGAAACCGAAAACGGCATGGTCGTGCCATGTACCAGCTGCTTTGACGCGATTATCCCGTTAACTGACTCATACTGTGTGCAATATCTCAAAACCTCCCGAGTGTTCGAACTCACGCAGTGTGTACGCCCGCCTTAAACAGTATGCATGGTTCATTGTTGATCTTACATTGCATATACCAGGCTCTCCAAATAGCATTGTTGAGGCGAATCTTGTCCCTCCACAGCAGCTTGAGGCCTTTGAAGTTCTTCCATTTTGGTGACACCAACCTTCCACTTATGGACACAGAACAAATGTGTGTTTGTTAGGGCTATCAGATCATGACATTTTTGGTGGTGATTAATTGTCTAAATATTTTAAATATTTTGATAATTATAATTTAAATATAAAGATAATTTATTTTGTATCCACTTTACTCCACTATTCACACTTGAATAGAACCGTCAACCTACAGTAATATTTTTTACTATTAGGTGGCCTTAACTATGTACTAAGATTAAATGCCTATGAAATACCTATGAAAAGACTACGAATTTACCAATTATATTTGGGAAAATGCCAACATTTACTGCTAATGAGTTTGAGGTATGGTTAGGTTTAGGAGTAAAGGCAGGGTTGGGATTATAGGGGTTCGAATTATTGGTAATAATGGGTTACAGTTAGGGGTAAAGTTAACAGTGTAACTACAAATGTTAATCAAATGCAAGTACTTTAAATATGATGCACCAAAATGTATGTATGGAAGTAAATTGTGTCAAATGATTAAGGCCACCTAATATAAAGTGTGACCATAATTGGTGTTATATACAAAAAATACTATGGCCATATCCTTAACTAATCACCTGATTTGTAAATTTGTTGTTAATTTTTTACCATTTGTCATGGTGTATCGCAATAATATTGCATCACAAGTTCAGTATCGTGATATGTATCGAATCGTGACATGAGGGTATCGTTACACCCCTACTAAACAGTGACTTTGTTGTTGTTCTTTTGAATGGGCAGTGTATATGACAAAGTTACTATACAATTTTTTTTCCCAAAAAATATGCATGTAAATTCTATCAATCAAATCATTAATAATACTAATAATTAGAATTAAAAAAAAGAAATATTAACCATTATGACTTTTGCCATAAGACCTGTGTTGTACTACAACAAAAAAATAAACAAAAAAAACCTGACATGCTAGTCTGTGCAACTACTCCACTTAGTTCAGACAAAACTAGACACGAGCAAGATCTGAAAAAGATAGCAGGGTCATGTGTTTTCTAGTCTATAAATCTAGACGCACACTAGCAGCAGCAAATGTAATTTGCAGCCAGGGTCGTCTAGCAACTCTCCGTTGGCTTGCGAGCTGGAAAAACCAAACTCTGGTCAGGCCGTGGGCGGGCTTAACATAATGACGGCAGAGTTGTGACGGTTCTGCGTGCTACTCATAAACAAAGAAGCTGGCGAACAGCGGTCTTTCGAATCGGCTTTAGCCGCGACTCTGGAAGACTTGGAGTTCAGCTTTTCTTTGAGAAAAGAACGGCACTGAAGTCATTCTTAAGAAAGGAAGATGTGTTCGGAGTTTTGCCGACCGGATACGGTAAAAGTTTAATCTATCATCTAGCGTTAGCTCCGCTTCACCTTCTTCTTTGCTCTGGTTGGTTGTGGCCCTCATGGCACTATCTAATTGCGTGCAGAGGGAATTTGAAAGACAACCGTTAAATCCCACCCCTCGGATTGAATCATAATTTAGTGTACTGTACTATAGACTATAGTTTTTTTTAGCTCATTTCCCAAACCTAAAACCTGTAAATGGTACTTTAGTAAATTCATCAAAACAAAGTCAACATTATATAATTCTATATAAATATATCAACACTGCAACGCATTTAAAACAGCATCATCAGAACATATCTATGTTTTAAGGTCCTTTCACACTGGACACGATTTTGACGCGCGATGGTTTTATTTTTTGATCAGCTGTTTGTGTAATGAGAGCTTTCACACCGAACTCGAATGTGCTGTGGCGAAAAAACTATGTTTATTTTTTTCGTTTCGATGTCGATTTTTTTTAACACTCACAGCGACAGAAAAGGCTTAAACCAATCACATACAAGGAAACAAAGGTGACGAAAGTCCAGTTGATGTCACTAGCCATTCAATCAACATTAACCTTTGCCAGGTGTCGCATTTCTCACAAGATTACAGCTGTAGTTGTGTTTACAGCTGTACAGATGCAGCTGTGTTTGCCCACTATAGGCTACAGATTACGATATTATAATCAATACATTGATTTTTTTTTTTTTAATCTAATTGTGTCCGCGACTATAGAAAGTGAATGTGTTTCCGTCAGTACGACTGTGGCACTTAAATATTTACATTGTGACTCAACTGGAAACAGCTGCTCCGGATCGAGCCGTTCCTGAAGAGTGTGTGTGTGTGTGTGTGTGTGTGTGTGTGTGTGTGTGTGTGTGTGTGTGTGTGTGTGTGTGTGTGGACTGGTAATCATCACGTTATGGGGACAAAATGTCCCCACAAAGATAGCAATATCCGAAATCCTCATCCTTGTGGGGACATTTTTAGGTCCCCATGAGGAAAACATCTTATAAATCAGACTAAGTGATGTTTTTTGAAAAACGTGTGTGTGTGTGTGTGTGTGTGTGTGTGTGTGTGTGTGTGTGTGTGTGTGTGTGTGTGTGTCGCAAGATGCGCTGCTACCGTCTCTGTCTGGAGGAGCTCCACAAATTGTCCCACGGACATTTGAAAGTAAGTTCGGAACCGGCCATGATAAAGTTTTAGCTCCTGTACAAGATTAGCATACTCCCCTTCAGACTCTCTGTTCTTTAAGACTGGGTACACCCAAAGCCTTCTTCTCTGTCTTTTAAAGAAAATGAAAAGCTCGTCTCCACTGAATGATTACGTGTCCGTGTTTCTCAGCTGTCGCCGCGAATGTTTTGGAATGTTGGAGCTCTGAAACGTCGCAAACTCGCGTCGCGGCTGGTGTGAATGGTTTTAATGCGAACTATTCGCGCACGAAATATTCGCTTTTTCCGCTTCGCTTTTTCGTTACGCGTCCGGTGTGAAAGGGCCTTAAGAATGGAGAAAAGAACACGTTTTCACATACTTAGACAATTTTGCTGAGCAAAATAGAAGAAAGCAGTGTGTTTTATGTGTTTACTGTGTTAAGTTTACTGTATTTAATGCATTTTACTGTATTAACCGTATACTATATGTAAACATCTGTTATGTGAAAGCATATTCAGTACTAAAAAAATAACATGCCATTTTTATGATCCCTCTTATTTTGTCAAATTAACCTCTTGCATATTCTGCAAGGAGTGCGTGTCAATATTATGTGCCATTTAAAAATGAAAATTCTGTCACCATTTACTTTCCCTTATGTTGTTCTATTCTTTGGTCATTGGAACACACAAGGGGATTGTCCAATTTTGTAGAGATATATATATATATATATATATATATATATATATATATATATATATATATATATATATATATATATATATATATATATATATATATATATATATATATATATATATGTATATATATATATAAAACTCTTATGCTCACCAAGCCTGCATTTATTTGATCAAAAATGCAGAAGAAAACAGTAATATTGTGAAATATTATTATAATTTAAAATAATGTTTTTTTATTTGAATATACTTTCAAATATTATTTATTTCTGTGATGCAAAGCTGAATTTCCATCAGCCATTACTCCAGTCTTCAGTGTCACATGATCCTTCAGAAATAATATGCTGATTTATTATCAATGTTAGAAACAGTCGTGCTGCTTAATATTTTTTTTAGGATACATTAATGAATAAAAAGTTAAAAACAACTGCATTTATTCAAAATAGAAATATTTTCTAACAATATAAATATTTACTATCACTTTGTATCAATTTAACAATTTAAAAGTAGTTTCTTTCAACAAAAAAAAAGAAAGAAAAAAATTACTGACCCTAAACTTTTGAACGGTAGTGTTTATTGTTACAAAAGATTTATATTCTAAATAAATGCTACACTTTTTATTTATCGAAGAATCCTGAAAAACGTATCACAGGTTATAACAAATATGAAGCAGCACAACTGTTTCTAACATTTATAATAAATCAGCATTTTAGAATGATCTCTGAAGGATCATGTGACACTGAAAACTGGAGTAATGATGCAGAAAATAAATCAGAAATAAATTATACTTTAAAGTATATTCAAATAGAAAAACATTGTAATAATATTTCACAATATTACTGTTTAATATTCTGTATTTTCAATCAAATAAATACAGGCTTGAGCATAAGAGACATCTTTCAAAAACATTAAAAAATAATAGGCCTAAAGTTTCCAAACTTTCACCATGTAAACACCAAAAATAATGAATTTTAATTACGAAATTAAACATGTTCATCGCAGAAGTGTGTATCTATTCAAGTAAATGCTCGCATGTATACATTTATAGTGCATTTCTGGATAAATGACCAGATCCGAAAATGAAATCATGTGACTGACTTGTATTTTTATAGTCAGTCTTCACATTTACTTCCAAAATACTAATGTTTTAACTATCAGTGTTTGTGTATTTGGTTGCTAAGATAAGAAGGGGGAAATGTTTAACACTTCCTGACAAAAGTCTAATTTTATAAACAGGTTAATCAATTATGTCATGACTAAGGTCAATGCGTTTAATCCAAACTAAAAGTAAAAAAAGTGAAACATAAATAGGCCAATACTATTGTATGTGTCTAATAACAACAAAAAACAAGTTAGTTCTCGTCTGCTCCCCCAGGAAATTAAATGCCAAGCTGTACTAGTTTATCTACAAGATTTTGGCAAAGCTAGCAATGCGCTAATGTCTTTATAGGAAAGATGATATAACATTTATACTGTGGCCCAACAAAAGCCTTCGCCCAAACAGGTAGTAAATCGCTCTTTTGTTAACTAGCCTACCTGTATGCAAGGGTCATGCACTCAAAGAGCTTCGTCAGCGAGGCATCTATAGAGAGATGCGACGTGCTAGTCTTTCCGAAATGATACGTCTGGCAGGTTTGTTTGTTTACAGTGTCGAAGTCGTAACCTTTCTTCGGGGGGTGATCCGTATGAGGAGAAGACACCATAAAATGACCACTGTGGATGATCTGGGACTCTCGTCCGTCGGGTTTCTTTAACGAAATAGTCGGTTCCTCTGCGTCAGAGTCGTCGTCCTGCTCTTGTTTGATAGCAGCCCGTCGGTATTGTCGTGTGTCTCGAGTAGCCATGATAAAAGATGTTTGCTAGAATTGTTGCACTGGTGATACTTCACATTATGCCACGCACTTCATCCATTGCAACTGGATTGTTTTGTATAGTCTTAGACGCTATTTCGATGTCCAGACTTTGCCGCACGCCCTGAATATTAGCCAGCATGCTATCCCTTGTAACTTGAAGGGATTTTGGTGAACTCAAGACGGTCTTTGCGTCGCGATGACAGAACCGATCGCGATTGGTTGACTAGAAAGCACACCCACTAACATTGGAAACACTATGCGGGCTGCAACTGTGCAAGTCAGTCAAAACATATTCCCCCGAGGTTTCACAGACAAGTCCCAGACTAAAATGCATATTTGAGCTGTTTTAACTGAAAGCAACTTGCACTTGACATATCCTGCTGTGCAAGTTACATAATCAGATTACTTTATTTCAGTAACTTGTAAAGTGACGCATTACTTTTACATTTACAACAAAATATCTGCGTTACTTTTTCAATTAAGTAACAAAGTTACTTTTCACTTGCTCCAAAAAAATTGCATATTCCTCAAAATGAATAAAATCAGTGAAATGCAAAACCAGAATACTACGCAAAACTCCAAAAATTAAAACAGATATTTTGTATGCATTTAATCTCACTTTGACCAATGTACTAGCTGCTGACCTTTAATGATTCAGTTAAACCATAAGCAAAAATGACTTTTTTTGTAAATGTTAAAGGTGCAGTGTGTAATTTCATGAGGATCTATTGACAGAAATGCAATATAATATACATGTGTTTTCAGTGGTGTATAATAACCTGACATAATGAACCGTTATGTTTTTATTACCTTAAAATGAGCCATTTCTATCTACATACACCTACTACATCAACAACATGATTCAGATTTCACTTTGCACAACTACTAGAGGACATGACTACCGACAACTGTCAGACAGGTTGCTCACGTAACATCTACGTCGTCAAGCTCAGTCTGATGCTGCGTTCACACAAAACGTGAATGGAGCGTCAAAATCGTGTCTACCGCGTCTAGTTTGACGAGTGAACATTTTGAATCCATTCGCACGTCTACGGCGAATTGGACGCGCGTAGAAATCGAGCGTTTGAAGCGAAATAGATGCGTGTTCAAGGCGCTCCAGGAGAAATATGTCATAAAACGCCACTCTGCCTCTTCATTTTCATTAAAAATATATATTAAGCATTAATAGCCACAAAAAATGTGGTCCAGGCAACTCCTACAGTATCTTCACTGCATGTAAATATCCTTAAAAAATAAAGTTATGAAACTTCTCTTTGCCCTCAGTCAAAACGATTTGGCAGACAACAAATTATAGATTCATGAGAGCAAAGATCGCCCATTAGATCTACACAAGACGAACCACTACAGGACATCAGAGCCAGCGGCAAACGTCAGAAGGACTGGCCGAGGAAAGGCTGCTCTGGCCGGGGTTATGAGCGCTGAGTGCCCGGTGATCGCCTGGATCTCACAACTCCAAAAACACAAGATTAGCTTTTTTAAATAGGCGCTCTCTTAATAAATAAACCACAGATTTGAGCTTTAAACAACCACATTCTCACCTGAAAAAGTCTTAAAACTACATTTTGTGACACAATAGTAGTATTTTTTAATTATGCAGGGTTTCTCATCACGTCACTTTACCACGTGACAGCAGCAAGCAGGCTCCTGATTGGTTAACGTGGCACGAATTGACGCCAAAGTTAAAATTTTTCAACTCAGGCGTCAGACGCGAATTCGATTCAAACGCGTGAATGCACAAAAGCACCATTCGCGTGTAACACGCGAATCGCGCAAGACGCTCAATTCGCGTCCGACGCGCAAATGAGGTGGATTCTCGTCCTTCGCGCCGCATGAAACGCGCCTTCCGCGCCGCGGGACCTCCAGACGCGCGTCAACGCGCCTTTCCATTGACTTAACATTGAAATCACTCGCGCCAGGCGCTCTATTCGTGTTTGGTGTGAACGCAGCATGAGGCTGCGCAGTACGCTCAGCCATCAGGAAGTGAGTGCTTCTAATTGACTTCACTTTTTCACGTTGAAGTCTATGGGGTTGCTGTGTCCATTTCCTTTACTGTCTATGTATTTACCAAGCCTGAGGCACTCCTCTCAGAAACTGAAGCCTCCGCGCCTCGATCGCCCCCAGGTGGTTTGTCCCAGTATAGCTCATAAAACCCCACCCCTCCATGTATTACAATGGACGCGAGACAAACTAAAAAATTAAATTACACTTCAAATAATTATTTCCTAAAGATGGTTTCTGTCATTTTAGGCAGTTTTTATCACAATGATTTCATTTCAAGTGTTTGTTTTTTTAAATAAGTTTAGTTTAAGTTAGTTATTTGATGCTATAAAAACGGGGGGTGTGACGTCATGATTGACGGCGTCTCTGAGTGAAGTTGTCACTGAGGCAATAACAGACTTTTCTCTGGATTTTCGGGAGGAGATTGGAGCTTTAGCTTTAATTTCTACATTTCCATTACTGTTTATTTCACACCAACATAATGAATTGTTCTGCATCTGTGAGAGTGTGGGCGGGCTTTTGATAATCGCGCCTCTACTTCCTGTTCTCTACTGCGCAGACTCGGTCCCAAATCTGCGCAAGATGTCAGCGCCGTGTGCGGGCCTCCGAAAGCTTCAACTCTCGTCAGCGGGAGTCAATGAAGTCGCATCGTCCATATTTTTTTACGGTCTATGGTATTTACGTGCTTGCCAGTTAGCAAAAAGTGTGTGAATGGTTTTGGCAAGCACGTAAATACTGTCTCTCTTCTTCTTCTGTTCTCATTAGTAGCTCATCATCTTCTTTTTCTACTTACTTCCTCTTTGTCGTATCAATGTGTGCAAGACCGTTTTGTGCTTGAGCGCCACCAAGTCATGTTTTACTGTAACTTCAGCAGCTCCAGGCACGTGAACTAAACGCTGATCTCATTTGTCGGCCGGTTTTTAACGTGCCGCGTCAAAAAACCCCCAAAAAAACCAAGGCGTTTTTTTTTTTTTAAATGACGTTTTTACGCCTGCCGTTTTGCACGTCGGTGTGCACACTCACATTGTTGCCCTTTGTTTAGTCATGAGGCTTTAAACGTCAGCGATAAACGCACACAAAAATCGTCCCGGGTGAACAGGGCCCGTATTCATAAAGAATCTTAATGCAAAGAGTAGCTCCTAGTGACAAAATTCTAAGAAAATTCTTAGAAATGTGGCCGTTTACTCTTAAAATTAACTAAAAAATCCTAGTAAAGAAAAAAGTAATTCAGAAAGCATCTTAACCCTTAAAAGAGGTCTTAAGGTCAAATTTGTTAGGAGCACGGACGAGGACTTTTAAGAGGCTTAAGAGTTTCTTTAGCAGCGGAGAAAATGGCAGAAAGACGAAGAGGGAGAAGAAATGTGTTGCAGACAATGGATGACAGTGACTTAATCAGACGCTATAGATTAGATCATGTTTGTTGCATTAAAACCAACTTTCAAACCACCAATTAAATAGACATGCCAGCAATCAGTGTAATTGGAAAGAGTGGAACAATGTTTATAATTCTAAGCCAATCAAATACCTTATAGGAAATTAACAGCATGGTAAATAATAAAAGGATTTATATACACTGAAAAAAATTATTTGTTGAATTTACTAAAAAAAATTATCGTAAGTGGTCGCAATCAATTTATTTGATCTCAATTTAAACAAAAACACATGCAATTCCCATTAAACCAATTAATTTTTTAAAATTAAAATAAAAAAATAAATTTAAATTATTTAAACGAGCACAAATTAATTATGCTTATTTTAATTTGTCAGTGTACATTTATATATTGTGTGTGTGTGTGTGTGTGTGTGTGAGTGAGAGAGAACGGTAAAATAGGACAATTTGCGCTTGTAAATTCAAAGTGAAGGCTTAGAATAGACCCTATACTTAAAAGCACTCATTTTTTCCCCTTTTTGGACAACCAACCAATCACAGTCTTCAAACGACTGTGTCATACGTAGCAACGGGCTCCGAAAAGGAGGGGTGAGCGGTGAACGGTTGCAATTCGCAACCTCGCCGCTAAAATTTACACAGTGCACCTTTAAACTTTCTTCTCCTGCATCCCATTCTTCTGCAATTCAGAATGGCAGCACAGCTGAAAGGTTTGTTAGAATATTACACAAACCTGTTATAATTATGTTAAATAACACAAATATCCTTATGTATTTAATCTCACTTTATTAACCAATGTATTTACTGCTGACTTTTGATGATCCAATTCAACCATACAAATAAGCAAAATGACTTTTTATTGCTGAAGGAAGAGGGTTTTTTTGCTATTAAAAACAAAGCAAGCAAGCACAGCCCAGGTGAAAAAAGAAAAAGTAAAAACGCATTACTTTCTGTCAAAAGTAACTAAGTAAAAGTATTGTAATGCATTACTTTTTTTAAAGTAACTTTGCCCAACACTGCTCCTGGGTGCAGAACTCTTGTCCTTTGTAGTGGACATTACATTTTAGTGAATTTCTCTAACACTACGTCACAGTTTTAATGTCTGGATGTCCTGTAAAGAACACATTCAGGGCTTTTCAGAGATACCAAATGATTTTGGGTTTCAACACGACAACTCCTTGGTCTTTAAAAATGACTGACATTAATGATCAAATGTAGCACTCTTATGGTATATGACAATATTTTCTAATTATTTAAATATGACATTTTCCAATTGTTTGCCATAAATCAACATATCAGGAAAATGTTATGGCGTTTCTGATCAAACTATGACTTTCTGTTATTGATTTCATACATGACCTCTGTAGAGGACACCGGGACTTACAGCATGTTTATCAGGCATTTTGGGAGACACAGCAAGTGAATAAGGAAAGAAATGATATATCAATATCCCTATGAAATATTCAATATTATTATGAAAATGTTGCAAATTGATACTCCCATTATTAAATTTTTCTCATTACATGTTGTCCCAATAACACATTAATATGCAAATTTGATAGTCTACACATTGTATTGAATGGGACTATGTATTTAAGTAAATGGTATATCAATTCATTCCGTTTTTATGAATCAAAGCTTGGTTAAAAAGAATCCTGAAACCTAAAAATTGATTGGTGAATGAAAAATAAAAATCGAATTGTTTTTGCCTATACATGTCAATGATGTCATAATGTGTTTTAATTTTTTTAACAACTGAGTCCTGGTGTCCACTACAGAGGACATAGCATATGACATAACATAGACATATGAATAAAATATCCATTTCCAAAAATGTTTTCCTAAACATATACTCTAAACAATGTAACAACATGGGGACTAAATAAATAAAAAAATTATTGGTCTCAGGAGTATATCTTAAATAAAATATGTCGTTGCCATTGTTTTGTCTTAAGATGCACACCATTAATGTTTTTTTTTCTAAGGTACGTTTATAAAAGCTACTTAAAGGTCCCGTTTTTCCTATGTTTTTGAAGCTTTGATTGTGTTTACAGTGTGCAATATAACGTGTTCATGTTTCGCGTGTAAAAAAACACAGAATTTTTCACACAATTTACTTATCTGTATATCGCTGTTTTCACTGTCCTAAAAACGCCTTGATGATTTCCTTGTTCTATGAAGTCCCTCCTTCAGAAATACGTAACGAGTTCTGATTGTGCCAGCGGTTCCCGTGTTGTGATTGGACAGCAGCTTAACGCACGTTGCCCGGAAAGGTCACGCCTCTTACCATAACGAGGAGATGAACGCGCTCAATCTACAGCCCCTGAAGGCCAAACAAAGGTGATTTGACTACGGGATGAAAATAACAGCGTCTGGACGACATGGCGACAAATGCAACCGAACCGAACGCAACACTTCCTCTTCTCCATGAGGGAGAGCAACAAGACCACGCCCCCTTTTTTGCGTATTCTTGTGGGCGGAGGTTAGTCAATAAACTGTTCTACTGACGTCATTAAAGCAGGATGTACAGGGATGTAGTCCAAACCGGCCGTTCGCTGTAGGCTTTGAAAGGGAACTTCTGTTTATTAAAATATCTCGCTTGGCATTGAACTTTGAGCTTTATAATTTTACAGGTATTATTTATGCTCTAACAGCAACATTACACACTAACTAAAGTTTGAAAAATGGGATCACGAAGAACAGGACCTTTAATGTACTAATTGAACCAATCCTGGCTTAATCTAAACCCGGTCTTTAATACCAGGCCATAATGTTCTACACTGAAAAAGCCAGATATTACATCTAATCTGGCTTTAAAACACTGCAAAATAGTCTATCTTACTTAAAACACAGATTTAGATTGACAAAGCAAGTGCACAAAACATTCAGTAGAAAAATAGTTTATTGTATTAACAGGCACAAACACGAAAACTTTCACTGTTGTTAGTGTTGTACATTTGACTACATAAAAGGGATAAATGCAGAAAAGTAGATGGAAACGAACAGCAATAAAGTAATTCAAATAACTATTTACCAACTCTTCGGGAAAGGAAAAACATTAATTTAAAAGGAAAAAAATATATGTATTCAGAACCAACACACTGATCATTTTTGCAGGAATTGAAAATAAAAAAATAAAGCTTACGTTTGACACAGGACAAACAGCATTCCATCTACAAGACAGGGAAACCATCACAAAGCGTTCCAGTCTATGGGTTTCTTTCCTGACTTCTTCAGCAGTTCATTGGTCTTTGAGAAATGTTTACATCCGAAGAAGCCACGGTGAGCAGACAGTGGCGAGGGATGGACAGCTTGCAGAACATGGTGTCGATTCTAGTCAACAATCAGAAAACAATGTACAACCATTTGGAATATTTATCGGATGTACTGGCATATACTTTCACATATTTAAACTGGCAATTCTAGTTCAGTTATGAACTGAAAGAATCACAAGCAAGCTCTTTGTTTCCAACATACCTTGTTAATTGCAGCCCCTTTCTTTTGAGCGTATGAGCCCCAGAGAATAAAAACAAGACCCTGCATGTTAGTGCTGAGCCAGTGTACCACAGCATCGGTGAAGATCTCCCAGCCCTTGTCTTTGTGAGAGTTGGCCTGGTGCGCACGCACAGACAGCACAGCATTCAGCAACAGGACTCCTACAACAGCCATTCATAAAGGGGTTGTCACTGAACACATTCACATGCACAAGAAAATGAGCTTATATGGATATGCGATATAATGACAGACATGAACTAAGTAGACACGACTTTGGAATTATATATATTATTATGTTTTTCAACTTTCTTTGTTGTGTGTAATATTGGATGTTTAAGGTTGAAAAAGGTCTGTAAAGTTACAAAGCACAAAGTCAAACCAAGTTATTCCCTACATGAGAACGCACAAACAGAAACGTTATTTCGGGAACAAACAAGCCACAGTATTTCTCATTTAAATAATTCCTGCTCAAGGCATAAGCAAAATCAAGGGGCAGTTCCCAAACACACTCAAAAGCAGTTGACCAATCACAATCCGCTCCTTCGCAACCAACGAGAGGAACGTCTGCACCTCGTCTACTCACCACGATTCAGCCATTTCTTTTTTCACGTTTTTTTTTCTCCAAGTCACTTAAAAAAAGTTGTGCAAACAAATGATACTGCGGTGGCTGTTACTGCTTGCGGGTTTGGTGTCTCGTGTTGCAAATCCAATGGCGCTGGCAGTGAAGATTCTCTCTGACCAATCGGTGATCTGCATTGTTTACACGTCACATTTTGGTACGGCAAACTTGGAACCCCAATCGAGCAATACCAGGCAGTGGAAAAGCGCACCATTAGTTGATCATAGACACCATTGGTATCAATATTTGAAAAATAATGACTTTTTTTTTAACCTAGCCCAGAAATCTAGACGCACCCTAGCGGCAGAAAATATAATTGACAATGCGACAATGCGAGCTGGAAAAACCAAACTCTCCTCAGGCCAATCACATTGTGTATAGAGTCAATGGGCGGGCTTAACATAATGACGGTGGAGTTGTGACGGTTCCACATGAATTCCCTGCTAACAAAGAACGGCACTGAAGTCATTCTTAAAAAAGGAAGATGTGTTCAGAGTTTTGCAGACCAGATACGGTTGTTGGTTGGTTGTAGCGATATCCTGTTGCGTGTAGAGGGAATTTGAAAGACAACCATTTATCCCGCCCCTTGGATTGAGCCCTGCCAATAGTGTGTTCCCAGACCCAACATCTTGATGTGGGTCTGGATTGTCAGGCTAGTAGAGCCCAAAAACAAAACCAAGGCCAACATTTTTCATATGATTTGCTAAAGTTTAAGCACCTGAAATCAAGTAACAGGTAAAGGTGCGTTTTGCTTCCTCACTTTAAAAATGTAAATCAAACGTTTAGATCAAACATATGTCCTGACTTTGCCCTGACAAAACAACCACACTTTGGGGTTGTTCACACAACACCATTTTCAACTAAAAATGGAAAACTTTATGCACTTTGGCTGTTTATTTACCTGCAAACGGGTTTCAAAGTGCACGTTTTGGAAAACTATAGCATTATCATCTTTGTGTAAACTACAAAAATGTGAATTTTGTGAAAACGGTGACGTAATGTGCGTGCGTATCACATGTTCAGTCTTTAGGCGCATTGTGTTTCTTTACAAAATGGCATCGTCATCTACTGGCCAGGCAGTAGAATACAACGTTTTTAATTGTTTTTGCGGATCCGCAACATTTGCGGGCAATGGTGTCATCTGTATGTGAAAACGATCCCCTTTTAGTACATCGTTGTCATGCAAACGTACCCTTATAGAGCCTAACTGCAGGATAATATATTAAAGTGAATTGCAAAAAAAGTGTTTAAAAATTCCTTCTCGCAATTCAAGATGCGTACGTGACGTCATGACGAACTTGTACCTGGTCGCGTTTGTCTTTCGATCAGCAGAGGCACTTTCAACACTTCTTCAATAAATTGAATACGGAAGGCGGTCAGCCGAAATTTTACTTTATAAAGTTTTAAATATGGATATTTTTCTTACACAAACAATACTTTTGCTTCAGAAGGCCTTTATTAACACCCCAGGGCCGTGTGGAGCACGTTATTTGACGGACAGGTGCATTTTTTATGGACTTCAAAAACAGAGCAACGATTACTGCCATTATAAAGCTTGGATTAGCCAGGACTTTTTTAATATAACTCAGATTGTATTTGTCTGAAAGAAGAATGTCATATACAGCTAGGATGACTTGAGGGTGAGTAAATCATGGGCTCATTTTCATTTTTGGGTGAACTATCCCTTTAACTCTTTCCCCACCAGCGTTTAATAAAAAAACTTTCATGGCACCCAGAATACTTTGTTGTATGAATATGTACAAAGTCAATATATCAAAAGAGGAAAATATCTCTTCAATGGCTGGGAAGCATGTATGACGGAAAATCTCGTAAATGGTGGTGAAAGAGTTAAGAGCTAGTTTGACCAACTAACAGTTAGCCAAGGGGGTAATCAGTCTTACTTTCCAGATTCAAATTAGACCAATCTACCTGACTTCAAATTATGACTTGGGTTTTAAAGAAAAACAAATTAATGACTAACTTGTAAGACTAGTCCAAGCAGTTTATCCAACCAGCCACAAACTCAAACTTGGGTCACCTGAAGCACTAATGCATCATATATTGGAACGCCGCCTACAACAATATGGCTGACAGTCTTTTGGATTTTAAGACTTTATCTCATTTTGCCTTTCACTACTTAATCTTTGTTTTTCTTACTGATTTATTGTGCAATGAAATGTGGTTATTGCTCACAAAAAGAGCAATTTCTAAACCAAAATCTGCAATGACCGCACTGGTAAAAAGAGTCTCTCTTTACATATCTTGCAAGACTGGCATCAGTTGTGTACTTAACCATTAAAGTGTAAGCCATGAAAAGGAGAAAGCAGGGGAAACACACCTTGCTTTGCCCATCCCGTAAGATCCCCATGACCGGGTTGCTCAAAGCCTTCGATGTCTGAAGCCAGTTCTTTGAATATGTTCACCAAACTGTGAACAGAAAAAGTCTCATAAAATCATTGCATCCAAAAAAAAAGAATCATCTAGCCATTATAATAATTTTGCTTATATGTTCAATGTCATTCAAAATAACAGGTTGAAATTAAACATAAGCTGCCAGAATATAATTTGTCACGAGTTGAGAGGGTTACTTTAAAATTCTGTAACAGTTACAAATTACTTCATACACAAAGTATTCAGTAACATAATCCAAGCACCGCAATATGAAAGTAATGTAATCTGATTACTATTGGATTCCTTCAAGGTCAAATATGTAAATAAAGTCAAGTAAAAAGCAATAATTAGGAGAATGATTGCACATGCACCAGTAGGCGGCTCATGTGAGTCATGACTGGCAACAGTCTCAAGATGCACAACTCATGGATACATATCACAATATAGTAATCTGTAAAGCTGCTTTGAAATTATGTGTTTTGGGAAAAGTATATAAATACACCCTGACTTGGCGACTGCTAGACAATACCTTGGTGGAGGTGGCACAGGTCTCTGAACGCTGAAGCAAAGCCCATGAGCCTGGTTCGGCCCATGATAAGGGTCCTGGCCAAGTATCACTACCTTTACCTAGAATCACAAGAAAAAGAAAGAAAATATCATTTCTGCATGATGCCATTTCAAGCAACTCCTATGACCCTTTTCACTGACTATAGATGCTTTTCTACTGTGGGACCAAACGGCTCTAAGAACAGTAATGAATGGTTCCAGTTATGTTTCCATTAAGCTTTGTTCGGCACGGCACCCGAAATTCTCAGCACAGTTGGCTAACCGCGTGAACCATGTAGTGACGTCGCCACTCAGGATTGGTCAGTTGTCTCACAACCACTGTTTCTCTGTAAACGGCCGAGCTCGCTATTTGAGTGATGTAAACACAAGTTAATAAAATTAAAAGAGATATCTGATCATCCTCCAAAACTCCAAAGATTTCAACTTGTAAAATGCATTCATAGTAGTGTTGTCAAAAATATCAATATTTCAATATATCTGAAAGTGTTCCAATTAGGGCTGAACGATACATCGAATTTTCATCGTCTTCGCGATATGAACTCGCGCAATGAACACATCGCAACAGACAGCCTGATACGATGAATAAGGGAAAACAGTTTACATGCGCCAATCTGAGTAACGTATTGTGAATACTTGGATTACTTCCACATTGAATTGCATTTTATAAGTGTAGGAATGCGGCCATCAAATCCTGTTTAAATTATAAAATATTTAGCTAACGTCAAACGGGGCCAACGGCGCTTGGGCTGGTAAATCAGCACATAGGAGAATGTAAAGTTGCACGTCAACTAAGCAGTAGCACCGGCGGTGGTCGGCCAAAACACTTTTTTTTTGTATGTGAAGCTGTTTTACGTGAATATTATGACACGAGTGAAGCACAAAGCTTTATTTACAAAATAAATAATAGGTTCGCTGTTAAATGTTACATCACAGCCATGGAAACATAAGGATTTATGCTGAGCGAGAGAGGAAGGCTTTGTGTGGTGAGCTAAATTTAAGTTCGCTTGCGTTCTGCTATCTGGTCACACGATTTTCCACGAATTTAACAATAGGCTTACTCCATTTTATTCTACTGGACATGGAATCTCTTATTCATTTTCCCAAATCCTCATTTACGTCTCTCACAGGGGATTAAACGTTTCTTCCTTGTTTGATTTATTTAGGAGTAGGCTATTCGCATCATTTACTGTGGTAAAGTAGAAAACGGAGTAGGACAGATACATTTTACTTCAAACTTTACTTTATTTAACACAGTTTGTGCTTGCTATTAGACTTGGTCAAGCTTATGTGTATAGCGCATTTCACGCTAAACATTCACATTTGAATATTTATCGCAAGTCATATCGTCATCGCAATATTAAACAATGTTATCGCACATCGCAGCTTTTCCTCATATCGTGCAGCCCTAGTTCCAATACTCTTCTGCAGTATCGATACACTGATACCAGCCGCGCGTTCTCACTCTCTCTTCTCTCCAGCGGCGAATTGACACACACCTGCCTCCAGTCACTCGCTCTGGTTAAATAGTGCTTGTATTGTACATCATTTTAGTCATTCCCGTAGGATTCGAGCTCACACCAAAAGCATGTGCACCACTGATCTATATAAGTGCCACTCTCATAAAGCCACCTCTTAAAGGTCCTGTTCTTCGTGATCCCATTTTTCAAACTTTAGTTAGTGTGTAATGTTGCTGTTAGAGCATAAATAATACCTGTAAAATTATAAAGCTCAAAGTTCAATGCCAAGCGAGATATTTTAAAAAACAGAAGTTCCCTTTCAAGTGTTGTGCACAGAGTAGATGTTTTCTGTAAAACAGGATTAATACAACTTTAGTATTTTCTTACATAATTTGATATATTTACATTTTACTGAAAGGTGCTGTTAGGTCTGTGCACCTCTGGCCCTCGAGATTTTTTTAAATAACTTAAATTATCTATATCGCCAGAGAGGACTCCGACTGCAGCACATCATCATTTGGACTACTATTGGTACCGCTTTTGACATTTTCACAATAAAGAAATTATTGTGATTACACTTTTGTTCGTTTTTTCTTCATGAGTTCACCCTAACGTTACATACTTTTAAGAAATGTTTATATGTAGGTTTAGAGGTTTGAGTGAGATTAGTGGCTCAACATATAATTGTAATGCTATATTGTTACTAAAATTTAATAAAATATACTTTTCGTTTTTTTTTCTGTAATACATAATAGCCTACGTTTGTTTCAATGTTAACCTTACCTTAAACCATTTATCCAAATATACAACAAAAGTATGTTTTGTGTCCGTAAAAGCTGCATATTCTGGTCAATAAACTTAAATATCACTGAATAAGTGCCATAATTAATGAGGATTAAACTTTCACTTTAGAATAGGGGGTCAAATTTCCTTTATTAGTACTGTATTAAATTGCCTTTATTAGTACTGTATTAAATTGCCTTTATTAGTACTGTATTAAATTGCCTTTATTAGTACTGTATTAATGGTAGTTAGGCTTAATTATTGGCTTATTCTGGTTAATAAACTTAAATATCATTCAATAAGTGCCATAATTAATGAGAATAAAACTTTCACTTCAGAATAGGGGCTCAAATTGTCTTTATTACACTATTTTAGTAATTTATAACGGCAAAATCAGCAGTAATTAAACACAATTACTAGCTTATTGTTCAATTAACTTAACAGAAAATACAGAGATATAATTACACAGCTACAGAAAAATAATATATGGCTTATTAAGTTGTAAATAATGTCTAATATGCCCTTACTGTAATGTTAAGTTAATCATTAATAACTATTGTGTCCATGCTTAACTAATGCATAATTGTGAACAAGCAAATCATTAATTACTAGTTTAACTAATGCATAATTACGGACCCTTTAAATGTAAAGTTAATCATTAATTACTAGTGTGTTCGTGCTTAACTAATGCTTAGTTGTGAACAAGTTAACCCTTAATTAATGCTTAACTAATGCATTATTCTGGACCCTTAAAATAAAGTGTTACCGGAATTTTTTTAAGACCTCCTACTTGTACCATGTATTTAGGCGTTAATAGTGCATAATTTCCAGTCAGATGACGTGAACAGCTCAGAGTAGGATGTCACGGATTGTCATCTCTAATTTACAGTAATTGCGATATTTCCACAGTATTAACATGTTTTTTTTTTTATATATATTTCCATTTTTAAAAAAAGACTACACTGTGTATTATATTACCTTGGAATTACATTTCATTTGAACTACTTAATGCTGATGTGTGAGCGTTTCTTCTTTCTTTATTCTGACCACAAGCCCTCCAAATGTTTTTTTTCCGTTTTTGGAAAGCTATCATGGATTTTATCTTTTCGCTATTGAATCTGTTTCGTGATATTGATATTTAGTTTAGTTTCAAAGAAATTATTTTGCTTGCTTTTAAAGGTCCCATGGCATGGCATTTTTCTATTATTTTATAATGTTTCCTGAGCTGTACTTATATTGTTAGTATGACTTTTACATCATAAAATGTCATAATTTAGAAATAAAAGGCATTTTTTTCTATACTGCTGTTTGGCCTGTGGCTGAATGCCCTGCTTCAAGAGGCGTGTCTGCTGTGAGACTTCAGTAAAAACACCCACTGTTGTGATTGGCTGACATCTTTGCATTTTATATGAGCGGAGGGGGCGTGTGTTTAACGAGGCACGAGCAGGCACGAGCTGCTGCCAGAGAGACGGATGGACCTGAGTTCACTTCACATCAGTTCTCAGCATGTCTGAACTGTTTTATTAACAGCATATACTTCAGGTTATTAGTCTATTTCTAGTCGGAGGGACTGTCACTCATGTCAGAAAGTTAGTAACTTTAGTCAATTATGGATCAGCGCTGACTGGAGACGCGAACCGTTTAGAACGATTCAGTCCGATTTGGTGAACTGATTCGGTTCACTAAAAAGAACTGGTTCAAAAGAAAGATCGTTCGCGAACCGGACATCACTAATGTACCAGAGATGGAGCTCAGCGATTGCTAACAAAGTTATTTATAGTAACTACTGAGTTATGAGAGCGCTGTCAGTCAGCGCGAGTTTATTGTGTTTGTATTTGAGAGTTCTGAATAAACACGAGTCCCAGTCACACCGAGTCCGTCTTCTCTTCATCATTATTCTACCAACTTTGTAACACATGCAAAGTACCATTACAGCTGTCGAGATGAACGAGCTAAAAGTAAGTGTTGATAAAGTGTAAAATAAAATAAAAGCGTCAGTGACGCGCGTTGAGTACACAGCGCAAACAAAGACACAACAGCAGTAATCGAATGTAATCCAGTTTATTGTGGGGAAAGCTGGCTAGCCTAGCCCAGATATGCTCACGCTTACCCCCTTCTGCTTAATCTCACGCCGCGTTTGGTGCCTCCGCTGTGGGCCAGATGCAGTACTGGGGGTCGGGGATGTTGGAGGCCGAGCTTCGGCGTGTGTGAGGTTTATCTCTGCTGATGTTGAGCAGAAACTCATGACTGTATGCACATTTTAGAACCGATAGACGCGACGAGGACGTACAAAAACACTGACTCACAAGATATAAAACACGAAAACACCGTTCTGTCTGGAGAGAGAGAAGCCGCATTGTGTGCACGAATAATAAATAATTAGCTACACATCAGAAATCACTGATCACAGATCAGAAGGAACTGAAAAAAGACTTCTGTTTTCATTTGTACATCCAAACACTGAGAAACTGCCAGCGTTCACAAGTAATGATCTCTCGACTCGAGCGCTTGCATGGGCGTGGCAGATTCTCTGGGCGGAGGAAAGGGAGGAAACCGTTCCTGCTTGGACGTCAAACCAGGAGACTTCAGGATTGGCTAGTCTGGCCTGTCATTTTCTCAAAGGCAGAGAGAGACAGCCAGAACTCGGGTTTACACCGATCAACATTTCTATCCACTTGGGGACAATATTCAGGCTAGGGGAACTCATAATAATGTTGAAAAACCTCATAAAATGAAAATTTCATGCCATGGGACCTTTAAGTTAATGTTATATTAAGATGCTTGAATGCTATTTGCTTGGAAAGTACCTGCAATACATAGAATGATATTGCACTTGACTATATCGAATAAAATAACTTTAAAAACTTGATAATAATCAAAAAAAGAAATGAGCAGAAGTTGTGAAAGTCAAGTTCATGAACTAAAATAGTTGTAGCCAACCACAAAGTTTAACAAGAGGGCACACAGGGTTGAAGAAAGGGTGTCAAAAACCACAGGTGGAGATAAGAATGACGAAGGCTAAAATGAAGAAAGGGCAAAGCGTGAGAAGATAACAGTGTAGGCGACAACGGAAGGACATCCGGCAGACAGACACTCAGTTTCAGTCAATCTCATGTCAATCTTAAGTGCCTATAGAGTAGCACTGCATCCTTCATATCTCCGAAAAGTCTTTAGTTTTATTATATCTATTAAAGAAAGATACGCTGTACCGAGTCTTTCCGGAAAAAAACAGAGCGGATGGGGGCGTATCGTGTGGGCGGAGCTAAAGAATCACAAGCGCGCACAGCGATTGCGTTGAGAGCTGAAAGCTGTGACATCCTTAAACGTGGAAAAAACGTTTTTTACGGATGTAGCCATACATATATGATCCAGAATCAGATCTAGAGGCTGAAATTGAACAGGAGAAGCAGCAACGACGACTACAGCAGGACATCTCTATGGTACTGTAAAATGTATAACTTATAATGGTAACTTACCTGCTTATAGCGGCTTGTCATGTGCGAGTTTTACAACATGTGTGTGTTTCAAGTAATCTGTAAAGTAACTAAGTTACTTTTTAAAGGAGTAATCAGTAATTAGATTAATTTTTCAAAGTAACTGTGGCAACACTGCCTTTCACTACCTTTCGCAACTGTCATGACAACTTCGGGTATGTAAAACTTTTTTAACGTGACTCCAGAATTGTGACAAATGTCGATCTAGAGACGTAAAAGTTGCATAAATTCCGATTTGACTGTTCAGACTAAGGTCACATTGCAAAACATCTGCCCTGTATCGGATTAAGTACCACATATGGAAGTGGTTCAAATCGGAGAGTGTGATTTGTAATGATCTTAAAGGATTGCCGAAACTGCACAGTCTGTAGCAGGCCTTACATATGAACGATGACATTCAACTCACATCTTGTATGTCACATGTTCGTGTCCAGGTGAAAACTTCATGCTGAGGTGGATAGATGGTGTGTTTCTTCCTCTCCTCAGCAACAAAAGTCATCAACTGCGGAAGAGAAGCAACAAAAGTCATCAACTGCGGAAGAGAAACAATGTTGTATCACTCTTCTTTTATCAAGGGTTAAAATGAAAATGATTTTTCATGTGTAAGTCACTTACTGACTTAAAGTAGTTCTTTCCGAACTCAGCGTTGAGGGCTTTCCTCCAGCTCTCTCCAAACCCGTCCGGAGCCACTTGTTGTGCAGCGAGCCGCTCCAGAGCCGCCTTTTTGTTTTTGGAGATCCGCTCCAGTTGCTCAGGACTCAATGATGGTGATGGGAACGTGACGTCATCGCTCTCCAACTTTTGCTTTTTCCCCTGAGGCGATATTTTTATGTATTTGGTTGAATTCCACGTTCGTTTGGCAAAAAGAGTGGGCATTTGTACATTTAAAAACCTTAGACATGATATATTTGAAAACATTTGTCTATTTGTTACGGCGTAGAGAGTAAAAGAAATAGAAATAGACTCAAATTATAAAGTAACCCTTTAGAGCTCCACCATATATAAAGTCACGAACAGAATTCGTGAGATTTTGATTTATAAGCAACTAAAATATGTGAAATTTATATCCAATTTTGTTGACGCTAACATTTTAGCAGTGTGTGTTGTTTGAAGTGATAGACGTTAAAGCCAAGTGACGTTAGCCTGGTTAAAACCAGACAATTCTCAGTAGTAACTGAGTTACTAGCAGAGCAAATCTAAATTCGCCGGAAGTAGTCTGGGTTTTCCCAGGCTAAAGTGACGTAAAACTACTTCCGGAATTGTGTAAACTATTTCGCGGGAAGGGAGAAAAAAGAACAACGAGGTGTCAGTCAGAGCCAATTCTGTTTGCTCGTGAATGACAATATGTTCAACAGACACATAAACCACCACCACTTTCATTCATATTTCAGCCGAAATGTGTCGATATATGACTAATCTGCTTTCAGGCCACCAGCCCCAGAATAAAGTGTGTTTTACTCACATCTTCTCTTGCGTCCCCCGTGAGTATCTCGTCCAGATTTCTTTTTTTGGACGCTGGCGAAAAGAACGACTTAATACTTTTCTGTCCAATCATGTCGGCGAAAATAAAACGAATATTTAAACGAAATAAACTTTAGAAGAGCAATACTCGAGGTGTGGGTGCGTGCAGTTATAACTCCCGCCAGACTTCTGTGTTGACGTGATGACGTCACATTCAGCGTGTGTGTGTGTGTGTAGGGTGACAAAATAAGTTGTTACAACTTTACATAAATGTTACCCTTGTAATAGCACACTTTCTAAGTAGCCTATATTCAAAACTATAGAGAAAAAAAATCTTTCTTTTTTTGTGAATGTGTTTGTCAAAACATTTAGTAAAAAAAAATATATACGCGCCTCAAGAATATTTTATTTTACTACGACACAAACTCTTGGATTCAGGGTTGACTATAATTCTTATGTCTATGATGGGCACAAAAAAATCTTTGGAATGTCAAAAACTACCTATTATAGACTAAAGCCTAAATGTTTTTCTCTGACTTTTATTGTTGTTGCTGTTGTTCTATAAGCTACTTGGTATAATTTAGTTGATATTAAATTGATTTTGGCATGAATAAAAGGCTTGTGTATGCCATGGTTATAATGTTTTTGTACCTATAACTCTGTTTTGTATACTACTAGGCTACTACTACTACTATTTAGGCCTAGTTTTATTAATAATAATCATGATGATAAATTCTTTAATGAAAAGGGATGTGGCAGAGGGGAAAAGATAACGGATAACAGAAAAGAAAACAGATGACATCCCAAAAGATTAACCTTGCAAGCACACGAGACAGTATTAGCATAGAAAAGACAATGCTAATAACCACAGCGACCCTGTGTGGGCACTGGTGGTGAAGCAAACCAACACTTTCACGGCAATTCAGAACTATTTTACGTTTTGCTGAATTGGTGGCTACTTCATACGATCTCATTCGTACCCTTACATTGTTGATCTTTGCAACTCAAAATTGTTTTCTCAACTGTGATTAATAATGTTGTGAGGATGACTGCGATTGCCACAGCATTTTGAAATGTGTTAAAACTGTGGCAAAAAACAACAACGAAACAAGAAGTAGCCTATTGTTATAATGAACATTCTTGTTCATATATAGCTACCATACTAGACTAAATCCTTATTTTTTGCTATGTAGCACACAGAGAATGAAATATAGGCTACTTTTTTGAAAAAATATTACACCAACAACACTTCTCAAGCAAAAGATTTCACAAAAAGTGTCAAATCAAAGACGAAAGGTAGCCTATTTTACAGTTCTGATTATTAAATGTTATTGTAGGCTATACAATGTCTGTTTGTCCCAAATGTGTGTTAAACAACCCAGCATTTCTAGAGTGCACTCAAAAAAAAAAAAAAAATCTATATGGCACCAAAAATGGTTCTTGGCTCGTAATCATAGGGGAACCTTTTTTTTAGAGCTAAATAGCACCAATTTTGGTGCTTCAGTGGTTCTTCAGAGGTTATTCACCGGTTCTTTGACTAAGGTGCTATTTAGCACCTCTGAAGAACAGCTGAAGAACCACTGAAGCACCAAAATTGGTGCTATGTAGCACTAAAAAAGGTTCCCCTATGATTAGGCTACGAACCAAGAACCATTTTTGGTGCCATATAGAACCTTTTTTTTTTTTTTTTGAGTGCACTCTAGAAATGCTGGGTTGTTTAACACACATTTGGGACAAACAGACAAACCCAAACGCTGGGATGAAAATTTTATTTAAAAAAAGTTAACCCAACGGCTGGGTTTGTCCGTATTTGACCCAAATTTGTGTTGAAACAACAACCCAGCATTTTTTTTAGAGCATAAAGTAATACTGAAAAAAATGCGCTTGTGCTAAAAATAAGGGTCTAGCATATTTGCTTGCAGATGTCACTTGATATTATTAATGTAGAATGAGATTAGTTCATTTTAAGTGGGTTACTGTAATGATTTCCAGGCTGCTGTATATGATCTGAAAATTGTTTATCATTTTGTTTATCAGGGCTTTATCAAGCAAAAATGTAGCCTATTGTTTGTAGCAAAACGTTGTTTTCCTTACTTCAGTCATTTTCTTCTGTAAAGGTGAATGAATATGTATCAAGCTAAATTAATAAATAAAAAAAAGACTCGTGGAGAAAAAGAGAGATGATGCCAGTGTTGAATTATAGCCTATATTAAACAACCACAGCAAAACACACAGAAATTAACCACTTTGCTTGAATAAAAAACCCTCTAAAAATAATTCAATGATACATTCAAATTATTTGTGTTTTTTCGAGGACTGGTGGTATTTTCTGATCCCGTCCATCTGTGCCAACAACATTGTGTATTGTATTGAGAGGTTCATTTTTAATAATTAAAAACATGTAGCCTATGCGTACATTCCAGAAAGCGCAATCCATGTATTATCGTTGACAGCTTTAAAACCAGGAAAATACACATTTCCCCCACACGGTGTTAAACGTCAGATGTGGCTGGAGTGTTTGCGTTTCATCTCGTTTAGAAGTTGATGGAGCCACTTGTCGCCATCAATAGTCCTTTCATATCAAAGCGCCTGGAATGGCCTGGGTGTGTATTCTGAGCACAATGTATTGGGCTAAATAATGTAATAAAAGTGTCATTTTCACAATATAATAAATATTGGAACACTTGACGCAGACAGGGGCTATATTAATATAATATTAATAATATAATAGGCTATATTAATAGTGTGCATTTGGTAAGATGGTAAAAAAAATTGTCTTTCGAATGTTTCGCATGTTGACCTGAAAGTGATGGAGGCTCATGCCAACAAAGTTCAAAAACGCACAGATTACTGAAGTAATCTCGGGTTTAGATTACTGTTCATTCGTCGTACACCGCTCTTAATCCTTAATATCATCCTTAGATAATAATATGTCCCTGGATATTAGAAAAACATATCCAGGGAATAGGTCTAAAAATATTATAGGTATCACGGAACACTTAGCCTATGTTTAGCCTAACTGATGCCCTGGTTTTCAAATCAAAGCGGTGCCAGACTGTACACAAATTTCACTTTTCAGATCATTTTGAATAACATTTTTGAGAACAAAATGTTTGATGAATGAAACTCAAAACGCAAAAAAACTTTTATTTATTTCCCCTTTTTATTGTGAAGTTGAATATAAAATACATATATTCCTAGTTGAATATAAAATAGCTACACACACATGTGTGTGTGTGTGTGTGTGTGTGTGTGTGTGTGTGTGTGTGTGTGTGTGTGTGTGTGTGTGTGTGTGTGTGTGTGTGTGTGTGTGTGTGTGTGTGTGTGTGTGTGTGTGTGTGTGTGTGTGTGTGTGTGTGTGTGTGTGTGTGTGTGTGTGTGTGTGTGTGTGTGTGTGTGTGTGTGTGTGTGTGTGTGTGTGTGTGTGTGTGTATTTTATATTCAACTATGAATATATGTATTTTATATTCAACTTAAACGAATACAATTATTAAATAATAATATAAATAAAATAATAAAACATAAAAAAAATACACTAAAGAATAATGTTGTCCATCTTCAGTATTTTCATTGGGTCTCTTTAGTGGCTGTTTTTTTATTGTATAGTATTTTATTTATATTATTATTTAACAATTGTATTTGTTTATTTTATACAGCCTACGTTCATTTTATTTGATGTAGGCCTATGCCTATTAATTGTGCAGTGAAAATTTGCATGGAAACAACTTGATCCAACAGCAACATTCTCTGTGGAAAAATCTGTTTTTGACCTGGTGTCCATGCCCTGAGCTTTCACGCGAGTGTGTTTATTTGCCTGATAAAGGATCTGTGATACACAGCCGCAGGACGCCCATCAGACAGAAGCGGAATGTCTGCTTTCCTGTCGACACGGCAGCTACAGGAGATGGGCACGAAGTTGCCAGACATGCTAGAGGGATTACCCTACCGGGGTGGGGGGGATCAAAGTTGAACGATAGTTCTCTGATTCGGGCTGTCGCTGTGCCTGCGACGACACCTTGAAGGGCGAGAGGAGCGCGTGGGTGTGAAAGGAGCGGGTATAAAGTAGGTGGGTTTAAACGCGCTCGGAAACATTTCAGCGTTGGACGCGGGCAGGACTGGAACCTCCGAGAACTGAACTTGTATTGCGCAGACTGGACTATGGCATTGTTTTTTGACCAATCGTTCGATCTAGTCAAAACAATAACCGTGGACACTGAAAGCGATTTTATTTTCAACACAAACATGGTCCAGTTTACAGGTGAGAACTTTGGTTTGTTGGATTGTTATTGACTACGCAATTAATAATCAATGTTCTTATTTCATTTGTGCACTTTAAAAAAAAAGGTTCTATATGGCACCAAAAAGGTTCTTGGCTCGTAATCATAGGGGAACCTTTTTTAGTGCCATATAGCACCAATTTTGGTTCTTCAGAGGTGCTATATAGCACCTTAGTCAAAGAACCGGTGAAGAACCACTGAAGCACCAAAATTGCATAGCACTAAAAAAGGTTCCCCTATGATTACGAGCCAAGAACCATTTTTGGTGCCATATAGGCTAGAACCTCTTTTTTTTTAGAGTGTGTTATTTTCGATATAAATATTCTAAAGAGAACATTCGTTGTAACAACGTTCCAAAAAGAACACTCTTAAAACAGAGGTTTGATGGTTCCATTAAGAATCTTTAACATCCATGGAACTTTTCAATTGGACAAAAGGTTCTTTAGAATATTAAAATGGTTATTTTAAGAACCCAGAAAGGTTATTCTATGGCAAGGCGCGCGCGGGAACTTTATTTTTATAGAATGAATGGGGAAATATGTGTTTTACTTAACAAGTGACTTTGGTTTTTTAGATGAAACAAGCAAGCATACGCTGTCCTCTCCTGAACTCGAAAGAGCTTGCCAAGCTGAGGGACAGAGGAAAAGGAAGAGGACGATTTTTAGCCGCGCGCAATTGTCAGAATTGGAGCGCGCGTTCATGATTACGCCGTATCCAGACATCACGCTGCGCGAAAGACTGGCTGCGCTCACACTGCTTCCAGAAAGCAAAATTCAGGTAATAAAACCGCAGTACGATGAAAATTATGTTATTTTTATTTCAATCCGTCTTTGATTTGACATTTTAATATTTATTCACAGGTGTGGTTCCAAAACAGACGGGCTCGCAGTATGAAAAGCAAGAAGCTGACCACACCACAAAGGAGGAGTCCAGGCAAGGAAGTGAGCTCTACCTTCCCACCAACTAATCTTGAACCAAATTCTGGCATCCACGAAGAAAGAGCCACAGAGGTCAACAGAGGCCTGCGTCACCATCAGCAAAGCCTTAGACAAGCTCTGAGTCCCTGGTCTCAAAATCTCCCTCACCCGACGCCACACCAACCCTCTATTTCCCCAGACCTGCCTGGAGTTCTGCAGTGGGGGAATAGATACTCCGAAACACCTGGAGCGTCACCTTTCTCCAACTGTCCATCAGAAAGACTGGCTCAGTATTCGTTCCAAAACCAGACGAACGGTCTCTGGCAGAATAACTGCTTTACTGCTCACCATGAAGGGTTTTCGGGACATCAGCTGAAATCTTACTGTACTGCCAGTCAGCCCATGTATTCCTCCATGTGTGTGGACCAAGTGATTCCTGATGGAGCACTACAGAGACAGGCTTTGACACACTACCCTCAGACCTCACTGGGAGATATTTCGGACCTCATATATAAAGCAGCTGTAGTCACCAATCTGGAAGACTGCTAAACATCTATTGTTACATAAACGCTATTGTATCTGTGGTAAACTGATGTATTTGTCAGTTGTATGTCTCAAATTTGGTACTTATGTTTACAGTGGTTAATAGTTGAGAGTATTCTGTTATTTTGCACAAGATTGTCCAACATTGGCAGGATTGTGATAATGCTGCTATTGCAAAAAAAAAGACTGCACTCTAAAATGCTTTGACCTCACCAGCTGTTTCCCTGACAGTAACTTATTCAATTTAATTCATACAAAACATTGTGGTTTTGAACAAATGTAAATAATGTTTTCAATGTGTTTCTGTGGGTGTAATTGTAAAACTTTCCTCTGTTTTCTCTTTATCATGATGTTTACATTGTGTGTATTAATATTTATGTAAATAGATGACTTGTCTATTTATTAACATTCACTTTTAACAAATTAATAGATATCTTTGTCATAAAAAAATCGGTTACACTTTATTTTAAGGTGTCTTTTTTACACTGTAATTATATTATTTAAGTACCGAGTAATATTAAGTAGCATGTACTTACTATTGGGTTATGATAGGGTTTGGTTTAGGGTTAGTTGCATGTAATTATGCATAATTTATAGTTATTACTATAGTAGCTACATGTATCTTATGACACTGTAAAATAAAGTGTTACCAAAAATGATTTATGTGACGTGTTACATCTGTTACACTTACATCTGACAATACTAAATCTTCACAAGTAAGCATTTCCTTTGTTTGCAAAACATGTAATATAACAAATATTAGGACATTGTTGCATTAATCTAGCATATAATAACACATAAATAATTTCCGACCAATCTTTTATTCATAACATCAAAGGCACTGTTTTATATAATCTTGAATAAGACAACCACATGTGAGATAAAATGTGTTGCGAGAACACGAAACAGAAATGAAATTCCACCTCAGCAGAACAAAAACAAAACCTGGGAATAAACAATAAATGTAAAAAAAACAAAATCATGAACAATAAATGAAAGATAACAATAAAAAACCTCAGGGCTCATGTTTTATCAGCTTATGGGTCTTAGATTACATTTGGATTTGAAGATCCAAACAGTATATTACTATCAAAGTAATTATGGAGAAAATAACAGGGATAACTGGACACTGATCTCTATGTATCATAATCATCTCCACACAAAATAATCTTCAAATAAAATATAATACATTCTGATAATCCTGGTGTCAAATCTACAGTCATATTCTGTTTTGTGCGTCTGCTTGTATGTGTGTTCCTGATGCAGCTACATCCTTTAATCCAAAGGAAGATATTGAAGGGATATGTGCTTATTTTGTTAGAAGCAAAACAGGAAATATAATAAAAAATCATAGACAGGTTGATCAGTACACAATGTTTGGTGATCCTGAATAATTCCTTTTCATTTTCCTTTTCAGTCTCCGGATCATTTTTTTTAATACAGCACAAGATGGCAGTAGAGCCAACCTTTAAGCTGTAATGCATAACAACAACAACAACAACAAAAACAATTATTATATATTTTTATTATTGCTAATTATTATTGAGTGTCTACCATAGCTATATGTAAAATAGAGATTTTATGTCATCATTTTACACAGCTGGCCAGGGGCCTGTACCATGATGGTAGTTTAACAAACTCAGAGTTACAGGATTAGTTTCGAGTTGACAAAACCAAACCAATCAATTCAGGCTTTGTTGGTCCCATGATGCTGATCATCCGCTTTCTCTGTCAACTCAGGCTTTGATCCTGAGATTAGGAGTTTAGCTGTGACATCAGCAGTGAACAGCCAATCACATGCTGTGGATCAGTGAAACTGAGATTCACTTCTCGCGAGAGAAAAGCAGCGAGACTCATTTCTCTCTTCTGCAGAATATTACATGATTCAAACATATTAAGAATTGAAACAAATTTACACAGCAAGAAGAAAAGAGCTGTCAATGAAAGAGTACAACTTTAAGAAAAATCTTACTACGTCAATGCAAGTAAAAGTTATGAAGTTAGTTTAGTTGATATAGAGAGAATTGAACATTTAAGCTCACATGTAGTCATTTTTATAGCTTTATTTATTGATTTTAAAGCTTATTTGTATGACCTTTATATAGGCTATTTATATGAATTTCAACTAAGTGCCTATTAATGATTGATTAACTAAAATGATACATGGGTAATTGATTAAGGGTATAATAATTACATAAATGATATCTAAGTCATTCAAAATTATTATTATTATAAATGTAAGCATTGTTAAAAGCCAGACACTTTAGTCTTTAAAAACCATTTGCTATGTGTGACCTTTTACTTGGAGTAGAAACAGGGGGAGTGACTTTACTGCATTAGAGGTGTGTCACTTTGCTCACAGCTGATTGGTCTAATTTCAGTTTGAGATCTCTTAACATAACCTGCCCTGGAGCAGGTTAGCCATGGAGCTTACGTTACTATGGAGATGAAGACTGCTAAAAGCCAAACCACTTTAATGTTATACCTAAAACCCAGGATTGGCACAAACTAAGCTTAAACATATCTGGCTAGCCAGCTAAACTGGCTTCATGGTATAGGCCCCAGAAATGCCACCAAAATGAATAACATTCCATCAAAATCCAAGACATGAATTTACTGTATGAGTTGTTGTTTTTTTGTGTTTATAAAATAATAAAATTTAGCGATATAATGAGCAAGAGTACTAGGATACTTTTTTAAAAGTATGAAATACATTTTATACAACAGTTTAAAGGCACAATTTGTAGTTTTTCGCCTCTAGAGGTTCCCTATTCAAACAAAGGCTTAGCTTGATGACGCCGAGATTTAGCTCAGGATCTTGGGAATTGTCTTCACTTCACAGCCGGTGGAAAATAATCGGGACTGGACGTGGGCAGAAATCATATTCATGGATGAGATTATTAACGTTACTGTAGTATGAAGCAGAGCAGGGCAGAGTGTTGTGGGAGCTGAATGAGGTCGCTGGAGAGATTACTAATGACAGACGTCATACAAACTTTTATAATGCAAAATTTGCCACTTCTGCTTCTGGTCAAGCGTATGTGGGTTAACGTAGCACTGTTTTATCATTAAAAAAAGTAGTTCACTCCGCGGCTGCTATGAGATACTTGTTGCACACTGCAGTAAGCTAGATCGATATTAGAATATGATATTAAGAAATGCTGGATGGCTTGTGTTGCTAAAATATAATTCGTTTTAAATATTGTATGACGGAGAAAATGCTGTATTACTGTACAATAATTCGTTTTCTGTCTATAAATGTATCCAAACCTTGTTTGTTACCTTGTCTATTAAAACATATAATGTCTTAAAGCGTCTTTGGTGTTTCCATTGTTTCTACAAAATAAAACAAAAATCGAGGAAATCACTGATAGGCGACACACAGACACGGTCCGTGTCCTGGTTCAAATTTCTTATTTCTCTGGATTTAAACATTCTTGGAAACATCTGGGATAATGTAAGTACACAAGTCAACAAAATATATAACATTGTTCTAGTGGTTTATTACGGTGGCCCAGTAGTTTACAACACAACGAAATTTAAAAAGCATACATAAGTTCACACAACACAACGAAATCAAGCCACAACACAACTAAATAAAGCCACAACACAACGGAAGTGCTCCCGACCACTAGGGGACTCTCGGAGTGCGGTAAAGTTAGTTTTCCTTGCATTGTTCTATAGATTCACCAGTCTTACAAATATTTAAACACTACGATCAGTTTTAAGTGTGCAATTGTATATCGACATGAAATATCAATTCAAAATCACCTACGTGCATTATAGCTGCATATTTATACTCGAGAACGCTTTGACCCGCTGACCAAGTTGAAACAAGTTTTTTTTCAAATTCCAATGTTGTGTTGTGCATTACTAAGTCAGTTTTACCAATACAATCAAGCTGTGGAATTTTTACAGGTCTATTTTTAAATGTTAAAAGTAATTCATACAAATTATATGTTTCAACCATTTGGTGGAATTGGCAGACGTTCCCTTAGCGCCGTGGTATCGGGTCAAAGCATTCTCGAGCATAAATATGCAGCTATAATGCATGTAGGTGATTTTGAATTAATATTTAATGTTGATAAACAATGGTTAGCCTACATACTGTTAAAACTAATTGTGGTATGGATATCTTTGTAAGATTGCCGATTCTATTGAACAGTGACAACTTTACCGCGCTCCGAGTGCCCCCGAGTGGTTGGGAGCATTTCCGTTGTGTTGCGGCTTGTTTCCGTTGTGTTGCGGCTTGTTTCCGTTGTGTTGTGGCTTGTTTCCGTTGTGTTGCGGCTTGTTTCCATTGTGTTGCGGCTTGATTCCGTTGTGTTGTGGCTTGATTCCGTTGTGTTGTGGCTTGTTTCCGTTGTGTTGCGGCTTGATTCCGTTGTGTTGCGGCTTGTTTTTGTTGTGTTGTGGCTTGTTTCCGTTGTGTTGCGGCTTGTTTCCGTTGTGTTGTGGCTTGATTCCGTTGTGTTGCGGCTTGATTCCGTTGTGTTGTGGCTTGTTTCTGTTGTATTGTGGCTTGATTCCGTTGTGTTGCGGCTTGTTTTCGTTGTGTTGCGGCTTGTTTCTGTTGTATTGTGGCTTGATTCCGTTGTGTTGTGGCTTGATTCCGTTGTGTTGCGGCTTGATTCCGTTGTGTTGTGGCTTGTTTCTGTTGTATTGTGGCTTGATTCCGTTGTGTTGCGGCTTGTTTTCGTTGTGTTGTGGCTTGTTTCTGTTGTATTGTGGCTTGATTCCGTTGTGTTGTGGCTTGATTCCGTTGTGTTGTGGCTTGATTCCGTTGTGTTGTGGCTTGATTCTGTTGTATTGTGGCTTGATTCCGTTGTGTTGTGGCTTGATTCCGTTGTATTGTGGCTTGATTCCGTTGTGTTGCGGCTTGTTTTCGTTGTGTTGTGGCTTGTTTCTGTTGTATTGTGGCTTGATTCCGTTGTGTTGTGGCTTGATTCCGTTGTGTTGTGGCTTGATTCCGTTGTGTTGTGGCTTGATTCTGTTGTATTGTGGCTTGATTCCGTTGTGTTGCGGCTTGTTTTCGTTGTGTTGTGGCTTGTTTCTGTTGTATTGTGGCTTGATTCCGTTGTGTTGCGGCTTGTTTTCGTTGTGTTGTGGCTTGTTTCTGTTGTATTGTGGCTTGATTCCGTTGTGTTGTGGCTTGATTCCGTTGTGTTGTGGCTTGATTCCGTTGTGTTGTGGCTTGATTCCGTTGTGTTGTGGCTTGATTCTGTTGTGTTGCAGCTTGTTTCCGTTGTGTTGTGAACTTATGTTTGCTTTTTATATTGCGTTGTGTTGTGCACTACTGGGCCACTGTAGTTTTGGATATTTTAGTCCAAAAATCTTACATATTGTGCCTTTAATAAACATTAAGTTAAGTACGCTAATTGGCCACAAACCATAGACATAATAAATATTTATCACGTCCAGTGTTGGGGGTAAGGCATTACAAGTAACTTGAGTTACGTAATCAGATTACTTTTTCAAGTAACTAGCAAAGTAACACATTACTTTTCAAATTTACAACAACATAGAGTTATTTTTTCAAAAAAGTAACGCAAGTTACTTTTTCACATTTATTTGACTGAATAATCTAGAGTAAGTGTAGGCGTTGTGCGTAAACATGATGGTTATTGTAGTTCTAGATTAAATGTGAGCATTTCTTCATCTCACTTGCACAATAAAGATTCAGTACTCAAAATGAATAGTTCAAATGCAAAATCAGAGTACTATGCAAACCTCCAATAATTAAATGTTAAATAAAACAAATATTTTCATGCAATTAATCTACCTTTATTGACCAGTGTCTTGCTGCTGGCATACATTTGATGATTCAGTTAAACAAGCAAAAATTACTAGATTTTGTTTTTATTGGTAAAACTTTTTTCTCCTGCGTCCTATTCTTCCATTATCCAGAATGGCAGCACAGCACAACAGAGCTGCGCCCTCTACTGTTCATGCTTGACTTTGCATTTTTACCTCAGCCAAAGGCTTATTTCAATTTTGGTAGGAAGAGATCTTTACATTTGCACAAAAATATAACTTTATTGTTATAAAAAAAAACAAGCCCAGCCCAGGTGAGAAAAAGTAACGCAAAAGTAATGTAACTCATTACTTTTCTTAAAAAGTTACTAAGTAACTCAATTAGTTACTTTTTAAGGGAGTAACGCAATATTGTAATGCATTACTTTTCAAAGTAACTTTCCCCAACACTGATTACGTCTATGGGGAAAACAATTTGTATTGCGTGAAGTGGCCTGCTTGTCATTTCTTACTTCTAACCAGTGTTGGGGAAAGTTACTTTGAAAAGTAATGCATTACAATATTGCGTTACTCCCTTAAAAGGTAACTAATTGAGTTACTTAGTAACTTTTTAAGAAAAGTAATGAGTTACATTACTTTCGCGTTACTTTTTCTCACCTGGGCTGGGCTTGTTTTGTTTTTTTTTATAACAAAAAAATGTATATTTTTGTAAAGACCTCTTCATACCAAAATTGAAATAATAAGCCCCAGGCTGAAGTAAAAATGCAAATTCACGCATGAACAGTAGAGGGCGCAGCTCTGCTGTGCTGCCATTCTGGATAATGGTAGAATAGGATGCAGGAGAAAAAAGTTTTACTAATAAAAACAAAAAATCTAGTAATTTTCGTCATCAAAGGTCAGCAACAAGACATTGGTAAATTAAATATAAAGGTAGATTAAATGCATAAAAATAGTTGTTTTATTTAACATTTAATTATTGGAGGTTTGCATAGTATTCTGATTTTTGCATTTGACTGATTTTATTCATTTTGAGGAGTACAGAATCTTTTGTTGTGCAAGTGAGATAAATAAATGCTCACATTTAGTCTAGAACTACAATAACCCTCATGTTTACGCACAACGCCTCTTAACTTATTTTTCTCAACATGGGGGCAGGAGAGCTGTCAGTCAAATGAATGTGAAAAAGTAACTCAGATATTTTGTTGTAAATTTGAAAAGTAATGCGTTACTTTACTAGTTACTTGGAAAAAGTAATATTATTACGTAACTCAAGTTGTAATGCGTTTACCCCCAACACTGCTTTTAACAAAAAACAGAACAATGTCTAAAAGCGGATATGTGACAGGGTGTACAACAAACAAGCTAAAAAAACACAGAAATACGTTTTTATAAACTGTCAACCCAAAAAAAACGATACTCGGTTACTTAACGTAACCTCGGTTCTCTCTAGAAGAGGGAACGAGTATTGCGTAAGTTCCTTACGCTACGGGAAAGTATTCTTTCTTCGAGATTTATGAAAAACACAAAATTATCCTTAATTTTGTAACATTGTCAACGCAGTGCGGCAGCCTGGCAGACCATAGCAGGCTATTCCAGCGTGCTATTGGCTGCTCTGCTGGCAACTGCAGCAGCCTATCGGTGAGCCCGCGTGACGTGGCGACCAATGAGGGCGCTTCGCGCCCACCTGGCTTCATTTGCCTACAGGTGGGGCGTGGCCACGTGTATATAAGCAGGGCTCACGGGCTGCATATTCGGTTTTCTTAGTTCTGAAGCGTAAAAGCCAGCGGGGCGCACGGCAAGGAACGCAATACTCGTTCCCTCTTCTAGAGAGAACCGAGGTTACGTTAAGTAACCGAGTATCGTTCTCTTACGAGAGGTTCTCTCGTATTGCGTAAGTTCCTTACGCTACGGGAACATATTGTCAACGCCGTGCGCGCCTCGCATACAGCATATGTATCCCAGGGAACCGGGGACCATAACACTGCTCGGGCAGGGTGGCCGGTAAAGAAAAAACGGGCCACCACATATACAGACACTTCATTCAAACTGACGGGTGGTTTACGACGGGTGGTTACAACACCCTGTCCCATGAATGAGGGAACGGCACCTGCCGGTCTCCTTCAAATTCACCACACCTTGTCTCATGAATGAGGGAGCGGCAACGCCGGTCGCCTTCAAATTCACAATATCTTGTTATATGAGTGAGGTAACGGCACCGCCGGTCACCTTCAAACTCACAACAGCTCGTCTCGTAAATGAGGGAACGGCACCGCCGGTCTCCTTCAAATTCACATGAGCCTAGTACCGAACTTACTACCAGTATGTGAGCTATGTCTGCGCAGAATCACTGGGCAGAACCAACGGCCCTATTGAACTGATAACACTTTCGCCTGTAAGGCAGGAACTTCCAGATTGTAAAATCTCACGAACGTAGACGGGGAGGCCCAGCCTGCCGCCATACAGATATCGTGGATGGAAATCCCTCTGGCCCAAGCCCACGAAGAGGCCATGCCTCTGGTGGAGTGTGCTCTGACACCTAGCGGGCACTGCAGGTGTTTGGAAGCGTATGCAGTTGCAATCGCGTCCACTATCCACCTGGACAGGGTCTGTTTCGAGGAGGCGAGACCTTTAGTGCGCCCACCAAACGAAACAAATAGCTGCTCAGAACGCCTGAAGGCGGCGGAGCGTGTGACATAAACCCTCAATGCCCTGACAGGGCAGAGGAAATTGCCACCGTCCCCCTCATCGGATGCTGGCAGAGCCGAGAGGGAGATAATCTGCGCCCTGAAGGGAGTGCCGATCGCTTTGGGGACATAACCATGCCTCGGTCTGAGAATGACCTTAGAGTCATTAGGACCGAACTCCATACACGTCGGGCTCACTGAGAGCGCGTGTAGATCCCCCACGCGTTTCACTGAAGCCAGAGCTATCAGAAACGTGGTTTTCAGCGAAAGGAACCTTGGTTCCACAGTCTCGAGCGGTTCAAAGGGATGAGCCTTCAGGGCCTCTAGGACCAAGGCCAGATCCCATATAGGAACCGACGGGGGCCGCGGGGGATTCATCCGTCTGGCTCCTCTGAGGAAACGGACGATGAGCTCGTTCCTTCCTAGCGTGCTACCTAGCGTCGTCTGAGCGAACGCTGCTATAGCCGCCACATACACTTTGAGCGTGGAAGGGGACCTGCCCAATTCCAAAAGCTCTTGGAGGAAGGAGAGCACCCGCTGGACCCCACATTGCTGTGGGTCCAATCCCTTGGAAACACACCACTCAGTGAACACCGACCACTTAGAACTATATAACCGCCTCGTCGAGGGGGCTCTAGAGTGTGAAATCGTGTTCATAACCCCTTCGGGCAGGTCAACGGGTATCCGTTGGTCACCCATACATGCAGAGACCATCGCTCTGGATGGGGATGCCAAACTGAGCCTCCTGCTTGAGAGAGAAGGTCTGCTCTCAGCGGAACTGGCCAGGGGGGTGAGTGCGACAGCTTCACCAGCTCTGGGTACCAAATCTGGTTCTCCCAGCGCAGTGCTATAAGGAGCACCGGACGGCGCGTTTCCCTGATTTTCGCTATGACCTGGGGCAATAGGGAGATCGGCGGGAAAGCATACAGCGGGAGGCTGGGCCAAGTTTGGGACAGCGCATCCTCGCTTTTGGACAGAAACGTCGGGCAGCGGGCGTTCTCTTTTGTTGCAAAGAGGTCGAGCTCCGCTCTGCCGAACAGGCGCCATACCAGCTGGACTGTCTGGGGGTGCAGGGACCATTCTCCTGGGAGAATGAGGCCCCTGGACAGCTTGTCCGGGCCCACATTGAGGTGGCCCGGCACGTGCGCAGCTCTCAACGAGCGCAGCGAGCTGTGTGCCCACACGAGCAGGCGTTCTGTCAGATTGCCCAGACCTCTGGACCTGACACCGCCCTGCCGGTTCACGTAGGACACCACTGTGGTGTTGTCCGACCGGACTAACACATGGTGTCCTCGTATAAGCGGGAGAAACTGCTTGAGCGCGTTCTCTACCGCTATCATCTCCAAACAGTTTATGTGTAGGAGTTTTTCCTCGCTCGACCAAAGGCCCGAGGCTGATCTGCCCTCGAAAACGGCGCCCCAACCCGTGGTGGAGGCGTCCGTCGAGATGACCTTGCGGTGTGAGATGGCTCCCATCGTCACTCCCCTCTGGTACCAGTCGGCTACTAACCAGGGCTCTAGGGCTGACACGCAGCCCTGAGTCACTCTGATCCTGAAGCCACCGGACGCCCAGGCCCTGTGAGGCACTCGGGCGTTTAACCAGCATTGCAGCGGGCGCATGCGCATTAAGCCCAGCTGGAGCACAGCTGCAGCTGAGGCCATACGTCCCAGCATCCTCTGAAACAGCTTGAGAGGTGCGATTTTGCCTGGCCGAAAATACGCAGCCATGCGCCGAACTTGGCGCGCGCGATGGGGTGACAGGCGGGCTGACATTGCCACAGTGTCCAGATTCAAACCCAGAAATGAGGTTGATTGCGTGGGCACTAATGAGCTCTTGGTCCAATTGACCGTGAGCCCTAGGCTGTCCAGATGGCTGAGCAGCATTGCCCTGTGGGCGAGGAGCTCGGCCTCCGACTGCGCCAGGATGAGCCAATCGTCCAGATAGTTCAATACTCGCATCCCTCGATTTCTCAGAGGAGCGAGGGCCGCGTCCATGCACTTCGTAAATGTACGGGGTGCTAGTGACAGGCCGAACGGAAGGACGGTGTATTGATAAGCCTGGCCGTCGAAGGCGAATCGTAAGAATGGCCTGTGACGCGGCGTTATCTTGATTTGAAAATATGCATCTTTCAAATCTAGGGAGATTAGCCAGTCTCTCGGGCGAATATGCGCGAGGATCTGCTTGGTCGTGAGCATCTTGAACGATCTTTTCATAAGAGCTTTGTTCAGACGCCTCAGATCCAGAATCGGTCTGAGCGACCCATCCCTTTTTGGCACGAGAAAATACCGGCTGTAAAAGCCTGACTCGCTCATAGAGTGGGGAACCGGTTCTATAGCCCCTTTGCACAGCAGCGTGGCTATTTCTGCTCGAAGTAGATGTGCTACTTCCTCGCTCACTCTCGTCTCTGTACGCGCACAGAAGCGCGGAGGGCGGCGAGCGAACTGCAGAGTGTAGCCGTGCTTCACTGTTTTCAGCACCCATTCTGATACACCTGGAATGGCTTCCCACGCTCTCGCGTGCGCCACACGGGATAGAACGGCCTCCGGGCTCGAAACGCCGCGCTTCGCGGGTTTGACGGCCCGTATAGGAGGGGCGGGCGCAGTGCGCGCGCTCTCTGTGCTGTGGGCCAGCCGATCGCTCGCGATGGCTGGCCGCCCTACACACTGCATCTCTGCCGCTTCGAGCGGGGAGTGGCTTGTGTGCGGCCCTACACTCATCGCTCCGCCACCCTGGGCGGAAAATAAATGGTGTGTGGCGTGGCGCGTGGCGCCTGAGGCATAATGTTCGCGAAAATGTGTGAGCGCGTTTGAGCGGGCACAACTCTTACGCGTGGAACATGACCGGTTAAGAGTGGCTGTGTGACAGCGCGTGTGGTGGTTAGTCGTGGACGCAAACAAGCGGACACGTGACCTAACTCTAGCACTCGAGCGGCCGGTGGCCGCTTTATGTGAGTGGGGGACACAGGGTTTATAGTGCTTGTGTGCAGGGGTGAACACAGAAAAGTGGGCACATTTACTGCATTTGAAACACATACGGCGCGAGCCGTGCGACCAGAAATAATGCAACTTTTGTGATTTCTCTGGTTCGCCGTAAAAACGGCGGTTGTTGACAGGCGAGAAGGCATTTTTGCCGGCTCGTTGGCTGCGTGAAATCCATCTGCAGCAGCCACAGTGGTGGGGGCTGACAGGAAAAAGAGTTTTGACGGTGGTCCGGCCGCGGCGGGACTTAACCGTCGTTTCTCGCCTCTTGCTAGGAGGACTTTGGAGGCTCGGGCTTCAGCGTGATCCTAGGCCGGGGGCCCCGAGGTGGAGGCGGCTTACCACGGCTGGAAGAGCGCGATCTGGGGCGGCCGCTCGGTCTTCTCTGAGACGAAGGGGGCCGCGCTGGGCGCTGCGCGGAGCTCGTTGCTGGCTGGTCACGAGGACGGCGAGCAGCGGAGCTATTGCTAGCGCCGGGGCGTCGAGGCAGGAAAAGGTTCATGGCCTGCGTCGTTTTCTGCACTTCGGAGAAACGGTCGACGATCCCCTTGACCGCTGGTCTGAAAAGCCCAGACGGAGAGAGCGGGGCGTTTAGGAAGGCCGCGCGCTCTGTTTCTCGCATGTCCGCGAGCGTGAGCCAGAGGTGGCGCTCAGCTACCGTGAGGGAGGCCATAGAGCGTCCGAGGGCCTGTGCTGCGGTCTTGGTGGCGCGAAGGGAGAGATCCGTCGCGCTTCGCAAATCCGTGATTAACTCAGCGTCACAGCATTTCTCGTCCATGTCGCGGAGGAGATTAGCTTGGAGGATTTGCAGCACGGCCATAGAGTGCAGAGCGGACGCAGCTTGACCGGAGGCAGCGAAAGCGCGGCCGATCAGCGATGACGTCACTCTGCAGGCCTTAGACGGGAGGGCAGCCTTTGAGCGCCAACCAGAAGGCGGGCAAAGGTGCGCTGCGACCGCCTCTTCCACCGGAGGGATAGCGTTGTAGCCTTTCTCGGCCGCGCCGTCAACTTGTGAGAGCGTCGAAGAAGCCTGAGACGAGACCCTCGCGGAGAATGGCGCATTCCAGGACTTTGCGAGCTCCTCGTGAAGCTCCGGCAAAAAGGGTGCAGTCCTGGAGGTGGGCGCACGGCGGCGACTGTTTAGGAAGCATCCGTCAAGTCGGTTCGGCGCTGCCACCTTGGGCGGGGCCCATTCGAGGCCTAGCTGCTCGACAGCCCGGGTGAGAAGGCGCAAGAGTTCGGCGTCCTCACCCGCTCGAGAGCGTCCGGAGCCCCGGACTGAAGAGGATGCGGAAGACCAGTCCTCGCTGTCGGAAGCCATGATGGAGCAGCTGTCGGCGCGTTCTGCGGCCGCATCCGCCTCATCCCCGGAGGCGGCAACAGAAATGGCGGCCTGGGGTGGGGGCGGGGAAGGCGAGAGTGAAGCGGGCGGGAAAGGTTCCGGCGAGCTTCTCTCTGCGAGCTCCGGAGTCCGCTGCGAGCGGCGCTTCTTCTTGCGCGGCGTGGCAGGGACTGGAGGGATATCATCTTCGAACAGGACGAGTCGAGCCCGCAGGGTCGACATCGTCAGTTCTTCGCACTCTTGGCATCCGCCAGCGTGGAGTGCGGCGGCGGCGTGATCACGGCCCAGGCAGAGAGCGCAGATCACATGGCGGTCCCCGGAGCTGAGCTGCGCGTGACACGAGCCGCAGGTGGAACGAGACATTTGTATCAACGCTCGGCTCTTTTTGTGAAAAGTGTGACGCAGCGGCGACAACACTTTGAGCGTAAAAGGATATGGGGCTGCCGGATAGCAGAGCAGGCACGGAAGGCTGAAGGTGGCGCGATGCTGCCGGCTTCCTCAGGCGCTGTCCTCTGCTTGCTTGTCTGCGCGGTCACGGCGGCGGGTTCCAGATCCAGAGATGCGAAGGGCTTCGCTGAAGAAAAGAAAATCGAATATGCAGCCCGTGAGCCCTGCTTATATACACGTGGCCACGCCCCACCTGTAGGCAAATGAAGCCAGGTGGGCGCGAAGCGCCCTCATTGGTCGCCACGTCACGCGGGCTCACCGATAGGCTGCTGCAGTTGCCAGCAGAGCAGCCAATAGCACGCTGGAATAGCCTGCTATGGTCTGCCAGGCTGCCGCACTGCGTTGACAATGTTACAAAATTAAGGATAATTTTGGGTTTTTCAGAAATCTCGAAGAAAGAATACTTTCCCGTAGCGTAAGGAACTTACGCAATACGAGAGAACCTCTCGTAAGAGAACAAGCGTTTAAAGGTATAGTTCACCCAAAAATGAAAATTAGCCCATAATTTTCTCACCCTCAAGTCATCTTAGGTGAATATGACATTCTTCTTTCACACAAATAAAATCTGAGTTATTTTACAAAAGTCCAGGCTAATCCAAGCATTAGAATTGGATTCATAGTTGCTCTGTTTTTGAAGTCCATAAAAATTGCATCTGCCCATCATTATAACTGCTCCACGCGGCTCTGGGGTGTTAATAAAGGCATTCTGAAGCGAATCGATGCGTTTGTGTAAGAAAAATATCCATATTTAAAACTTTATCGAGTAAACTTTCGGCCGACCGCCTTCCCTGTTCAATTTATGGAAAAATTGTTGAAAGTTCCCCTGCCGATCGAAAGACCCGCTCGTCATGAAGTCACGTACGCATCTTGAGTTTCACTGTCAACATTCAACACTTTTCCAAGGAAATCCATCGGCTGGAACTTTACTTGATAAAGTTTTACATATAAAAAATTTCTTAAACAAACGCATCGATTCGCTTCAGAAGGCCTTTATTAACACCCTGGAGCCGCGTGGAGCAGTTATTTGACGGACAGATGCACTTTTTATGGACTTAAAAAACAGAGCAACTATTAATCCAGTTCTGATGCTTGGATTAGCCTGGACTTTTGTATAACTCAGATTTTATTCGTCTGAAAGAAGAATGTCATATGCACCTAGGATGACTTGAGGGTGAGTAAATTATGGGCTAATTTTAATTTTTGGGTGAACTATCCCTTTAAGGAGACAAAAGTGGATACAGGCAAGACGTGAAGCATCAGCAGGAAGAATGGGTACATTTTGGGATCCTGACACTCGCTCTGTCTCGATTGCTTGTTACGCTCTTTTTTTGGGTCAACAGCTTATAAAAAAACTTCTGGGTTTTTGGTTCTGGGTTGTTTAGCTTCTTTGCTGTACACTCTTTTAGACATTGTTCTGTTTTTGTTATAAGTAAAAAATGACAAGGAGGCTGATCACGAAATACAAAGTCAATGGAGACGGTTTGATTGTCCCCCGGTGGGCGTGGTTTTCAGATTATGATGCGTGTCGCTCTGTCTCCATCCTTTTAGATACAGGCGGTATGTGATGGCAAAGGCAGATTCCTTAACCTTTTTTTTCAGTCCATGATACCAGAGTCCCGAAGAACAGCAGGATCTATCTCTGTATCCTTCTGCATCATCCATCCTCTGCCCAACATTTTCATCCATACCGGGAGCCAGTCCAGGGGAGGATACAGGTCCGCTTCAACCACCCCCATGTCAAGACACACTCAAGGTGCCTTTTTTTCAAGTCTCTTTTGGTGGATCACACCTTTTACCCCAAAAGTTATCATTAATCTCCATAATATCTGCCTGACAACCGGAGACGTGAAGCCACTGAAGATGTTGATGGCATTGGTTTGCCTCTACCCTGTCTCAGCTCCACAGGTTTATCCTGTGGAGTTACATGACCATTATTATAATATCATCCAGATATTTGTTTTTCCCAGAATTTGATTATGTTTGTTGTTTTTCCCAAAATGCGATCATGCCTCTAGCCCCATGCTTTACATCATTTGCTGTATCCATATTATCAATATGTAAATGTGTAAACATGTTCATTCTGATAGGATAATGTAGCCAAATTCATGTAATCACATTTCAGGCTCAATGCAGACCATGTTTGTGCTGCATTAAAATACATGTTACACATGGATACATCTACAAAGTGTTATGAAAACTTAAAAGATTTTCATGTATCAGTGTAAATATGGTTCTAGTGTGGCCTCTAGTGTCAGGCACAGGATTGTAGGTGTTTATACACTACAGTTCAAAAGTTTAGGGTCAGTAAGAATTTTTTTTTTTTTAAAGAAATGGATACTTTTATATAGAAAGGATAGGACTATAAGACGTGCAAAATTTGCCATTCAATTAACTAATTTGTGCCCAAATTTTTCTGAATGGTTTCATGGTTAATAGTGTCCTATGTGAACATGTTCTGCATTTATTTCCACCAGGTTTTTTTTTTCTCTTTTTCTTGAAAATCATATTTGAATGTGGGCAAATATGTTGTATGCACCCTTCAATGTCAAATATGAATAGGAGGAGAACATTTAGCATCTAACTCAAAATAACTGTTTTCAACAGATCAATCTTTATTCATAATCACATTTATTATGTATAAAAGTCGAAGAACATTTGATGCACACTCAAAAAAGCTGCTTCTATCTTATAATATGTTGATTATAAAAGCACAACAAACAACAAATAAAGTCTTAAAGTGGTAGAACAGTGCAGAACAAAGTGCAGCCATTAAGTTGCCCAACAGGGCATTGTGTATCAAAAAGTTAAATGAAAATAAATAAATAGACGAATGACGAAAAAATTATATCTTAGAATAAGATATATATCTTTGTCCCATAGTATTCAATGGCGGACTGTAGTAGGTGATTTCATATAATACTGTAAATGTAAACTCATTACTTGTCTGAATTTCCACATTATAATGGAATCGTAAGCTACTAGTCATAAAATTATTTAGGGTTCTTGACCAATTAGAATGAAATGCATCCATTCCAAACGGATGAAGCATCCTCAATATTTGGGCCCTTACAAGACATAATATCATAAAATATGATATTTTTCCCTATCAAATTAAGGTCTACTGTACTGTAGAGATGTCAGTTAAAGGGTTAAGTTATGTTTTAGGTGGGACGTTATGAAAGCAAAAAGCACTAAACAAGACCAAAAACCTCGATTTATTAACCTGTTAACACAGTATACCCCATTTCCCCATTATATGTACTTACAAGTCATTTGCCCCTTGGACTTTGGACTAAGTATACAAAAAACTATAGATCAGTTGTAAGATTAGTTTTGTTTGGATGATTCTAGTGACCTTCATGATTATGTAGATATATATGTGTCGACAAAAATACTTATTAGTAACATGAAAATAACCTTTCTTTGGGAGGGTTTGCCTTTGCTATGCTTCCTGGAAGTAGGGGTAGGAAATTGTCAGCCTCATGTGACAGGAATACCTTTAAGTTAATACCTTTTTTTTCCTTGAAATCCTTTATTTGGTTGTTTGCTTGCGTGTCATTAAGATATAAAACAGGGATAATATCTAGAAAAATACTTACAGAAGGAAAATGACAGCTATACAGTGCGGCAACTATAGTTGCCACTGGGCTTAAATGGGTTAAGTATTGCTTTAGGCAGAAATCTGGACCTATTCTGAATGCAAAGAACATTTTGATTATACAACTCATTTATTTGGTTGCTTCTTATGTATACAAGAAACACCAAGTAATAATTTTTTTTAATGTAATGAGTGTCAGAACTAACTTTGTAACATGCACAGACTTGGTATCAACATACAGCATTCAGCAATGCAGCTTCTCTTACCCCACAATTAACTCCAACCAAGAAACTTGAGTTCCATCTAGTGGCAAATTAATGTAAGGGCATTAGATATTCCCCTTTTAGTTAAAGGGATAGTTCACCCAAAAATGAAAATTGTCAGATCTCGGCAGCCATTGACCACCATAGTATTTTGGGTGAATTATTCCTTTAAATGAATTATTTGTAGTCGATAACCATGCATGAAATAGAAATAAAGAGCATCACATTTGTTAAAAATAAACAATTTCACATGTATGTGAATAATACACTAGAACGAATAGTAAATAAATAAAACACTCAATGATAACAATATAAATATGATAACAATACTTGTGTGTGTGTTGTAAAACTCCATGTCAATTCCTGTGGCTACATAGTGCTTTAGCCAAAAAGACTCGCGTCTTTGACATTTCAGACCAGAATCCGAAGACTCTGAAATCCCAGATAATGGGATGTGAGATAGATGCAGGTTTTCATCCAGGCAAGTAGTTGCAAGATGTGATGCATGTCACCCTTTCCATCATCCAAGAGATTGGTGTAAGGGTCAACTTTTTCCTAACCTATACCATATACTATAGTCAGTGAATCCCAAACAGCAGAAGGGCTCACAATGTTTGTTGCCAATTTTTAAAAAGGTGCATGAGAGGAAACTATTTGGGCTGTAGTGGCAGAGCACACTGATCTCATCCAAAGAACCACTATTGTATGCATGCAGGCATAGTTCTTACAACTCTGCGCAGTTCTTTCGGTACTGCCTGTCGAGAACCTCTTGATGTTTTGTATTGCAGCTGGACTGAAACACAGGGTCCAATGCAGCAGAAGGAGGCCAACCACACGCAACGTGATGCAGTGCAGAGAGTTCAGAACAGTGAACAGAGGCAGCTGTAAAGAGAATGGCAATCAGAGTAGTGGACAGGGCACAATCACAGAACTTTGGTTGTGGTTCTGGCAAGGTTCTCTCAAAGGTGAGCAAACATTATTTTTATATTAAGGTTCTTTCTGATGGTTTACAGCTGGAGGCACACCAACAGTAGACCTATGCATTTTGAATATCTCCTTTATCTGACCCGACTCTTTGAGTTTCTATAAGGAGCTGATGAGTTAAATCAGGTGTGTTTGATTGAAGATTTCGAACATGTGTTGGCCTACTCCAGGAACAGGTTTGGGAAATATTGGTTTAGAGGATTTTCTTTAAAAGGTCCCTTATATGGGTGAAAGCGATGTTATTTTAGGCATTTTTAAATATAATATTTGTAGCATCCATCTCCCTTTGCCTGAAATTTGTGACGTTTATGTTCTTTGGACTGACATGACAACATTTGATAGAAATGAAAATAAATGAAACAAGTCCAATGAAAACAAATAACGCTTTTACCCCAAGCTTAAATGAGTAGCTGTTCATCTTAAGGAGGCAAAACATGACAAGAAGTGAGAGCAATACAAAGCAATTTCTAGACGATGTTTGAAACTTTGAGTTAAGTTATGCAAGAAGATTTTCTTGAAGAGTCGGGGTGCAGTTAGGGCTCACGGAAGAGATGAGTTTTCAGCTTCTTGAATATTGTCAGAATTCGGCTGTCCGCGGAATCGGATAGTGTTGGGAAGATCATTCCACCACCAAGGAACAGTGAACGAAAACATTCTAGGATGCGTTTCCCAAAAGCATCGTAAGCCACCTTTGTCGAACTCTATTGATATTGGCAACCAGGGCCGTGCAGAGAGTTCGTCAGGGGCAGGGGCTCAAATGTAAAAAAGGGGCAATATGTAAATATAATATATATATATATATACCCTGTTCGGGCGAACCAGCCTCTTACTGCATTTCGTTGCCTTGTACCTGTACTTGTGTAATGACAATAAAGTTTAATCTAATCTAATACACATTATTTATATATATATATATATATATATATATATATATATATATATATATATATATATATATATATATATATATATATCCTTATGCTCATCAAGCCTGCATTTATTTAATCAAAAATACAGAAAAAACAGTAGCCTAATATTGTGAAATATTATTACATTGTTCTTTTTAACTTTTTATTAATCAAAGAATCTTGAAAATAGTATCACAGTTTCCATCATTGACATTAAATCCTCATATTAGAATGATTTCTGAATGATCATGTGACACTGAAGAGTGGAGTAATGATGCTGAAAATACAGCTGTGATCACAGGAATAAATTATATTTTAAATTATTTTAAAATAGAAAACCATTATTTTAATATATTTCGCAAAATTGCTGTTTTTTATTAAATAAATGCAGGCTTGATGAACATAAGAGACTTCTTTCATAATGCTGCATAATATTCAAAAATGGTAATAAGTCCTTTCATGTAACCATTTCACCAGCCTACACTTCACATAATAGGCCTGTAGGTGCCGGTGGCACTTGGGTTTTGTTAACTTTGATAGTTTCATGAAATAGTAAACGGTGTATCAATATAGGCTACATAAATACAAGTGAATTTAACACTACTTACCATTAATGCGACTTTTGCTGCTGAATGGTTTTGTGCAGGGATTTGTTTGTTGTCAGTTAAAATCCATTTTGTCAGTGATGCAATTTATAAAATGAGACAAACCGCAGGAAATTGTTCCACAAACGTTAGTTCGTCTGTCCATGTAATTTTCAACCGATTTATGAATAAGAACAGAAAATTATCGCTCCACTTCACATCGCCCAATGGAATTTGAACTTGCTTTGCCAGATCACGATTGGTTGGTGTATATACATGACAAACGGGCATTGGTGAATTGTGTAATACTTTAAAATATATAGCTAATATATAGATTTGTAATTAAATCAACACATTAGCTCTGATTATGGATGAAAAAAAAAATATCGGTTTACTTTTTTCCCGCGAGGCCACACGCTCTATGAAAGGACCATATTTGGCTCGAGAGCCGTTTCCGAACAGTGGAAAATCAGCTGTCAATCAAAACGCACGCAACGCAACCCATAGCAACGCGTTATGGCAACGCCTCAACAGAAATTGTCCGACTTTTGAGCCGTTCGTTACTATTGTAAACATTGTCATGTTATAATAATCACATTTATTTAGTTTTATTGACCACGATATTATCATTGATATTTGTCTGAGAGGGGCACTTTTGATTCATTTTGAAAAAGGGCAGGGGCTCAAGCACCCAAAGCCCCCCCCTCTGCACGTGCCTGTTGGCAACGACGGAACTTGCGAACGTTGGCTTTTGGAAACGTACCTCAGGAAAGGGATTTTGTGCCTCCCTGTGATGTACCACGAGGCGCCGCTCACAGACCGATCGCAGGCTTGGAGGAGTTGTAGACGCGTAAAAGAGGAAGTGGAGGTAGGAGGGAGCGGAGTCTGGTAGTTTAACCAGGGGCGTAATTTTGTCACCAGTGACAGACCGGCACGTTTTCTTTACTGCGTGTAATTTATTGTCCCATATTCCAATTTCAAGGCTTCATAAAAAAAGATTGGTTCTAAACAAATTGTTCAAAATTTGGATTTCGTTAGTTGGCTACCTCTAGTAAGAAGTCATTGGTCCGCTTTAACGCACCATTTTGGTTTGCAGAGAAATGGGCTGGTGTGGAAGTTTAAAGGCCAAACAAAAAAACGGTACAGTAAAAACTACTCAAAATGTGGATTTCGTTAGAGCCGTAAGTTAGCTACCTCTAGGCCCAGTCTGATTTTGCCATCTTCAGATCACGACCTGTGCCAAGTTATTGGTGAGGTATGGGGCATTTCAAGGATAAGACTGCGTCTCAGCCTTGTATTTGACCTCACAGAGCATGAACTGCAACTGCTTCCAGACATTACTCTTTAGGCTGGTCTTAAAGTTCAACTAATACAGTAACATAACTATTAGGCTACATTATATTTGAACTTGACTGCCCACGGCCTATTACGGAGAATCACAGCATTCTAAAATTTGGGTAAATGAACACGGAAAGTGGATTTTGTCTGAATATTTGGTAGTTCATAAAACTGGATAATAAATTACTGGGTAGGATGTTGAGAAAAAAAATGTCTAAATCCAACCAAAAGATTAACTTTTGCATAGCTACATTGCTTTAATCAAGAAAAACATTTCTGAATGTTTAATGTTTTGGTAGCCTATTAAATTATGCTAGTCGGTCTATTTTTGTCCGCATTAAGTCATGACATTTGCTAACAAATTTCAGCACCTTATAGGCTCAGTTGCACTATCTTAGAAAACAGAACTTTATAAATCGAAGAGAATCAGTTTAGGCTATTCAGTGACGTATCGACCATTTGACAGCATGATGATGGTTGCCACGATGGGACACGTGCAGAAAAACATACAGAACATTAATACTAATATTATTGTTACATTTATTCTTTCACAACCACAGATACACGTTTAAATGTTTTTAAATTAATCTACAGACACTGAGATTGATTTATAGCCTACGTTCATTAATTCTCCGCAGGATTATGCATTGATCACATTACTACCTAAACATTAGTATTTATTTGTTCTTAAACCAAGTTCCTTAAAATAATAGCCTACAATTTAATAGACTGAAGCAGAGGTTCCGCAAATTATGCTGTTCTTCTTGCATAGCCTATTATGCACAAAGTTAATGCTTGGCTAATAAACACCTGCTGGCAGGATTTGAATGTAAAGATGGGCTAATGACAAGTAGCCTATCTAGTGCGTATAGCTAATAAAATAACCAATGTGGAAATGATGGGTTGTTTCTAATCACGTCTTTTCTCAACAGTATAGGTCAATGCTTTCTTGATATGATGATGTGTTTTAATGTAGGCCAATTAAAAGAATGGAGTTCGAGAATTTCACGCAAAATAGTTTTCGAATTTATTTTCGTTTCGGGTTTTTTCGTACATTCTGCTCGCCCTATGGGTGGGGTGTATATGAATGGAGATTCATATAAATGTACTTTTTTTCATACAAATCATACGAGTCACATTAGTACGAAATTGCGATTGGGGGTGGTTAATCACATTCACATCCAGTGAGGCTGTTCTTTTTTCCCCCTTCTTTTTTTTTGTTGTTAAATTTTCCCAATTATTATTTAGGGTTACTAAATATTTATCATTACAATGCAAACAACCTTTTTATTTATGAAATACAAGTGGTGTGGCTAGTGATTTAGGAAACGGTGGAGTAGGCTATACGTTGCAGAGTGTGCATGGATTCCGCAACAGGTCACATAATAGGGTGAACAGCTGACTCGAGGCGTGCTGGCAGATGGTTGGTATAAGCCGGGTGGTGGTGGTGGTGGTGTGTGTTTGGTGGGGGGGCTCACATTCATTGTTTAGTTATTTGAGCCTCACGCACAGACAATAACCCCATCCAGTAGCAAGAAAAGATGGAAAAGCTTCTTCTTACAGAGAGGAAATGGTCTAAAAAAAAAAGTTGAGAAAAATCTCATTGTTTTGGCCGTCTGCTGCTTTCTACCCGCAGATGTCAGTCGCTCAAACTCATTTGCGATTCGTTTTTCTTTGTAACCGTTGGATTTTCTTACATATTTTAAATGTAGTAGTCTTATAAAGAAAGAAAAATAATCATAAAGAAAACCATTCAAACTGGGATTTTTTTCACTGAAATTTCAAAGACTTGTGCCCTATTCATGGCGATGTCCCTTGAATATGCTATTCCAACAAACAGCCGTTAACTGCAAGAAGTCTGAAATCAGACCTCTAAAAAATGACTTCATTTCTTTGTCCTTTGAATATACCCAGCAAGCAATTTTGCATTTAACAGACGTCTAATAGCCGTCCCAACACAGCCCTGACGTCTTGGCTAAAACAGAATTTGGGCTGTCAGTGAACATTTAAACGACGTCTAACCATAGCCCAAGAATAGTTCTCTAGAACATGAACATGTCAAATAAATGAAACCAATTGCACCTTGTACAATCACTGTTTAATTTGCTTACATGATGGAATATCACACATCTCACAAGTTATGTTGGCAAAAACGACGTAACCAAATTCAAGGGTTAGGCTACTCATAACCGGACTTTATCGGGTCTATAGTTAACCGAGACGGTGAAATTAAGGCCATCGCTTGCTGGGTAGTCAGTTACTGCAAAAACGCCAGAAAAAAGAGGACCTTTCAGTTCTCCAAATACGTATTTGCCCCTCCTCTTTTTCGAGCTCCGCAACCCATTCATACTAGGTCCCAACAGACTCGCGCAGCATCATCACGTTCTTATGGTTTTAAACGGGCTCCATCCCCATCCTCTCCAGTTACAGGGTAATAGTCAGAGCACGTAACCTCTACAGAGCATCTTGTGGATGTTTTCATTCCTATTCTGAGTGGGTTTATTTATCAGCACATCTGCAGACGTTGTTTGGGAAGTGAATGTTGCTCATAGAACAGGTGAGCGAGTGGACAACGCACATAGAGTTTGAATGGGTCTCGAAAAAGGATACATCTACACCAAGATAGCAAGTTTCTAAAAAAAAATACCCCAAAACTTTCAAAAAGAACAACGGAGGACATCACGGCCCATTTCGGACAATCTCGGTATTCTACAAATCGAGGAAATCGTCAACAGAATCTTCAGATTATTTTGAGTGTTTGTTGAAGGCAAGTGCTTCTGCAGTTTGCACAATTTTGTGGTAAATGTTTGGGAGTCAAGATCACTCGACAAGAAACATCACCGAGTTGAAAGTGAGAACTTTTGAAGAAGAAATGGATCCTGTTCGTTCTTGGGTGCGGAATGTCGGAGTTATTGATGGAAACATAGCGGCACAGAGGTAGGCTATTCTGCATTGATGCACACTAAAATATTTTAATCTGTTCATGTCTTTCTTTACCTACAAAAACACCACCTAAAGACTGGGAATATTTGTTATTGACTGTTCTGTAATCTTGTAAATTGAGCCCATATCCTATACCACACAAATGTTAAACTATTAGCCTACCAGCCAAAAGAACAGAGCATAAATGTAGGATTAAAATGATTGGTAACACTTTAGTTTAACTTCAGGGCATACTTCTCAATATTAACTGGTTGCTTATTAGCATTACTAATATTGGACGTTTATAACTTTGCATGACCATATTCTACATCCCTTAATTCTATCCAATTCCTACCCAATACCCAAACTTAACAACTACCATACCAACTATTAATAACTAATTAGGAGTAGTTGAGAGTTAACAACAAGAATTGGACCCTAATCTAAAGTGTGACCAATTTATTAAAATAACTATTAACTTAAGTTGTAAAAATGTTTCATTTCCCCACGTGCTGTTGTTATTAGCGTATTATTAGCAGTGGTATTAGCAGCCTATTAGTAGTATTAGATGTCAACTACTTTCTCTCAGTTAACTTTTGTTTTTATAACATTGCAAAAACAGCAACAGGTCGGGCTCTTTTGTTGCGGTGGACGTAAAATGACACCGGAGATTAATAGCGTCAGAGCTCAGCCTTCAGTGCTGTTGTAGTTTGAGGTGACAGAGTCACGAGCCGAATGAAAGAGGCAAACAAGACAATACAATGAAACCCTATTGTCTCGTGTTGATATACTTTAAGACGCTTGAGCGCGTCACTTGAACGGCGATTGTTTGTGACGTTATTTTTTACTTTTCATTTCTTGCTCATTTGAAGAGTGAATATCTATGCTTTGAACTATTTGTCGAACGTTGATATTTTAGGAACTCAAATTCAAATCGTTAAGTTGACTGCAGTGGTGGTAACTCCAAATAACATTAGGCTAATAATAGGGCTATTAATATTAACGAAAAAACACAAATTTAGCCCACTGTTTGCCTTTAAATGTATAGGTTTTGATAAGTCGATCATTTGTCTGATTTCAATCTATAAATGAATCGATGTTAACGACAGCTGCGTTTTCGCCAAAACATTGTTGAGTCGCCGATGCTTTTGTGAAATGCAGACCGCTGTTTGTTGTCAGGTCTGCTTATAAATAATTTCGTAGTCAATTTGCTTTTTGCTTATTAGGCTAGGCTATGTCGCGTTAAAGACTGTAGCTTCTTTCCTGCTTTTGGTTGGTTTATTTTACCACAAGTCCTTGTGCATAAGTTATCATCAAATGGTACATTAGGCCTATTGGAACAATCCTAATAAACAAAACTGATTTGTTGGTTACATTTGGGTGGTTCAATAAGTGCACTGTGCTTTTTAAAGACTTTTGATTTATCTGATATTGTAAACACAAACGTGTGCAAAATGTAAGCACTTTAATTAGGTGAGAGCAAATCATATGAATTAAACAACGTTTAAAAACGTGACAACAATGTGCTCAAACACTCTCAAACTGTTATTGTTTTCACCAGGTTATAAAGATTGACATTTTTATAGGCGGAATCAGTGGGAATGTAGCTCCAAAGTGGAAGATTTTTTTCATTTTGATCATGTCAGAGACATGCATTACGAATTGTACTGAGATTGTTATTTTTAGTGGATGGTATTATATCAGTAAATGGTCAGTTGTATGGATTGTGACCAAAAAAAATTAATAAATAAACTGTGTGTTTTTTACTCTCCAAAACCCTACATCCATAGTGGAGTGGCTTTATCCCGTGCTCACTTTGAAAAGCAGCCTCCCTCCAATCTCAGAAAGTCCAACTTCTTCCATTTTGTTCTGGCACTCTATGATCGCAATGGGCAGCCTGTGGAAGTGGAGAGGACAGCATTTGTTGACTTTGTGGAGCAGGACAAGGTATATTCTAAGATTGCACACTACTGGATTTTAAGTTAAAGCTTGAGCTTCAAGAGAAAATGAAACCTTATAAAACATAGAAGATGTATGGAATATTTTAAATTAGAGAAGCCATTCTTGTACTCTGTCACTTATTTTACATTAACTCCCTCCTGCCATCTCTTCCTTCTTGTCTGTCACCTATGTCCATTTTTTCCTTACTTTTAATCCATCCTTGGTAGGCAAGACACAGCCTAATGCAAGTTCTCAAGCACAAAAAAAGAGGACTACCTATTACAGTTTTTAAAATTTGCTTTAGCACTTTTGGTGGAAATTTTTCAAAACTCAGACTGATCACACTTGTAAAACTATAGCATATATATATCATCTGTATGTTTTCCTGCTTGTTTAAATGTTAGTTTTGCATATAGCTTAATCAAGATTCTTTGTCCTTCCCTTGCCTGTCCTTGCTGTTCTTCTAAGGAGCAGACAGGAGAAAAAACCAACAATGGGACTCACTACAAACTCCAGCTCCTCTATAGTAATGGTATGCTCATAATTTCTCTTCTCTCATATACCTTTATGTCCATTATAGACATGATTCTGTCTGTTGGGACATATAGGATTCCACATTTGCAGTTCTTGCATCCATCATTATGCATTAAATAATATTTAAACAGCTTATGTGGTTCCAAATTTGAAGTCATTTTTGTATCAGGAGTGTGACATCCACAAGGTTTGTTTGTTGTTTTTGTTTACAGGTGTTCGCACAGAACAAGACCTTTATGCACGTCTCATTGATTCCGTCACTAAACAGGTAAAGCACCACCTTCTTGGTCTTCTGGCCAACATGTTGTGAGTTTTGCTCTGTGTGTTGCTGACCTCTTTTAAACTCTGCTTTACATGGTTCAGCCCATATCATATGAAGGACAGAACAAGAATCCAGAAATGTGTCGTGTTCTGCTAACTCATGAGGTCATGTGCAGGTGAGTCAAAAACACAATCAAACCAATATATTTTTAATGAAAAAATGTCTGAAAGAGTGCAGCAAATTTACTCTACAATGACTCCAGCCACTTCTAAATCACTATTCTTAAAAATATAGGTTCTGTCATCAATGGTTTCATGAAGAACATTTAAAGGGGTGGTTGCATGCGATTTCACTTTTTAAACTTTAGTTAGTGTGTAATGTTGCTGCTTGAGCATAAACAGTATCTGCAAAGTTACAGCGCTGAAAGTTCAATGCAAACGGAGATATTGTCTTTTAAAGTTATGGCAGTTTATTGCCTACAAAAACGGCCGGTTTGGACTACAACAAGCTTCTTCCCGGGTTGGTGACATCATAAACCCTTGCTATTAACCCCGCGAACACACAACAAAGTGGGCGAGGCCACGTCGCAGTCATTACGAAAGAGAGAGAGCTGTTGCAGAACTACAAACTACATTTGGCCATCTAACCAATCTAAGACCATTGCGTTTTTCGGAGGGATGGGCTTCACAGAAGCAGGAAGCAAACAAGCCGTTCAAAGGACAGTGGAGACAGCGGTGTGGAATAAAGGTAAAATATAAGAAAAATACGGCGTTTAAAAAAAAAGAAGTATTAAGACATGTTATACTGCGCCCCATAAACACAACCAAGCCTAGAAAAAAACCACGGAACCACCCCTTTAACATCCATGGAACATTTTCATTGTGCAAAAGGTTCTTTATAGTGGAAAATGGTTATTTAGATTATTAAAAGGTTAAAAATGGTTATTTTAAGAACTGTTCACTGAAAGGTTCTTTGGGGAACCCAACATGGTTCTTCTGACATTACTGTGAAAACCCCCTTTTGGAATCTTAATTTTTAAAAGTGTATTTAAAATAAGTATAAGTATCTTTGACTATAATGGGACTAGGCCACATCCTCTCATGAATAAAAAGGGGAGGTACTTAAACATTAGAAATGTATACACTGCAATATTTAGTAACATTCATTCATGATTTCAGCCCCTGGAGAGGACATTTGCCCCACACATCTCAAACACTGCGCTAAAACGCACAAACAACACACGCTATCTTGTCTTTGGTAAAATGTTCATAGCAGTAGTAGCTTCTGTGTTTGAATTCCTAGCTAGAAGTTTACATAAAAGAAATACATCTTCAGGAAACATGCTGAATGTTCTGCCTTATAACAACCAAAAGCATTTCTAGAGTCAGTTTCGCTCTAAGCCTGCGATGATGTTCTCAGAAGATAATAGTATATATAGATGATGATTTAATATACTAAAGCGTCTACACTAATCCAGATACATATATATAAATATTTTTACATCTTGGCCTTCCGTCCACACTGAGATTGTGTTTTTGTCCTGCGAAGACAGCTTTTTGAAGACGCTTTCACAAGTGGATACATTTAAAATGATTTCATGTTGTAGTGTAGTCTGTGAAAATGGAGGTATTCGAAAATGATGGCGCATGTTTAGTCATGTGACGCATATACACATGTACTGATAGATATGGTTATACGGCATGTGCCTGCTATGTACTATTCTCTTTCATAATTTTGCTAAAGATAAAGGTTACTTTGTACAACCTTCATATTACATTCCTGCAAAGATGACAGAACATTAATTTGCGAAACTGCGGCAAACATGAGGACAGTTTTGTTTTATGCACCAGTAACTGTCAGAAGAATAGAAATATATTATGTCTGGTCTGGTCAGTGAGCTTTTATTGGAAACACTTTATTTTATGTTCTTGTGACACGTTACATGTACTTACTATAGTAATGACAGTAAATTATGCATATTTACATGCAACTAACCCCAAACAAAACCCTAACCCTATAGTAAGTACATGTTAATTAATATTATTCAGTACCTAAATGTATAATTACACTGTTAAGGACACCTTCAAATAAAGTGTAACACTTTTGTTCTGTTTGACGCATGCACGGTAAGATGCTTTTATCATTTTCCGATGTTTCATTTTGGACGAGAAACTTTTTGAAACAAAAACGCTGTTTTCAAATATTTACGAATGAGTGTAGACTTAGCCTAAATATCATGAACTGAACAAACATGAGCATTTTCTGTACAGTACAAGTAAAGCTCATTGGAAATATATATTTAATATATAATTATTTATATATATATATATTTTTTTTTTGCAAAATACTTACCAATACATACAAACCACTGCAGGTTCCAGCTGAAATGAACACGAGGCAGTACAAACAGCAAATGCTATTCCTTTTCACACAAACAAATATTTTTAATAAAAACTTATTTTTGCACGGTTCTTTGCACAATACTATGTTATGACCGCAAAACACTTTTACCATCGTGCGTCATTTGTAAAATAATGTATTTTTGCATTTGCATCACATAACCAGCTTCATATATGTATGGCTTTTGTGACGTAGTAAACTTGCTCAGTAGCTCCCCTGGTACAGCCTTGCACTTGCAAAGTAGGGCTCAAAGACTGTTAGAAAGCAAGCTAAAATATTGTGGTTGCTTCAGTAAATGTGATTTTTATCTCATGTTTGACTTAGTTAACACAATCGGGATGTTTAGGATTTAGTGTAGGTGGTGCGTTATTTTAATAGAGCATTAATTATTCGGAGTGTCTATTTACACCAAGTGCAAATAGCGTGCCTTGTTTGCAAATACAAATAACAATGCCTGGTTGAGTCAAACAAGATTAAAAAAAGACGTATATATTCCAATATTTTCAGTGGTGTAGTCAGTAAAGCGTAAAGCTTAGAGGTCTTGGTTTTGACGCGTTCGACGCGGGTTCGAATCCACCTTTTGCCGATCTCGCTCTTCTCCCTTTTTCCATCACATATCACATCGGAAAGGCATTTACTTTCAATACAAATTAAGAAAATGTTCTAAAAATGAAAATAAAGTGCCTAATGAAATGTTTAATAATAATCTAAGCATTTATTGGGTGGGGTTAGGGGAAGGTGTAGGGTGGGCTTTTATTGTCCCATTAAGGCGGCATCCATTTAATAATTGTAATAAATATAATAATTTACACTGTTATTATTGCCTCCTGTTAATGTACAACAATACTGAGGTGCAAATAGTATGCATCTGTCAAAATAAAGTATAAATTGCATGTGATTACTATTTACACATATTGCAAAGAACACCAACTTTTACATGGTGTAAAAAGAATATATCACTATTTTCACTTAGTAAATAGCATCTACAGCTATTTGCACGAACTGCTGTGATACGTGCAACAGCCACCTTCACTTTTATCTGTTTCGGATAGAACACTCCTTTAGCTTCACTCACTTGACATTTTCACTTTGAAAGTGTTGTGAAACGTGCAAGACGCAACGTAATGTCATTTTGCATAAATGTCGCCACAGGCACGTTCTTCCAATGAGCCTGGGATGGAACGAGCACGAGCACAATGTCCAAGAGAGTACATGGTAGCCGGGCCAAGAGAAAAAGGAACAGCAAGTGTCACAGGAGACAGAAAAGACAGGGGGTGTGCGGTGACCTCAGGCTTGAGGACAGCATTAGGGAGGGCAGAGGGGGAGTCAGAATTGGCTCTGCCCCCATTGTGTAGCCAGCAGATGCCCGAGTGGGCGCTCACAGCTGGTTAATAACAGAGCTGATGGGGAAGGGGGTGCAGAGGGCAGGCGACACAGCTGGGGAGTGACTCTGTCTGACGGGGGGACCGTGGGGTGGGGGAAAGGAGAAAGCATATAGGCAGATGGCCAGGGGTGGGGGGCACTTTTGTTATGCTGGTGGCGTGGTGCATGAGGTGGGGGGATTGTGTGTGGGAGGGGGGGGGGCGTGCCCTGCGCAGACAGGAGGTCCACCGTGTGTGTAGGGTCGTGTTTGTGTGTGTATCCTTTAGAACCAGGGATTGAGCTTGATCATTCACAATCAATGTGACAGATTGCGGGCCTGTCTTAATTGTAGTGGTCTTATGGAGCAAGTTTTAATAATTCATTATGTTCTCTTTTTCCATACAAAGTCGCTGCTGTGAGAAAAAAAGCTGCGGCAATCGCAACGAGACACCATCCGACCCTGTCATCATTGACAGGTAAGTCCAGTCAAAAAACACAAGTTTGAGTGATTCATATGTTCACACAATCCACAGTATGTTTTGCTTAGATTTTGTGCAGGCTGTGTTATTTAAGGGAAGGAAAACCTGAGAAATGATCATTTTGAGGAGTCTCCTAAGACTAGAACACTAAAACTAGGGTCAAACTGACCAATAAAGTCTCTTTGGGACACGTTTGGTTTACATGCAAAGAATTTTAGGGCCACCATATCGGTATCGGCCGATATATGTACATTTGTAATGTTATCGTTATTAGACCGATAAGAAAATTTGGCCGGTATATTAAAGCTGATAAATAATGGATTATTTCCTTCAGCTGAGACATTGATGGTTTTGAATTGCTTGAAATATGATTGGAATCACTTCAAAAAAGTTGCAGTGCAAGTCTGTCATATAGGCTACATAAAATTATAATGAGAACATTATAATTGTGTGCTTGGGACATGGCTTTTATTGGTGAGACTTTTGTTTTTGTAACCAAAATTGCTTTATCGGCCAAAATCGTCTTTCAATTACAAAGAATTATCGGTTATTGGTATCGGCCAAGATTTTCATAACGGTGCATCCCTAAAGAATATAAGTCATTTTTATCTAGCGACTGGGGTTTGAGAATGAACCCATCTGTCCTTCTTTATTCATTGCATCATTGCAGTTTCTTTGGCTACTTATTTTCTCCTTTCCCTACTCACTACAACACTTAAATGCTATTTCTTTTGCTCTCTTATGCATTCGAAATCTCTCTTTGCCTCACGACTTGATCAGCTATCTTTCAAAGATATGGATAATACATTTTCACATATCCCTCTATACCTCTCTCTCCCCCCACTGTTCCAGCTAACAGTGTTTATAAAGCGTCTCTGAGGATCTGCTCTGTCTTTCTCACGTCAAGAGTGGAAAAAAATGGATGGTTGTCTCATAGACTTTCCCAGAATTCCTTAGCACCACAGCTGTTTTTATAGTTTTCTCTGTGAGTCTTCACTCTCTACTTTCTCTCTCTCTCTGTTTCTCTCTCTGTGTCCTATCTGTTCCTTCTATCTCTTTAATTCTCAAAACAAGCTCAGACCTGCCCATAGTTTTAATAAAATGAAGGGATTAGACAGCTACGTTTGATATTGACAGATTTTTTAGCTTATATATTGCATCATTAGTGCATTAGGATACTTCTCAGATTTAGCACAGCAAACAAAAATTTTGTTTACATTTTTTTGGTTTAGCTTTTTTATGTACTGTGTACCATTTCTTTAAATCATGGATGTGTTTAAATTGCCTGTTGTGTCTATAAGAAGTGCTACATCATTGATAGATTCATACTTTACCATATTTTCATGGCTACATGATACCGTTTGCTGTTTGAAAGACCAAGGGACTTACAAATGAGAGTTGACATAGATGTTTAATATATTTATTAGAAGATATTCAAGTATTTTTTAATCAAGTATGTTTTAATACCCTTCACACTCTCGTTTTCTATGCCACCTACAAGCTTTCCGCCTAATATTGATATAATTAGTCAGCCTCATCAGGACACCTCCCCGATCCATGTGGGAATTGGGATCCCAAAGCACCTACACCCCCCTGCTTTTTTAATCTGTGTCCGTTTTGTTTGGACCTGCTGCTCAGTCTGTCTGTCTCTCCACCCCCTTTCTGCCTCCACAACTAATCCAGTTATTAGCAGAAGGGGAGAGAATAGCTCTCAGCTGATGCTGAAGGAGGCTTTTGTCACATTATATGATCCCCCACATCTTCCCTTGGCTCTTCTTGCTGCCAGAGATTACGGCCTAGCTTTTTATCATTACCTGTCCATATGTTAGGCTATATTAAGCATGCATTTTTGCACATTGAAACCTTCATTTGTTTCTTTTAGTTAGTTTATATAATTGTATGTCTCATCGTGGGCTTGTGCATATTGATTGAAAGGCCAACTTAGTCAATCCAACAATCCATGACTGATCAATACCACACATGTGCTTTGGCGACATACTTTCATCTTGTGGATGAAAGCTACTGTTTTAAAAATGTCTCATGCAAATTGGCTATAGGGATAATATGTTAATGAACATTTTGGTTGGCATATGTTGACCACGAGGCGTGCGTGTGTACCACTGATCTATACTTGATTTACATATTCGTTCATATAAGAGCTAATTCTGACAAAACCAGGGACATCTGGTGCTATTATCATCATTTATTAAAAACAAAAACAAAAAAACAATATATATATTAAGTAATTTTTTTAATTGTAAAAAAGTGTTGAGTTAAAGTATGGGTTATAGTATTTAGCTGTATATGGAAATGATTGAAGTTCATGGACTTCATTAATTTAAGTGTGTGTGTGTGTGTGTGTGTGTGTGTGTGTGTGTGTGTGTGTGTGTGTGTGTGTGTGTGTGTGTGTGTGTGTGTGTGTGTGTGTGTGTGTGTGTGTGTGTGTGTGTGTGTGTGCATGTGTGTGTGTGTGTGTGTGTAAGGTGGTATACCTTACATTATGGGGGATAAAAAATGTCCTCACAAAGATGGCAATATCCGGAAATCCTTGTCCTTGTGGGGAAAATTTTTTGGTCCCCTTGAGGAAAACAGCTTATAAATCATACTAAGTGATGTTTTTTTGAAAATATAGAAATGCAGAACGTTTTTCTGTGATAGGATTAGGGGATATAATATACAGTTTGTACAGTCAATGTCAATGGAAAGTCCCCATAAAACATGAAAACGTGTGTGTGTGAACCTACTTAACTTTATTTTGGTGACAAATTTGTAGAACTTCTGCAGAAGCTCTGAGCTAAACATGACAAAAAACAAAAACAAAAATCACAAAACCAGTGTTAACTCCTTTAACACATTTTATTGTAAAAATGCAGGAAAAAAAGGTGGTTAAGGTTATACGTTTTTATAACTGTATACAAAGACGACAGAAGTCTATGCAATGTTCCCATTTAGACAGCTAAGTAAAAGTGTCAATTTATTTTCAGTTGTTTGTAGTGTTATGCAAAACATGGCTAAATTGGATTTGCAAAAGTTTGGCGTGAAAGCACTAATTGTGTATGGCTTCATAGGTAAAGAAAGGTTTCTGAAAGTCCTGGTATATATCCTGGTATATATCTTAACCTTTGTAGTAAATGTACAGCTGTATGGACTAACAGCTTGAGACTCAGCAAGTCAGAAACAGGTTCAATAAATGGATGCATATGATTAGTGAGGGTTGAAAAGAACTGTTGAAAAGAAGGAGAGGGTTGAATAGGGATCAATCCCATGGTGGGTTTTGTGGGTTTTCAATCTATATAGGTTAAAACAAACAAAATAGTCAATATAATCTTATCAATAGAATAAGGCTACTGCAAGAATAAGGCAGATTGATTGGTATATGCTTGTGTTTTTGTTGGCCTTTTATTGTAACTGTCAAATCTGTTTACAAATATTGTTTTAATTAGTATAGTTTGTAATATCTACACAGAATTTGGATGCAGGTCCTCTGTTTTCAGCTGCCTACTAAAGTTTATACTGTGCTTTTGTTGCCTTTGAATGAATGAAATCCTGAATTCAGGATTTATAAATTGAAAATGCCAGAAAGCACAAACGTTGGTCCACTTGCACAACTCCAGACAAATTCCACCATTTCCAATCGTTCACTCATTTATGAAGGTTTTACATTTTCAACGCATTTTGAACACATCCAAATTACAACAAACTAAACTACAGCTGTAAAATACAAATGAATCCTATAACTCACATCCTTAATCCTGAGGAGATAAAGCATAAAAATAGAAGTATAGCCAATTACTTACGAAAAAAAACGTGGGTGCGAAATCGTTAGCCAAGCCATAAGGCCAATTTAAGTATTTATCAATAATACAAACATTTAGTTTTATCATTGCATATCTGTATTTGAAGCATCAAACCAATAAACAGCTCATATTTAATGTCATTCTTACCTTTTTTAGTGTCTTTGGGTTGCCAGCAGTGCAAATTCAGTCCTGAACATAGTGTTTTTGCAACAGCCAAATCCAATTGTTTAGTCTTGTAAATCAATTTTGATAAAAAATATATAGAAAATGCACACATCTAAAAAGCCTAGTCAAGATTACTCAAGATAATACACACACCATTTAATTGTATAAAACAAAAATAAAAAAAACATGTTTACAACAACATTAGTTAGGCTACTGAAAATATTAAGTAAAGTACCAAACATAGATTTATTTGTTGAAAATATAGATTTTTTTGTGTGTTACAATTACAACCCCACAGAGCCATTGTTCCCAGTGTATTCTTAAATTTAAGAGCCACAGTAGCAATTAGACGTACACTTGAAAACAAGCCTCAACAAACTTGGGGCTGTTGTTTTTAAGACTGGTCTGACGTAGCATTTCATTCGCATCCTTAGTTCTATCTGCAATGAGTGCTCTGAAAAAAGAAGGAAAAAAAATCACAGTAATAGGAATGGTACCATCTGTCCCCTCTCACTTTGCTAATCAAACCCAGGGGAGTGCAAAACTATTGGATCAATAAAGAGAAAGACAATTAACTGCTGCTGAAGGGAAAATGAACAGCACTAACAAAGAGTGAGCACTATAAGACAAGTGAAGGTGAAGTGTAATAACAGCATTTCTTAATAGTTTTGTATTGTAAACATTACAGTTTTAAGAACAGAATGTGTAGTAATTGTTTATGATGGAATGCAATTCTGAATTCTACCATATTCATGTTCACTGCTAACATATTCATTATACACAATTTGGACCAGATATTTGGAATCTGAGTGGTGAGATAAAATTAACAGTCAACAGACAATTAAAGGTAATAAAATAAAACACGTTTTTTTCTGCTTTGAATACTCAAGCCCCTTCATTTTTTCACATTTTGTTATGTTGCAAACGTATATGTTAAAATGCTCTCAATTATTTATTTTTTTGTGACTCCTCACTGTAAACCTGAATAAGTTGGTGAAACTCAAACAAATTGATGTAATCAGTTGCATAATTTTTTTAAGTTAAGAAATGTAAAGTTTAAGAAAGCAGAACTACTCCTACAGTTTAATTGCTCTTAACTTGAAAAATTTGAGTAAGCTAATTCATACATTTAACTTAAAATGATCATGTAATCTCAACTTAAATATTTTTAGTAGTGGACATTTGGCTAGCTTTAACTAGCTAATTCAATAAATGACAACTGCTAATGTAATGTAACACAACAAACACTACTAAATCTCCCACTTAACATTAATCTTGCACAAAAAAAAAAACATTAATTAAACGTTTAATTTTAGCATTTACTCTCCATTTTGAGTGCCATGGCAAAGTATGCTGGGAAATAGAAATGTAAATTTGTCTAAATGAAAAGAAACAAGTTCATAAAACTTAAATCAATGAAGCAATTCAGATTACTTAAAATGTGTCAGTTTTGTGAACTCAAAGAACAAGAAAGTTCAAAATACTTAAATACTAAAAAGTTCACTTGATTGAACTAATTTGTTTAATTTGAGTTGGCGCTACTCAAACCAATGAAGTATTTTGAGCGTTACGGGTTTACAGTACAGTTATAACACAGGCCAAGATCTGCCCAGGATCATGAAATGAAAAGTAAAAAACAGTCATTAAAATCAACAAAATAATACCCATAACTAAAATAAAAGTACAACTTAAAATTTCATTAGATCAGATAGAGTGTCAAAAATAAGGTCTAACCAAAATGCTTTAAATAATTTTTAACGATTTTCAAAAACTTGAAATTCAGCTCTGGTTGCATCCCTGAATCATCTTTGAAATGTGAGGTTTCCACACTTCAGAGTCCATCTGCTTTAAATTCAATTGATCTGGCATGATTCGAAAAGGTGATTCCTGTCACTGGAGCGAGGAACAGTGCTGCCTATGGTGCTGAAATATAATGTCCATAACTAATCCATAGCAAATGTGTACACATGCAGACAGGAGCGAGAGCAGGGAGGAGCTGTGCTGGAGGGGAATGGGAGGAAGGAGGAGTAGAGCGACTGACAGGGCTCACAGCAGGCCTGCTGGGAAGCTGTCAATGGCCCTATCAACCCTGACCTGAGCCCTGACAGATTCATCACACACACATATAGACATGTGATCAGGTCTGATCTCTCACAAATGCACGTCTATGATACGAGATCAGTATTCTAAACTAATTCTGGGCATATGCCCTGATGGATATATCCTTAATCCTGCAGTATACACAAAAAGCAGGAATGTGGAGAAAGTGGGATTATGTTTTACCGTGGAGGATGAGATTTTCTGGATCTCCTCCAGATTACTGCCAAGCAGACACACACACAAACAAACAGAGGGGCCAGGCAAGCACCAGGGGGCATCATTAACTCATTAGTGAAATTTAAGACAGTCAAGCACCAGTGCCTACACACACACACACACACACACTGCTAATTAAGCATTTTCTCTAATATCTGTGGGGCAAAAATACAGTGCCTTACAAATATGCATTTGTTTCAGGCACTTATTTTTCTGTCTATTTTTGCTGCATCCTTCTCTTTCCTCTCAAAACTCACTCCAAGCTGTTCTGCTTGAGACACTCAGTAACGTGAGTGCTGGCATCCTCCATTCTACCCCCCCTCCCAAACACACACACACACACACTCCCAATTTGGAAACAGATGTTGTTTGTCAGATCCCATCATTACTGGCTAATTAAGCAGACATCTTTTCCTTCTCTTCTCCTATCTGCCACTCTTGTATTCATGCAGATTATCCTGCCTTTGTTTCCCAACAAAGATGAAGGCATGTGCAAAAATTTCTTTTTTGTTACTGCATTGGTTAAATAAATCTGTGCTTACATAGACATACTCAGGGAAGCACTTAGCGTTATAACACACACACACACACACACACACACACACACACACACACACACACAGCTTCCCGGAGTATGTCAGTGTAAGCGCAGATTTATTTATTTAACCAATGCAGACACAAAACGTGCGAGTCAACTAATTAGGTGGTCAGTGAGAGAGTTACTACAGCTTAGGACCATAATGATTCATAAACATAGAACTGTTATAATGTCATATGCATAAAAAAACATATTGTGCAGTTTCTTAGTCACTTAGCAAATAAGCAAATTTGTGACATGACTACATACTCTGTTCTATAAAAAGTCCGATTTCCTTGCTGGAGTTGAAGCACAAAACGTGCTCTTTGGAATATTCTCAGAATATGCTGGGAAAACATGAAACACCAAGATTTGCACATCTTTCGTCCATGCCAGCTGGAGTGCATGCATACTATCATTAAAGCAGAAGAGATAGCAAATCTGAAATTCTTGTTATTTCAAGTTATCACTTAAATTGTAATGCTTTTAATATATTAAAAATATATGCATAATAGAAGCTCTGGTCTGCAAATGACTTCGATAGTCCACTTTAGTCATTCTACTAACTGTAAGTAACTTTGTAACTACATGTTAACTAGCAGTCATTAGGGTATTAGTAGACTGTCTGCTTAAAGGCACTCAGAAATGAAAATGTTGTCATCATTTAGGAGATATTTTAAAGAATGTTGGCAACCAGACAGTTGACAGCACCCATTGACTTCCATAGTAAAAAAATAGTCAATGGCTACCGTCAACTGTCTGGTTGCCAACAATCTTTAAAATATCTCCTAAATGATGAGAAAATGTCAATATTTGTGGGTGAACTATCCCTTTGATATCTGCTAACACTTTATTTTGATGCTTCCCTAACAGACATTCATATGACTATAAGCAGGGCTTAATTTGAGCCGGATCCTGTTCCGGAAAATGTCAGATTTGGGATTTTTGCTTTCAGGCATTTGTTTTTAAAGTGGTCATTACATGGTGACAGTGCATGCGTGTGAGAATGACAGAGTGACCACGGGTTTATGCATTTTGGAGGTTATGTTTTGCTATTGGCCCTCAACATATTTATAAACCAATTATAAACCAGTTGGTGCTTATTGTTTTGCACCCAGCAGAACTTTTGAAGAGAGTGTATAGGCCTACGAATTAGTCCAATAAATGAATATCACCAAAATGTCAAAAAGACAGTCAAGCATATTTAAATTTTTCATATCCATAAAGCTGATGGTGTTTCCGGGAACCCGGGAAGATGAAACGGCACCCCTGGACAATTCTGCTAATAGTAATCAAGATAACGGGAGACAACGGGAGTTAGATCAGTCAGAATCAAAAATTGATGTAATGGAAGAGGCAATGACGTCAAGAAAATATCACTGATATGAACTGAATGATATTTGGTCTCAACTTAGCTATAAGGTCACACTTTAGATAAGAATCCAAATCTTACTATTAACTGCAACCTTTGCCTCATTAAACTCCAAATTACTGCTTATTAATAGTTAGTAAGGTAGTTGTTAAGTTTAGGTGTTGTGTATGATTAAGGGATGTAGAATCATACAGAATAAGGCATTAATATGTGCTTTATAAGTACTAATAAACAGATAATATCCTAGTATCCTAGCATGCTAGTAAGCAACTAGTAAATAGTGAGAATTGGACCCTAAAGTGTTACCCAGAATAATACACTAGGCTGTAGTTAGGGCCGTGCCGAAACTTGTGAATGATGCTTTTATAGTAAATCACCGCTTATTGATGTCATTGAATGTTTCGGGAAAACTGAAGTTGTATGATCAGTGTCAGTGTCATTGAAATAAGTAACTTTGCAAGTCCTTGTCAACTAACCCTAACCTAACAGTTTACTAAAACTCTAATTAAAGTTAGTTGACATGCAGTTGCAAAGTTACTTAGTTAGTAGAATGTCTGGTTACACTTTATTTTACAGTGTTACATGTAGTTACTGTAGTATTAACTATAGATTATGCATAATTACATGCAACTAACCCTAAACCATTCCCTAACCCCATACTAAGTACATGTTAATTATTATTACACAGTACTTAAATAAATAAGGTGATGTAGTGACATTGTACTTACTCAAATAAGTACTGAGTAATATTAATTAACTACATGCACTTACTATAGAGTTATGGTTATGGTGTGGTTTAGTGTTAGTTATTTGTAATTATGTATAATTAACTGTTATTACTATAGTAACTATGTATTAATGTGTAACTATGTCACCTTCAAAGAAAGTGTTACCGAATGTCTAAAGACCATCGAAATTAAAACTCTCACAAATGGTTCTCACGAATTTGATGACAGAATATTTAGAGCAGTTGGTAACTGGCTAAAAAAAAGAGAATATTTGTAAAGTGTTTGCCTCAGAAATCAACGTTTAGTGACGTCATTTAACGTTTCGGAAAAACTGAAGTTGTATGATCAGTGTAAGTGTCATTGCAATTATTAATTTACAAATTAAGCACTGACTGTAAGCAACTTTGCAAGTGCATGCCAACTAACCCTAACCTAACCGTTTACTAATACTCTAGTTAAAGTTAGTTGACATGGAGTTGCAAAGTTACTTATAGTTAGTAGAATGTCTGAAAAAATGTTTGTTACACGTTACATGTAAAGTAGTTACTGTAGTATTAACTATAAATATGCATAGTTACATGCAACTAACCCTAAACAAAACCCTAATCCTAACCATATAGTAAGTACATGTAGTTAATTATTATCACACAGTACTTCAATATATTAAAGTGATGTAGTTACATTGTACTTACTCAAATGAGTAATATGAATTAACTACATGTACTTACTATAGAGTTAGAGTTATGGTTTGGTTTAGGGTTAGTTACTTGTAATTATGCATAATTTACTGTTATTACTATAGTAACTAATATAGTAACGTGTAACTATAGTGTTATCCAATGTCTAAAGTGGACCATCGAAATTAAAGCTCACAAACGTTCTCACGAATTTGATGACAGAATATTTAGAGCAGTTGGTAACTGGCAAAAAAAAAAAGAATCTTTGTAAAGTGTTTGCCTCAGAAAAGGCAAGGGTCCTGAAACAAGATGTTGGTCGCTTGCTTTTATTTTCCTTAGTTGTGGGAGCAAGTGTGAAAGGTCCTGGTGTGGTATGTGGTGATGGAGGTATTGATTTTTAGAGCCTCTATGTGTGCCCTGTTAGTGGGGTCAGAGGTTGGGAACGTGCCCTGTTAACCCCACGACCAGTCTGGCCCCAAAGTCTGCCGAGGGATTCTGGGAGCCCATAGTATTTATGACCAGCCCTAGCTAACCTCTGCTACCCAAAACCCCTCAGAGGCTTCCCCCACGACCTCACCTACACACATCCAACACTAGACTTTACTGGGATTTGTTTTTGTTTTTTTTGTTTGCTTATTTGCTGACGATTAATCTAATACGTAGAATATCAGTACGCCAATGTTGTAGGTAGATCTGATACTTCATCTCTAATGAACAATTGTTTCAAATCTTCATGGTTACATTTTTTTAATAATTTGGGTTGAATATAATATTTTTGTTACAATGCCGAGTGGCTGTCCTCACACACACATGTGGCATACAGTCGTTGATGTATTGCTGCCGAAACTTTTCAGCATGTCCGTGTTTCGATGCTGCACATCTGGTTTCCTAATTTTCCTTCCCCCACTCCCTCTATGTCATGACACTGTTTTGTTTTTCTAAGACGGAGTGGGAGGGAGGTGAGATGGACAAGGGGAAATACCGATGAGTGATGCTTCTGAATCTAACATATCAACAGTCTCTTTCTCATCCCTTGTTTCTGTCTGTTGCAATGGGCATTATATAAATATATTCAGTTTATTCTAAAGTGTAATAATACTGATTTACAACCATCAAGATAACAGTTTATTCTTTGAGTTAATCCAATCTTAAAATAAAATGATGATTCAAGATTCAGTTTTAGTTTCAAAACAATGGCAATGTAACATTTGGAAATTATTCTTTAATATTACTTTTTTCTACATTTTAGGATAGTAAAATAAAACTCCCATCAGTTAAGTATGAAATGGCTGTACACAGATGACCAGAAATGCTAAACAAATCGAAACTATCCATATTTTAGCTTCCTCTGGACATTAATTCTATGGGATGCTTTTTAAACCGTATTATAAGAGTTGGCTGCTTTTTCTTTATTCTCTGATCTAATGTAGTCATTTAAAACCTTAAAGTCTTAAATAATAAAAATTATTAGGTTTGGTTTTGTAAAAAAATCATACACTCCTGGTCAAACGTTTGGAAGCGTTAAGATTATATAATGTTTATATAAAGTCTCTTCTGCACTTATTTGATCCAGTAAAAACAGTAATATTGCGAAATATTATTTTAAAATGTAATTTATTCCTGTGATCACAGCTGAATTTTCAGCATCGTCTTCAATGTCATATGATCCTTCAGAAATCATTCTAATATGATGATTTGCTGCTTGAGAAACATTAATGATTATTATAAACCGTGATACGTTACCATTAAAAAGTTTGGGGTATGAAATTTATACCTTTATCCAGCAATGATATATTAAATTGATCAAAAGTGACTGTAAAGAATGTTACAAAAAAAATTCTGCTGTTCTTTTGAACTATATATTCATCAAAGTATCATTAGAAATCAGCATATTAGAACGATTTCTGAAGGATCATGTGACACTGAAGACTGGAGTAATGATTCTGAAAATTCAGATTGTAATAATATTTCACAATATTACAGTTTTTTTGATCAAATAAATGCAGCCTTGATGAGTAGAAGAGACTTCAAACATTGTAATGATTCCAAACATTTGTATGTATGCATATTTTATTTTTCTCTACAGTTTAGTTCCAGCTCTGTTCCAACACACCAGCCTGTAACTTTCCAGAAATTCTGAAGACGTTCTCAAAACGTTATTTTGCCTCATTTTAAGTCCAGCTTGTCCAGAGTCTAGTAGTGTATGGTAGTGGGTTGTGGATTAACTCAACTGTAACTATATATTTGCCAGTATACAAGGTTTCTTTTTATATGGAACAATTCGACATAAACTACTTAAAGGGACAGAAATGAAGATATTTTAGTTGAAATCTGATGGCTCTGAAAGGCCTCCATTGGCACAATGGCACTTTACACTCTCAAGACCCTTAAAAGGCACTGAAGATGTCGTTACAAAGTCCATCTCACTACAGTGGTTCTAAAATAACTTTATGAATCGGCGAGAATAGTTTTTGTGCGCAAAAAAATCCTAAATAAAGACTTACATAGTGATGACGATTTCAAAACAAGGCATCATGAAGCTTCGAAGCGTTATGAATCAGTGAGTCGATTCAGCAGTTTGGATCGCCAAATTTCAGCAGTTTGGCGGTTTGACACCCGATCCGAATCATGATTCGACTCACTGATTCATAACGCTTCGAAGCTTCATGATGCCGTGTTTTGAAATCGTCATCACTATGTAAGTCGTTATTTAGGGTTTTTTTGCGCACAAAAACTATTCTCGCAGATTCATAAAGTTATTTTAGAACCACTGTAGTGAGATGGACTTTGTAACGACGCCTTTAGTGCCTTTTAAGGGTCTTGAGAGTGTAAAGTGCCATTGTGCCAATGGAGGCCTTTCAGAGCCATCAGATTTCAACTAAAATATCTTCATTTCTGTTCCGAAGATGAACGGAGGTCTTACGGGTGTCGAACGACATGAGGGTAATTAATTAATTACAGTATTTTCATTTTTGGGTGAACTAACCCTTTAAAGATGTGGTGAGTGCTTTCTGGTAACCGATTTCAAATCACCAAAACAAATACGCCCCTATTTTGAAAGCTCCGCCCCACATATACTTAACCCAGGCAGCGACTATGGTGGAATCTGCTGTGCCAGCCGGCCGAGGGTATGATGTCATCAATAAGTGAAAGCAATGTGTGTTACTATGGTAATCCAGGTCGAATGTTCAGTAAAAAAAGTCATCCCTTACATCCCAAAAACACAAACACAGTTCTCATGAACAACTCGATAGCACGAGCATGACAGTCCAACTAACCAACATATTACAATTATGACAAGATTAGAGGGTTATATCGATCACGAAAAGAGGAACCAAAGGAAACAAACATATTATGAGTATATTATCTTACTTTTCGGACACACTTTGGGATCTGACGCTTGAAACAGACTGTGAGGAGGTTTAGATGCTCCTGGCTTATCGGGTCTTTATCATCGCTGAAGTGAACGACAATACGATCGCAAATAGACAAGCGAGCAAACATGACACATGAGCATTTTCAAGCAAAAGCCAGCATATATTAGTTCTGTGAAACAAAACAAAACCAATGTTACTCGTCTATCGAGAAGAAATAAAGCAACCTCGGCCTTCACTCCTCGAGTTCTCTCCAGCGCTGGAAAGCTGATACTTCTTGCCTGATCGTAAGCCTTCTTTTTTTCCACAGACATCTTCCACATGTGTTTTTTATCTGCCATCTCTCTCTTTCTGTTGTTGCTAGGCTAATGTCCGTCCTGTGTCTTGTCTTTTGAATAATGATGTGCACTGAGCGCTCTCTTCTCCCCTTCATTAGTAGACACGCCCCTTACTGCTGATTGGCTATAAGTTTGTTTTGGTCCTCGCCCGAGACACTTTTCTAAAGCAGATTTGAAATAACACTTACCCCACCTTTAAAAACAACGAATAAGAGTTGATCTCATGGTAATTCGTATTTTACAAGGTGGCGAAAAAAAGCTGCAGGATTAGATAAACTGAATCGCAATTTTTAGTTTTTGTCTCAAATAGATCTTGATTCTCCCATGATTCTGAACATCATTTTCTAGAGGTTGTAACAAAATCTAAATTGCTTCAGTCTAGTTAAAATGATTAAAAAAGAAATCCGATAGAATGAATGATTCAATGACTCAAATACTTCACTTGATTCATTAACAGGATGAATCAGCATTTGTGAATGAATCTCTTGAATGAATGATTCAAAAACAAATACATTTTTAACAGTCACTTGTCGCCACCTACTGGTGTAACGATGTAATTGATACAATCTTTACATTTCATGCGTCAATGACTGTGATTTACTCTATTTTGATCGCTACCGTAGACATACATCAGTGTTTATATCCAAACTTTTATCCCAGTACTTCGGATATAATTTGAACATTTGTAACACGGAAGTAATGCTACTGTGTGGTTGAAAAGACTGTTTGAGAAGCCGTTTCATACATGACAACTGCTCTCTCTGCTTCATACGCAGTTTTAAATGTTCGCTGTGATCGGACTTGTCAAAGGTTTAATAGACAGTCCGATCGCTTTAGGAATGAGATTGCATGAGTGTTTGAAATGAGATCATGATCTTTTAACGATTAGCTAATCGTGTGGCTCTAGTGGCTAATTCGCACAAATTTGTATTGTTTGAATTGTAGGAATTTGTAAAAATTTTCAACAAAAAAAATTCACCAGGAAGGAGCACCCCAAACTCCGCCCCCTAAACTTATCAGTCACTGGGTTCTAAACAAATTGTTAGAAAAAAAGTATACGTGAGGTCGTGCGAATTAGCCACCTCGTAAATTGCTGTGAGATTGCATCGGTGAAGAAGACCCTACCCCAGTAAATCTAATTATCACAGCCGTGCAAAACTTACAATGTTATTATTAAACTTTTCCTTATGACACAACAGAGATGGAGGGATGTTGTGCTGAAGTTGCAAGGTTTTCCAGGAGTCCTAATTAATTATGCAAGATGGGTCTAATTATGATGCAGTGAATGGATGCATGGCAGAAGGTGCAAGGCAGCGAGGCTTAGAGATTTGCATGCTAAGTGGGTGGGGGAGTGACTAATGCATGTTAATGTGTGCTTGGCCGATGCGCTTTCATTTGCCGGCTTGCAGCTGTGCTCTATGATTTCATGAAGGACTAAAAAGTTTATCATAGTTAAAGTGAAAAGAATGGTACATGGAGCATGAAACGGCACACAAGCCCATTACAAGTGTGTTGTAAGATACTATAAGACAGAGGGAGAGAGTTGGAGGACAGTGGTTCAGATGCAGTGTTTATGGAGTGTTTTGTTTAAAAAAAAAAAAAGAAGTCTAGATCAAGTGGTAAAACTTTAGGCAACTAGGAGCGGGGCACAACCTAACTCTTTTTGACTTAATCAGTTTGTGTAAATCCACTTGGGGTTCAGAGTATTTATTTTCCCGCACATTAATTTGCACAATTATGTGGTTTTGTTTCATTAATACAGTGTATACTTTTTTCTTGATTTAAAATATACGAATTTGAGTTTGACAACAAACACATCGCTAAATACAGTTAAACAACATAATAATAATTAGTCATTTCTGAACATTGACTCAGTAATTATTCACCTTTTTCTCATGGTTTCTCAATAGAATTCATAAAAGTATTTCTAATTTCTAAAAGTGTAGTTCTAATAGGGGCTCATTGTAACGCAGTGTGACAACATGCCCCACCTGCTCAATTGGGATTTAACCCCGGCTCGTGTCCTCTGCTGTTCTCAACTGTTCTCAATCTCAACTGTTAAATAACAGATATACACTCTAAAAAAAAAGGCTCGTAATCATAGGGGAACCTTTTTTAGTGCTATATAGCACCAATTTTGGTGCTTCAGTGGTTCTTCAGCGGTTCTTCAGAGGTGCTATATAGCACCTTAGTCAAAGAACCGGTGAAGAACCTCTGAAGAACCGCTGAAGAACCACTGAAGAACCACTGAAGCACCAAAATTGGTGCTATATAGCACTAAAAAAGGTTCCCCTATGATTACGGGCCAAGAACCATTTTTGGTGCAATATAGAACCTTTTTTTTTTTAGAGTGTAAGATTAAAATAATATCAGATTTGTCTTATTTTAAATAAACACAAAAACAGAAATGAAAAATAAACTTAAGTGAGAAATTTACTTTTGCTATGGTTAAATAAATGTTCAGTAATATCTTCCAGAGATTTTTTAATTTTGGTACAATTCTTTCTCTAAATAATGCTGATATGGCAAAATACACTAAGTTTCGTCATCCTGGCATGTGTGGAAAGTGTTAAACCATGTGTGTTACAACTAACCCTGAGTTAGGTTGTGCCCCGCTCTCAACTGTATCCACATGTTTTTTTGGGTCAATGCAACAAAACTGCTATTTTTTTGTAGGCTGTTATTCCTTATTAAACAGACCAGCCTTGCCAAATCGATTATGGAATGAAAATTTTGCATGCATGCAGGGGCATAAAAGTAGGGAATTTATACTTGAAAAGATGGGTTCTGTGTCAAAACATTTTCCAGCCGGCAACACAAGCAAATGAAGAGAATAGATCTGCTTCATGATGACCTGTGAAACATGTACTTTGTACTTTGGAGGTCTTAATGAGTTTAAATAAAATAATGAAGTGCAATTTGTAATTTACACCTCTGAACACATGTCCATCATCTCTCAAATAACACATTTGTCACTTGGACCCATGATGTCTTTGTTTTTGGATTTAAACCTCATGTTCCAGTCACTTTTACATGGAGAGGATTGCCCTTTTCGGAGTGTCTATTTACTCTAAGTGCAAATTGCCTGCCTTGTTGGCAGAGACTATTTACACTAACTCCGCCCACTGACGTCTGGTTGGGCCAGACAAAATTACGGAAGACACTGGATTAACTACAGCAGCACTAGTGTAGGGGTAAGGTGCATGGCACAAAGTTTTGATGTAAAAGTTTCGAGGTTTGAATCTGCCTTTTGCCGAACTCACTCTACTCCCTTTTCCCATCACATATCAGATCAGAAAGGTATTTATTTTCAATCAAAATTAAGAAAATATTCGAAAAGTGGAAATAAAGTGTTTAGGGTCATGTGTAGGGAGGGCTTTATTGTCCCAATAAGGCAGCATCCATTTAATAATTTTAACCATTTACACTCTATTGTATTATTGCATACATAGTATCTGCTACTATTTATAAGTATAAATAGCATCTAACTACTATTTACACTTATTGCAAAGAAAATTATGCTATTTTTACGTAGTGTAAATAGAATCATTGCTACTTGCACTTAAGAATCTATTGCTGTTTAAACTTAATGTAAATAGCATCTATTGCTAGGCAAATATGCTATTTTCACTTGCAAATAACCACTGCTCTTCTCTTTTTCTTTGCTCACACAGTGTATAACAACTTCCCGAAACATTTTTGATATTTTTTTTTACACTTGTGGTGTTCCGGGTCAAAAATGACCTGCTTGCGAAAAAAACGCTTATGAATGTTATTACCAAAAATTAGACTCAGCTAGTTTTTTTGGTTTTTCAATGTGCACATGCTTTGTATTTATTTTTGGAACTGATTGATCGTCATTGATCATCATTGATCTGAGCTTATACACCCCAGTTTTTGAATTAAAAAAAAATCACCTCAAAAAGATCAATAAGTTCTGAATATAAATGTTGTATTTCTGTCAATTCTACAAAAAGTGTGGGATGGTAGAGTGAGACAGATAATTCGTTTTATGCTTTGCACTGACTTTACATTTGAGTACAAAATATGTATAATAGAAAATTAAACAAAGATGTCTTTAAAATGAAACACTGAAATGTATTAATGTTACCATGAACTGCGCAGGCCCAACATCCAATATCCAAAATGATTGAGTGTTTGATTTCGAAATGTCTCTTTAATTTATCTGGCTACTTAAATTGCAGTCAATAATTTAGCACACAAAACACAATAAGGTCAACACAAACCATGTTTAATGACTGCAAATTAACCTATGTCTAGTTTCTTGCATGATTTATTAATGTTTTTTGACGATGAGGGCATGTCACTTCAGTTCATGTTGGCATCTGTATATTTTGGCTTCTTTTCCAGGTGACAGATGAGGTTTTATTGAAAGTATGTACGACTATTGTCAACAACAAAACATATGGGGAGTGTTTTCTCCTCCATTTTAAAAGTGGATACACCTATTTTATATTTATTTATTTCGAAGAAAGCTACTAATAGTGGCAGGCCATACCATGAAGTCCATCAGTAATCCTCCTCTTCTAGCTTGAATTTACGGCTTGGTTGTCTTTTGTTTCCCACAGATTTTTCTTGAAGTTTTTCCTAAAGTGCAATCAAAATTGTTTGAAAACAGCAGGAAACCCCCGAGACATGAGGCGATTTCAGGTATGGATCATTTATATGTAAATTCCTATTGGTAGAGTTTATACTTTTCTCTACACTAGTCATCATCTTTGTTTTATTTCCAGTAAAATAACATCCTTATATATATATATATATATATATATATATATATATATATATATATATATATATATATATATATATATATATATATATATATATATATATATATATATATATTTATTACAAGGACATTTGCACAGGATACAGTATTAGGATTTGACAGAAAATGTATGTTGAATGTAAGATTGTTTAACAATTGACAAAAGTCTGCAAATCGAAGAACACATCCTCTGAAAAATGTCTTGTTTTAAGGATATTTATACTGGAAAATAAGACAAATATACCGATTTAAGAATAGGTTTTGTTTGCAGTGTAGTGGTGGATAAACTGAGATTGTGAGTTTGAGCTTAATATCTCATGAGAAAAATCAGGAAAGTAGTAGAAGCAGGGATCATCAGGAAGGTGCTTCAGGAAGTTGTCAAGATTTGAGTGATGGGCTCCAGATGGGGGAGGTCAGGCTCCGTGACCCAGGAAGTGCTCACTGGGGACCCTCCTGCTTTACTTCCTCCCACTTGTCTTTCACTACTGGAGCCGCTATCTGACATTTCATCCCTCACTCTTCATTTCCCTGCTGTCCTTCCTTATACATTTCTGTGCATTACCGTTTTTTTGTAGTGAGACTTGTTTTGCCGCGACCCTCTTATCTATTCTTCTTATGGGTTGCCATGTTGCTTTCTCGTCTTCAACTCTACAATTTTTTTGCACAATATATCGAAATTACATCCAAAAAACATCGCAATATGGCTTTGTGCGATTGTCAAGTTGTGCAGACTGCTAATTAATTAAAAATATAAAAGGGCTACTGGTTATAAAGTGAAGCATTTATACACCTGATATCATGAGCTGCATGCGTGTAAATGAACACCGTGCTGAACTTCACTCTGAAACTAGCAGCGCATGTTTTTGTTTGCCAGCAACAAGAAATGAAGATGTAAATATTAGTATTATTATATAACATTAAAATAAACTCAGGTATTCACTTTATTTTAAGGTGACATAGTTACACGTTACTATGTGTACTTACTATAGTAATAACAGTAAATTATGCATAATTACAAGAAACTAACCCTAAACTAACCTTAACTGTAACTCTAAAGTATAATCAATATTATTCAGTACTTATCTGAGTAAGTACAATGTAACTATGTCACCTTTAAATAAAGGGTTACACTTTATTTAAAGGTGTCATTATTACAGTGTAATTATATATTTCAGTACTGAGTAATAGTAAGTAACTATATGTACTATGATTAGGATTTGGTTTAGTTACTTGTATAATGTGTTATGTGTTGCATAATTTACTGTTATTACTATTGTAACTACATGTAACGTATAACAATGACACTGTAAAATAAAGTGTTACCAATATTTTTATTTTTTATTAAAAATCACAATAAAATCATAATTATTATTTTATATTAATTTTGTAAAAAAAAAAAAAAAAAAACAGTGGGAATGCGGCCTATGAAAACTAATAATTACAAAGAAATGGCAATTAACACATTGAATTAAACATGACATTTTGAAGTAGGAAGACTGAAATACTATTTTATTTTTTTACTCCCATTATCGTTTTTTTGCAACTGCAACTTCAAAAGATAATTTATTACAGTGTAGCTTTTCTGAAAACGTTTAGCCCTAAAATTATTTTTACATTTAGTCTTTTGAGGAAATTGTATTTTTTATATTCTAAACAGATGCACTTCCCACTCACAGAACGAGTCATTCTTTCCAAATACAGTGATTCAAGTCTTCTGGTGAACATTCCTGTATCTTTTTGAAACCTCATTAGAAATCAAAATTTTATTTTTTGGGCACATAGTATTCACTCCATAATTTAAAAATTAAGACTGAGATTTGGATACTGTTGTCTAGAGATAAAGAGAAAAATAGAGAAGGAGAAAAATCTGGAGCAAACATGGGGGAATAAAAGAGTAAGAGTGTAGATTATAGGGAGAAGAATACAGGAGAACATGAAAAAGGAAGAGAGGGAAAATAACAACTCATTTCAACAATAAAGAGAGGGATGCGAGAGGACTGCAATATTCTATAATTGCTAAAACTATGGATTTTAAATCCGCGACAATAGCCGTTTCTAAAGATAACATTGCAAGGAAATAATTGATCATTTGTTTTTCAATTGGCATGACAGTTTTTATGCACTACATTAAGCTCCTGTCTTTCTTTGTGTTCCAAACAGGTGGTTCTGTCCACCACGGTCAGCGTGGACGGTCCTGTACTAGCCATTTCTGATAATATGTTTGTGCACAACAACTCCAAACACGGACGTCGCTCTCGCAGAATGGATTCAAACGAGGCGGTGGAGACTAGCATGGAATACGGTGAGATTTAGAGGAAAGGCCATTGAGAAAAAGCAAAGGGAGGGAGTTTTTAAACCATGAAGTCAGAAGGGAAGCAAGACAGAGTATCTATGGTCACTTGGGACTTACTGGGGGACATTTATTAGACCATGCATAGTAATATATGGCATATTTTCATTCTCTCTCCCCTACAGCTACTCCCTGTATCAAAGCCATCAGCCCTAGTGAAGGTTGGACTACCGGCGGGGCTATGGTCATTGTGATTGGGGAAAACTTCTTTGACGGTCTGCAAGTGGTGTTTGGGAGCATGCTAGTGTGGAGCGAGGTATATATATATATATATGTGTATCGACGCAAGCTTTGACTTCTAATGAGGAATGAGTACCAAGAATCTGTAACAAAACTTTTCTGTCATTATTCGTGCAGTTGATCACTCCTCATGCGATCCGAGTTCAAACTCCTCCTCGACACATTCCAGGGGTTGTAGAAGTTACGCTGTCTTACAAATCGAAGCAGTTCTGTAAAGGAGCTCCAGGACGCTTCATTTATACAGGTAAATACATACTCGGATATCCACACTCATGCAGAATCGCAAATTGCAAGTGTATTGTGTTGAACAAGTGGTTCCCAACCCTGTTCCTGGAGCCCCCACTCCAAAAACACTGATGCACCAATTTCAAATCTCGAAATCGCCGCCTAAACCCTCAATCACTATTCCCTACGTTAGTCCACTAATACAGTGAATGAAAACGAGTGAGAGAATTCGGACAGCCGTGTAGTACTGTTGTATTTTTTGAAGGTCTTGGTCTTGTCTCGGTCTCGACTGCATTTCTCCTCGGCCTTGTCTTGGTCTCGGACTTAGAGGACTCGGGATTTTATCTCAAGACCAGTCAAGACCGCAACTGCAAATTGCCGGTGCATTGTCTAATTTAACATCATTAATGTGATTTGATGTAAAACTTACTGCTTAAAATGCAATCAATAACTTCTTTGTAATGTGATTTATTTTGTTACTGTGCTGCCGGGTTCAGAATCAATGCAGCATTGTCTCAAAAATGCCCAAAATTTATATAAATGCCCATCAAATTCTGTGATTTAGTTTTTTTGATATAACATAGAATATAATTAAGCAATATCGCAAGAGCAAGAGAGCTGTTTTCATGAATATAAGCGTGATTGCAAATTATATTGATTTATACAAAAGTTCAATAAACAAGAAGTTAATATTAAATGACATTTTAAACTGTGTCTTTGCTAATTCTGCAACGTTTCGTTCTTAGATGAATCGGCTGCTTTGAACAAATCGGTTGAATAAAGGATTCTGTGACTGTTAAATAATGTTAACGTTTTAATGTTAAATTAATCTGAACATTATTTATGCTGGTGTAATTATACACCAATTCAGATGCAACTTCTGTGCCATGAATTTTATTGTAAGTGATTTGATTTGTAACAGCGTTATAGTGTCTTACTATTATAATTGTATTTATTCATTAAATATAAGACATTTCTCAGACAGTAGATATGGATCTTTTAGATGAATTTAAGGAGTGCTGGTCTGGTCTCAGTCTTGACTCGGTCTCGCCCTGTCTTGGTCTTGTCTTGGTCTCAACCCCACAAAGTCTTGGTCTTGTCTTTGTCTCGGCACACACTGGTCTTGGTCTCGGTTTAGGTGGTCTTCTTGACAACAACACTACCGTTGTGTGTACATCGGCTGTACACTCGTTATTGCGGTGCAATGTGGGATAGAATGAGTGCACTCAATAATGTCCACTATGGTTTCGGACACCACTACAAATGGCTGTCCCCTCAAATAATGCCCTATTTGAGGGTTTAGGGGGCGATTTCAGATTCAGCCTACTAATGAGCTGATGACCTGAATAAGGTATGCTTGATTAGGGTGACATACAAGTTCTGCATTCCAATTCACCTACTTACATTATGCCTAAAAAGAAGGTACTGTTTTTGTGAAGAAAAAGTACTTTTGAGTGTGTATCAGAATAGTAGGCAAGCTGTGGGACATACTACTTCATCATAATTGCGTCTTTACTGGACCATTCTATCGCTAAGTCACATGCATCCTGTCACCGTTTAAACTGCCCTGTCAATCATCTTGTTAATGTTAAAATCCCCCACATTCAATTGAATCTAATTTCCTATCGAATCTCAGAGAAATGTTGTAGCACGTTGATCTGCCAGTCGTGGGTCTTTCGTGTTGAGATCTCTCCTCATGTGTTTGCATAATGATGCATTTAAAAGTTGTATCTTTATAAAAGTTAACAATATAAAATATTATGTGGATAGCATTGAATAAATATAATTCAGCGTCAGGTTAGATGCTGATTATTAATCACTCAAACCCCTTTATCTAAACCTCTCTACTTAACCATTGGACTTGCACAACCGCCACAAAATGTTTTTATCCACGTTCGTAGTTCTAATCAAATCCTCGTCCAACACGCAATGGGGTGTGGGCAATATTAGCCGTTAGAGTGTGCACAGATCTGCACTTCGGATTGTATCCGGAAAAAGTAGACCATCCGGGTATCTTTAGAAACCCTCATTTCAACATACTACGGTTTGGGACACACTAATTCTCATTTTGAATATTATTTAGGATGGATAGTGTGTGAATTGGGATGCAGCAAAAATGTGTAGTGTTGGGGGTCAAGGAACAGGGTTGGGAACCACTGTGTTAAATTACTTTCTTTCATTGTTTGAAGTGCAGCGATAACTAGAAGTCATTTGTAGATTGACTTCCTCAAGAGTGAATCTTTGGCACGCTTAGTAAACGAATACATTGTCACGCTTATTTAAGGGACCCAACATGTCATCTTCTGGCTTATCCAATAAAAGTTGTGTGTGAAACAAACTGTTTGGCTGGACATTGGAGTATTTGGGAAGCCTGTTTGGAAACAATCATGGTAACACTATTTCGACCGTCCACTTTAGTAATTCTACTAACTATAAGTAACTTTGCAACTACATGTCAACTAGCAGTCATTAGAGTATTAGTAGACTGTCTGTTTAATATCTGCTAACACTTTATTTTGATGCTCCACAACACACATTCTACTGACTATAAGTATATAAGAGTCAACTTATTCTAACCCTAACCTAACAGTCTACTAATACTCTAATGAGAGTTAGCTAACATGTAGTTGCAAAGTTACTTATAGTTAGTAGAATGACTAAAGTGGACCATTGAATTAAAGTGTAACCACAATAATTTGCCATTAGTGAGGAAGAAATGACATGCTTCACCTTTTAACAAATTTATGATAATATCACGTAGGACAAGAGTGGTTATGGATTCATACATAAATCCCTTACCTGATTCCTTTTCATTAACGACATACTATGGGATTTATTCAGATATAGGAATATGTGGAGGGGTATTTTAAAGTAAATAATGGATTCTCACTAAGTATGGTTATCTCTAGCGCTGAATGAGCCAACTATTGACTACGGCTTCCAGAGACTTCAAAAGCTGATCCCTCGCCATCCTGGTGACCCCGACAAATTGGCAAAGGTTAGTAAATAGTATAATACTGATGTGTGTATATATATATATAACTTATACACATATATAATACACAAACAGACCCACAGATATGTCGTGTTCATCTATTCTCTTTGAAACTGATTTTCTATATTTTAGGAAATGTTACTTAAAAGAGCAGCAGACGTTGTTGAATCACTCTATGGAAATACCAACAGCAATCAGGTAACCACTGAAATATATGTGCAGTACATACGTATATGTGACATGGGAAGCAAATACTGAGTGTTTTGAAGACATACATAGGGGTCCAAATGCCTGAGATCACTAGTGAACATGCTTCTATTTTGTTGCAAATTACATTATCAGCAAAGAATTTGGGGTAAAATGGAACTGAAAAATTTCAGAGGTCAATCCATATGTCAAGATCCATATTATCCAGCATAATTTGAAAATGTTGCACTTCATGTGTACTTCAATGGAAGTAAGGAAATGTAACAAATCTGCTTATTTGATTAGCAAAGTTTTAAATCTCAGATTTTCAATGTGGTCTCAGGCTTTTGGAACATTAGAAATAATATACGTACATCTAGAAGAAATGCATGTTCATAGCTACAAATTTATGGTTTTTCAAAATGAGGAAAAACAATGGCACACAGCAAAGCTTACCTGTCCAATTTATTTACTGACTCTTTTGTAACTTTTGTCAGATCAAACACATCATCTTTTCCTTTTTTTCAGTATTACAAGTGAGTGAAGTTTACCATCATGTCATAAAATATAAAGGAACATAAAAATAATTTTAAAAAATCCATACAATTGTCCATTTTGTCCACAATGTCCATTCCATCTGTCTTTATTGATGAATATAAAATCACAAAAATGGTTTTGTATCATAATACTGGTTCAGGCCTTTTGGGGTCTTTCTCATGTCAAGTTAAGTCACCTTTATTTTTATAGTGCTTTATACAACACAAATTATATAAAGTTGTATAAAGTAACAGAATTAAATATAGCTACAAGCAGCCATTAAGGAGCCAAGCACAAAGAAGGCAAGACAAGTCATGACTGTGGCTGCGAGCATCAGACTGAGCAATGCTGCAACAATAAGCAATTAAAAGCCTATTAAGATGATTTTAGGCAAAATGCCTGAAAAATCAAATACAATGACTAGTAATGTGATTTAATGGTTTATAACTATCGACCAATAGGTAGCGCTGTTACAAATCTGATGTGATGTGGTCAGAGTAAGGTGAAAATGATACATACAAAGTTTGTTTTTGTCAGAGATACTGCCTCAGAGTTGTTTTTGGCATCATGCCTCAATTTTGTTGATGCGGTATACGAAAATCTATCGACAGGAAATCCATAAATTTTGTCAGCAAAGTCTTAAGATGATCTGACTGAAACTTGGTGAAAATCGGACAAACGGTCTAAGATGAGTCCGAAAAAGTAGTTTTTGAAAGAAAATCAAAATGGCGGACAGGAAGTTTGGCTGACTATGTCAAAATTGGTGTCTACTGTATATTGTCGGCATGACCCAAGGAATCTATTATACCAGTCATTACAATAGGCTAATTTAATCAAAAGTTATTCGCCTTTTTGGAAATTTCATTATAGGTGAAACAAGGTGAAACTTTTTGAGTACTGTCAGGGCATGGTGCCAAAGACACATACCGAGTTTCGTAACAATATGCCAATGCGTTCGTAAAATATAGCATTTTACGCCAAAATTCTAAATGGCCGACAAATCTAAAGAGACCAGTTTTGTGATTTTTGGTCAAAGCATTCAGAAGTCATAAGCCATTTTTCATATCTCCTTACCACAAGGTGGCACTAAGCCAAAACTGTGCAGGTAGCGTCGGGTCATGGTTGTCATATCACACACCAAGTTTGGTCAGAATACGCTAATGCGTTGCGGAGATCTAGCCTCATGTACATTTTGGCGAATTCGTTTGCACGTTTTTCGGGAACGGTTTTGACGAACTTGAATTCCATTTTTTGTCGGCCGGGTCTGAAGAGGTACATTTTTCGTGAAAATTGGAGCAATGGCCTAGGAGGAGTTTTTTTCTGAAAATTAAAAATGGCGGGAAATGACATCATAGTATTACGTATATGAGAATGGCAACGGATATTACGCACCTTCGGTGCTTGGCCCCTAATGACGCAAACTTCAAGTTTAAATTCTGCAAGAATGTATTATATTATATAGAATTTATATTTATATTAAATAAATAGCAAGATAATAATGTCATTAATCGGCTCAATTCAATTAAATTACTGTGTAAAATTCAATCATTATGAAAATTTTAATTCAGCTATATTCCTTGATCAATTCCTACAGTTCCTTAGTGAAGACAGAATTATTTACTTCCTTAAAAGGTGCACTTACAAGGCTGTGTTGTGATTTCAAATGCAGCTTCTGTGCTGAGCAATCCTTATTTTTTAAAGATCTTTGTGCCAGGTTTTTATAAAAAAAAATGAATTTTTCATGTTTATTTGATCTGATGAAAACCTTTTTCGGGTCAGTAAATTGGAACGGTTGGCAGTGTGCCAGTGTGCCAGTGTTTTGTTTTTCATTTGTCTCAGATGTTGGACCACACTGCATGTGATGAGTGATTGTAAGCTGAATTGATTTCTCCTGTTCATATCGAGAGAAATGAAGTGATGTCACCTAATTGGTTTTCCTGTTGTGTAGTGCCGTGAATCAAAACCTTTCTTTGATATTCTGCTGTTGCAGGACATGTTGCTGAAACGGGCTGCAGACATAGCCGAGGCTCTGTACAGCGTGCCACGACCTCACAGTCAGCTGCAGGCCATGCCCAGTTCCCCTGTCCATGGCAGTGTCATGGGCCTCAGCTCTTATCCCACCCAGCTGGGCGTAAGCATTGGAGAACCTGGGCAAAACAGCAACCAAGGTTAGGACCTTAAGATTCAGTCTTACCCTAAGATTCAGTCTTATTCATTGTTATAGATGAACTACATGTCAATAAACCTCATCTCAGCACATTTATAGAGCAGTGATTACATATTTTTGTAGGCCAACCTGGAAGTTATCATCACACTGGTTCCCCCGACAAAAACCTGATAGGATTTATCCATATGCTTTTTAATTATCACAAAAAATAAGCTGCTTGCACGTCAACGATGCTTGCACGTTAGATAATTTTAACAAATTAACTTTTATGAATTTTGAAGACTAAATACAATCATCAGAAATAAAAAGCTAAACATGGGCTATAATCGAGCTAAACCATAGTCGCTCGACTTTGACATCATCACCACAATTTCCGTCTTTATTTAGCCCTTGCGTGGTGGTCATAAATGCCTTTTTTTTTTTTGGTTACACTTTATTTGGTGAAACCCTTCATTTTAAGGTATCCGTGGTACAGTGTATTTATACAATTAAGTACTGAGTAATAAAAATGAACTACATGTACTTACTATGGGATTAGGATTAGGGTTTGGTTTAGGGTTAATTGCATGTAATTATGCATAATTTGTAGTTATTACTACAGTAACTACATGCAATGTAACAAAGAAACGTTAAAATAAAATGTTACCTTTTTATTTCAATGAAATTAATGCACTATACACTCACCTAAAGGATTATTAGGAACACCATACTAATACTGTGTTTGACCACCTTTCGCCTTCAGAACTGCCTTAATTCCACGTGGCATTGATTCAACAAGGTGCTGAAAGCATTCTTTAGAAATGTTGGCCCATATTGATAGGATAGCATCTTGCAGTTGATGGAGATTTGTGGGATGCACATCCAGGACACGAAACTCCCGTTCCACCACATCCCAAAGATGCTCTATTGGGTTGAGATCTGGTGACTGTGGGGGCCATTTTAGTACAGAAAACTCATTGTCATGTTCAAGAACCAATTTGAAATGATTCGAGCTTTGTGACATGGTGCATTATCCTGCTGGAAGTAGCCATCAGAGGATGGGGACATGGTGGTCGTAAAGGGTTGGACATGGTCAGAAACAATGCTCAGGTAGGCCGTGGCATTTAAATGATGCCCAATTGGCACTAAGGGGCCTAAAGTGTGCCAAGAAAACATCCCCCACACCATTACACCACCACCACCAGCCTGCACAGTGGTAACAAGGCATGATGGATCCATGTTCTCATTCTGTTTACGCCAAATTCTGACTCTACCATCTGAATGTCTCAACAGAAATCGAGACTCATCAGACCAGGACACATTTTTCCAGTCTTCAACTGTCCAATTTTGGTGAGCTTGTGCAAATTGTAGCCTCTTTTTCCTATTTGTAGTGGAGATGAGTGGTACCCGGTGGGGTCTTCTGCTGTTGTAGCCCATCCGCCTCAAGGTTGTGCGTGTTGTGGCTTCACAAATGCTTTGCTGCATACCTCGGTTGTAACGAGTGGTTATTTCAGTCAAAGTTGCTCTTCTATCAGCTTGAATCAGTCGGCCCATTCTCCTTTGACCTCTAGCATCAACAAGGCATTTTCGCCCACAGGACTGCCGCATACTGGATGTTTTTCCCTTTTCACACCATTCTTTGTAAACCCTAGAAATGGTTGTGCGTGAAAATCTCAGTAACTGAGCAGATTGTGAAATACTCAGCCGGCCCGACTGGCACCAACAACCATGCCACACTCAAAATTGCTTAAATCACCTTTCTTTCCCATTCTGACATTCAGTTTGGAGTTCAGGAGATTGTCTTGACCAGGACCACACCTGTGATTTGTTGATTAGATAATTGCATTAATGATAAATTAAACTGGTGATCCTAATAATCCTTTAGGTGAGTGTATTTCAGTTCAATAATGTTTTATCTAACATTTTGTATTTTTAGGGGATTTTATGGTATTATAATCCATTTCACTATTTGAGCATATACCTGAGATTTCCAACTTCAACTGTCGTAAATATTGAATGTTTTAGAGCACAGTTAGGTCTCTTTTTAACGATGACACTTGGCAGAATGTTGCTGAAGTGAGAACTTGTGAGAAAGTTAATTTCAAAAAAAGTTATGGAAGTTTATTGTTATGAAAAATTCACAAAACTACTATTTCGTAATGCCATAAATCTAAAGAAGTTGTGTTCCAAATTCGAGGTTGATGTCTCAAAATGTTAACTTTCAGTAAGATTTGGTTTAGGTGCAGTACTAAATGTTTCCACTAGATGAAATTCGTTTCCCATTCATTTCCAAAGTTGATTTTTTTTTTTTCAGGACCATTTAACCTTTTTGAATCATGTCCTTATTTTTAGGCCCAATCCCAATTCTATTTTATACCCCTTCCCCTACCCCTACCCCTGAAAATATTCCCCAAAGAAATGGGACACAACTAGCCTACTATACCATTACACGTCATCACACGTCATCATACCCCATTTCTTTTATTAGTGTCCTGTAACATTTAACCAGAATGAACAGCAATGAAGTGCGTAGGCTATATCTAACAGAATAGCGTAGGCTATTCACTTATGAATATTTTAATTCCATTTCTGTGTAAAGCACTTTGAATTGCCACTGTGTTTGAAATGTGCGATACAAATAAACTTGCCTTGCCTTGCGCGAGCACGTTTAACAAATTACTCACTCCCAAAAGAGTTTTGTGCTGCATTTGGACTTAATAAAACTTTTCCATCGGGCCAAACTGTTCTCTTTGTTCATTAACCATTCCATTCCGTGCGGATCCGAACCGGCCGGTACGGATATGGTTTCGTTATCTACTGTGGTGCTGTGATAATGTTCATATGTTATACGTCAAGTCAGTCGTTGCCTTGGTAACGATGTAATTTTTTTTAACTATTATTAATATGTGTTCAAATCACTCAAATAGTGCGTTTAGCAAGCTACGGAGAAACTGGCAGCCAGGCGACACGCAAGTGATCGATCCCGAGTGGCCACATACACACATTCTAGTCGGTGGAGGGAAACTCCTCATACCCCTTCGTTCGAAGGGCTATCTGGCCCTTCCCCTTACCCCTACCACTCCAGCCAAAAGAGAATCGAGGGGTAGAGGAAAGGGAAGGGCTAAGGGGTAGAAATAGGATTGGGCCTTAGTGTGTGTTCACATAGCAAGTGCCAAAACCTTTAGCAAATTGTCGTACAATTCCGATGAAGTAAAATATTCTAAAAAGAAATGACCGTACAGCATTTTGCAAGAGCTTGTTTATTGTTTGTTGATTGATTGAGTAAAGTATTGTGATTTCTCTCGCTTTTATTCAAGGATACACTCGCAGTCTGTCACCACGTGGCTACCCATCAGCATCGACCCCTCAGCAGTCAGGTTATGGATCCAATGGGGGCATGAGTTACGGGGCAGTTCCCATGAGTAGTCTGGGTGTTTCAGGGTCACCTGGCTTTAACAGCGCCTCCCCAAACAGCTCTCCCTATGCTAGTGAGTTTCCATGTTGATGTCTTCTACTCCCGTTTAATCTTTTTTATGAATAGGATTTATTATTTTTAATAATGCTCCTGCTGGAAATTGTGAATTTAGACATTCAGATAAAATGTTGGTTTAATCGAAGCACCTTTTTTTTCTTCCAGTCATGCCATCTAGCCCCACTGTACCAGGCTCCAGTTCCTCATCCTCCCTTTTGCCCTTCTCATCTTTCCCGTCCTCTAACAAACAAAAAAGTGCCTTTGCTCCAGTCCTGAGACCACAGGGTTCACCGTCACCTGTTTGCCAATCTTCAGGAGGCTTTAGAGGTATAACTTCTGTCATGAAACCAAATGAACAGATCTGCTTTTTAAGTTGTACAAAAATGTTTTTTTTCCCAAGGTACACTCCTAAAAATTAAGGGTCTATTCTGTCCCCTACTCTGAAGTAGGAGGTAAATTGTTCCCAGTTCCTGCGGTGTGAAAGCCCTCAATGGCCTTGGCATCAATGGTTCCATGAAGAACATTTGAACATCCTTGGAACCTTTTCATTGCTCAAATGGTCCTTCATAGTGGAACTCTAAGCAAAAAATGGTTCTTCTAAGAACAGATCTTTGAAAGGTTCTTATAGGGGAACCAGGGCAAGATTTACTTCCTATTGTGTTGTGACATAGGCTAAATACATTTTCGGGCACCCCCAAACCCCGCTCCAGATCTTTGCACGACCAAATCTGCTACATTTCAGGAAATTGAAAAAATGCTGTAGGCCTATTTACTAGAGTATAAACTAGGGACACTGTGTTGTCGAACTTGATTTAGTGGCTTTATATATTATTATATACTTGTTATATACTTATTATTATATATTATGTGTCATTATATTACGGTATTAATATTTTACCAAAATCAAGCTCAAATGAAGTTATGAAGTTTTTGATCAGCGAATGTTGTTTTTTCCATAATTAGAACGACCGAAGTAACCCAGCTTACAACTTTTAGTCAGGAAAGTTTTCGATACGGAAATAGAATGTTTTTTTTAGGTTTGTGGAATGTTGCCCTAACCTTCCTGTAACGTTCCCTTAACGTTATATTAACGTTCTATTTCCATTTAACCTCTTACGCTCTGGGACCATTTTTGGGACCATATCGCCTGGATTTGGCCCACCCAAATTGAAAAGCTTCCCATACCCACTTACAGTGGTCTCTAAATACACAATTTGGTATCATTTTAAAGGAAACCCTTTGAAGTTTCATAAACCATGTTAAACATGTGATCAAAAAAAGTGATAAGCATGTAAGTATATGTTGTCTGAGCTTTAATCCCCCCCCCCCCCTAAAAAAAATGGCGCTTTTTGATTTTTTGGTTATAAATTCAGTTTTGAAAGTGTGTAACTCAGGCTCTGTGTGCTCTAGCACCCCTCAGACAGTTTGGGCTGTTTCCACCAGATTCCAGAAAATACTGGAAAAAATAATTTTGTCTGGATGATGATGTAAACAAGATTTATTCAAATGGATCTGAAGGAATGGATTGGAATAGATCTGTCTCCAGAAAGTAGAGACTCTAAGCTTTCAAATGGTACCACACATGAGGTCAGAGCTCCTCCACAGACATTTAAAATTTAAAGTATACTTGATGATGTCATTCCGGACCCTGTATAGGGTCCGCAGAGTTGAAGTGGTTAATACTTCTCATTGGTTAAATATTTGCAAAACCCACAGACATGATGTAACAGGTGACCAATAGTAATGATTTATGAAAAAATATGAAATATGGAGATACAAGGTTTCTGCCTGACAGCGGCGATATTTGATTAATTTAGAAAGTAATTGTCTCACAGAGTTTTAGCATTAGAGTAAAATAATAATAATGAAGAAAAAATCTCCTTGTTGTAATTGGTTCCTTCTGGATGTGCGAGCATAGGCACGTGTCTAGAATGCCTATGCATAAATCCGGTGTTGTGCTGCATTCTGTGACCCTAGTAGGCGCTGTAGTGAATAAATGGTGCATATTCCAGTAAATTAAAGTAAATCACCTTGCATGATTCAATGAAATACTCTTCTCCTATAGATTTTGCGTTTGAAAGGGAAACTCCTACAAATGCAATAAGGTCAGCCGCAAAAATAACCCTGTCCACGCCTGTTGTGTTGTAGTACTCAAGATAAGACCGGACATTTTTTGAAGGTCTTTAAAGTAAAATATCTAGCTTCCGCCAGCCCGACTTCCATATTCAACTTAAGAAAAAAGCATAACTGCGAGATGTATGATGTCGGACGTAGCATAAGCGTTTTGAACTCCGGGAGGCGGGAGGAAAGTTACACTTTCTATTCAAAATGTTTCTTTTACAACGTTAATCTTAACATTATTTATGCATGTGTAATTGTACCAATTCTGTGCCACCTCTGCCCTGCCTTGGTCTTGGTCTCAACCCCACAAAGTCTTGGTCTAGGCAACAAACACTACACGCCTTTAGTAAATCCTGACAGTAGTTTTTAATGGCGAAAGAGGGTTTGTACTGGCACAAGCTGTTAGTAAATCTAACCCTAAATGTCATATGTAAGTTTAAAATGTTGTCAAAAGTAACTTTTTTCTTGCTACCAATATACAGTAGCTGGCATAGTGTTACTTGCTACTGTCATACTGGAATAATTTGTATTTTTCATTTCCAGCAATGACAGGCCTTGTGGTTCCTCCAATGTAGACGATGAGTCTCTTCCAACCCTAAGCTTTACAGCCAGTGGCCAGAACTGGGCTGACACCAATGCTGTCTCTTTCAAGCCACACGGAATAAAAAGGATACAGCTGTCGTGAAGACAACAAGGACATATTCAGAACACTTTTGGGAACCTTCTTAAGAGATATCCACTCTATGCACACCGTTTGCCTCTGATTGTGAAGGGATGGTGTTACTTAAAGGTTCTTCCTCCCACAAAATGCCAAAAGAGCTATAATCTGAGAGCATGAGACTGTTACTTTGGTCATGTGCTCTCAACAGACACACGGGCCAATAGACTTTCACCGCAGTAGATGCCAGTAAAAGGGATGACAATTGTGTCAAAACAAATTGTTTTTTGTTTTTTGAAATATACTGATAGATACACATCCCTAAACGGAAATTGTGCTTTTAAAAGTATATATATATCAGGATTTTCATTTAGAGAAACAGAAAATGTTTATTTAGGTTTAGTTTTATGAACTGATGATTACCTCATATATTGACTTATTTAATGACAAAAAAAAACTATATAAGTTATATTTTTAGGTTAAGTACTAATATAAGGAACCATAATTGTATTTGCTATTATTTGGTATCGTATTTGTTTTTCTGTAAACATTTTTATATGTTGTCATTTTGCTATTGATATTAAAATAGTGACTGTAGATTTTTACAAGTGAAAGTTTTGTTGTTAAATATATAGACGATATTTTAATTACTTTCTGACTTTTTGAACTTAACAGTACGTTTTGCTGATTCTGTTCACGAAAACAGCGCTAAAGGAGTCTTCGCTATTCTTAGATGTGAAATTACTCAGATCGGACAGAGTACACAAAAGATCAGACCTTGTTATTTATGAACATGTTTTCACATTTATATCCCTCCAAAATATTTCTGACATGCACTAAATACGTTTGCTAATGTCTTCCACATGACCAGTCATTTCCATCTATTTATTCCTTTTAGTAATCATTAAATAGTTTATTTTTCAATATTTATGTTATTCCAAATAAACCAAAGGCAGGGCTGTAATTATGGATAATAATTACATTTTTATTTATTTTTTATAATTTGATGTTGCTGCCTCTATTTCATTGAAGCTGTTTTTCTCTTCCTCCCCCAATTCTTCCTTAGTGAGTTTTGTCATTATTGGTAAACCGGATCATTTTGACCACCAAATTGATGTATGAATAGCGCAATGAACAAATTGATATGTGTGCAGGTATGGCTTAACATATACCCGAATGTATTTACAGCACACAGACAGTTTTCTCTGTGAATATGATCAAATTATTTGAGATGAAGAATGTACGTTTGTAATGCTTTTTTTCTTCATTCTCATCAACAGTGAGTAAAAATGACATTTTGAATAAAGACAGCCATTCTGCTCTTTCCTCACAGGATATGTTGAGTTAATCTCAGTAATTAGACGTTGACATGGCCAACAACCTGCATAAATGTGTAAAATGCATGTTTTTCTGCTGTGAGACCTACTGAGCTGCTGATTTTTTTGGACAAAGAGGGTTAAATGGGGGTAAAGGTTTGGACCATGGATTTAGAACGTAAAGCTTTTTTCTTATTTTTAGCTCAAGGCTGTTTGCTACACTTTTGACAAATCCTTTATTGCGGTACATTATAACTCTTCCAGATTCACGCCTCCTCTCGGAGTCCCCTGGGCGTCCATGGCAGATGGAATACACAGAAAGAGTCCCTTGTGTGTTTCTCCAAACATAACAGAATGTCTCTCTCACGCACAAACACATTCAATACATTTCGGCCACATGTCCACTTTCACATAAATTTGTGGTGCAAGTGCTTCTAGATGTTTTATATACTCATATGCTTCTCAAATTGTGACATCAAGCAAACAATCATTTATAAAAGGCTAAAACTGTTTTATTTTTTGTACTTTTACATCCTATATATTTTACTGAGAAAAAAATGGTCACCATCATGATCGAATATCATTAGTGAATAGTGGGAATTCTGAAAGTATGATTATCATCATTTTTTTTAGAGGCCATCTTAGTTTTCTCTTTCTTTTTTTGTAAATTGAACTGGCTTCCGCTGTCATCCGCTTCCATGGCCTATTTTTAACTGTACAAAACTGCTTGTTATGCTGCTTGATACTGCAAACTGGTATTTCTTATCATCTTATTTTAATGTCTTGTCTTAAAATATATTTATTTAAATAAATAAATTGCGCCGCTTTGAAAAATAAGGTAAATGCAGTACACAATTAAATAAATAAGCTGAAGTCTGTAACTTTTAGCGCTCAAGCGGTTAATAAACAGAACTGCATGCGTCTCGCGGAAGAACATTGCAGCCGGAGCTACTTCTCTCTGTTTATGTCTATGGCGAGTCACTCACCGGTCTGAAATAGTCCCAATATAAACACTTATTATAAGTGTACCATAATGATTCAGGGTAAGACAAAAACACAGTTTGGAAAATGGATTCATGTTGTACTGTACATTCTCATTATATCATTTTTCTTGATCTTAAAAAGTTACGGACAGCAGCTGAAATGACTCAAAATTCAAAACATAAGTAAAGGAGGTATTGTATTCGTATCATATTAAGCCAAATCAAACAAGCATAACCTACAACATGCAGTATAGCTGTCAATAAAAGGTTATTTCTTTAAGTCCTAGAGAAAGAAAATACTATAGTAAAATTACAGTAAAATTACTCTACTAAATACTATAGTGTTTTTGAACCATACTATAGTAAAGATACTACAGTAAATTGTAGTATATTATATTTACTACACTTTGTTAATTTACTGTAGTATATTTACTATAGTACGGTTCAAAAACACTATAGTATTTACTAGAGTAATTTTACTATAATATACTATAGTATTTTTTCATGTGGGACACACACATTTCATGTTTTATGGGGACTTTCCATAGACATAATGATTTTTATACTGTACAAACGGTTTATTATATACCCTTACACTAACCCTACCCCTAAATCTACCCATCGCACAAAACTTTCTGCATTATTACGTTTTCAAAAAAGACTGTTTTCTTCATGGGGACCAAAAAACGTCCCCCCTAAGGACAATGATTATTGACGATTATTGCCATCTTTGTGGGAACACCCCCCCCCCATAATGTAGGGTTTACCTAAACCACACACACAAAGCTAGGAATTAAGATGTCCAAATACAATATATCCAACTACAGGCTACAAAAAATACTAACTATAGGGGGAAAAAATTATGCACAATGTCAAATATCTAAATAAAAAAAAAGAAACGATTTCAAGAGTTCATGCACTGAAGAGCTCAATTTGGGTGAATGTATGTAACTGAAGTCTTAATTATGCTGAGACGGTTGCTGGTTGAATAACAAATTAAACTCATACAATCTGACAGATGGATCCCACACAATACCCTGCAACGGGGGGGTCCACTAGCTAATTGTCTTGGAGTCTGTTGGGTCATCAATCACCCTGAGCTGTAAAGCAGCATTCAGTCTATGGCACTGATGTAAAAGCATGCTTGATGTCATGTAATATCATTAGCTATATGTTTAATTCACCATTCACAGATGAGCACTGCAGTGACAAAAGGGGAAGATGGCAGTTTGAAAGTGATTGTTGGTCTCATTTGGGTGGTTATAGGCTCAATAGCCACACTTGAGATAAGAAGTCTAAAAATAGCTGCTTGCTAAGGACTTGCAAAAAAGAATGAGGTGACTTTATAGCAAGAAAAATATCGCCTGTTATTTTAGGTGCACGGACAATAAACATCTCTCTTTTCAAATGCAATATTGTACGACTCTACTAATATTGTTTTCCGGACATATATACTACTATATACTATTACTGAAATACATGGATACAGTGTCATACAGGGATTATTGCAGAGGATTCCATCAATAAAATGTTTCTGCAAAAAACAAAATGCATGTGTGATTAAATATGCAAGGCCATATATGACGATTATTCATTAATTAATAGGGGTTGTGGATGTTCCCTCTCATGCATTAATTACATCCGCATTAGCATATCAATTAGATGAATCAGAGATCATGTAATTAAAGCCCAAGTAGGAGCACCTGCTGCCTCTGTTTATGTTTGTGTGTGCATATGTTTGTGTGTGTGATATCATGCCTTTGGCTGAGCGTACACTTGTCAATCAATTGCCTCTTTTTTTCTGTTTGCCTCTGATGGAATGTTTCACTTTAGATATTTAAGAACCAGTTAAAACTCCCATTCCTCAAAAAAAAAAATTCTTAGAGGCATTTTAAGGAGAAAACTACATGAAATTAAATAAAAATAACTAGTTATTATTTTGTGATTTACACTGTATGCAACATAGCTTCAGAAAAGAACACGTCTTAATTAGAATAAGGGTTTTCCACACAAATATCTAATAAAATCGCAAACATATTTTAGCTCTTGATCAGCGGTCCTCCTGAACTACTTATATCTTTTGATATGGGTCCATCTGCTGGACACATGATGTTCCAACATCTCTGATCGGCCAATTGTTTGCAGTTACAGCTACTCCAATACTAATGTAACAACTATATTTTATACTCCACACATCTAAAAACATGAATTTGTCCACAAAACCCTTTGATACTCGACATGATACAGTCACATGTATCAAGGATACACTTGATTGTAAGAGTGTGATTAAAATGTACAACTAGTTTACACACACTAAATATAGTCTCTATACGATTGTTTATCCTTTTCTTTGTGCCTAGTTTCTTCTGTATGTGTCCACTGAATGCTCCATTTACTTCTGTCTTTTCATCACTTTCATCATTTTCTGTAAGTCACTCTCTTTCTGTGTCATACTGATTCAATGCTCATAATTCGTTTCTCTTCCAATCAAACCGCCAGGCTTTAAAGTGCATTTAAAGGGTTATTTCACCCTCAAGTCATCATAGGTGTATATGACATTCTTCTTTCAGATGAATAAAATCGGAGTTATATTTAAAAGTCCTGGCCAATCCAAGCTTTATAATGGCAGTGTATCGTTTTTTTATCGTGTATTGTTGTATCGTTTTTTGAAGTCCATGAAAGTGCATCTATCCATCATATGACTGCTCCACACAGCTCCGGGGGGTTAATGAAGGCCTTCTGAAGTGAAGTGGCGCGTTTGTGTAAGAAAAATATCCATATTAAAAACTTTATAGACAAAAATAACTAGCTTCTGATTGCCGAAAGTATCGATTTACGGGGGAAAGAGTAACCCTTGAGCCTTAAACCCTTGACGCATGCGTATTGACGAACGCAGAAGCGCTGAGGATGAAGCAAAACAAAACACCAGTCATGAATTAGAGTCTAAAACGAGAATTTTTAAAGAGAAATCGCGGTGGATTTTGATATGATCTTGAAGAAGGGCTTGAGTTGCCCAGCCCTATCCATGAGAGGCGTCAAAGTTAGTGATTTTAGTCTATAAAGTTTTAAATTGCAAGGAGCTCTCGGTTGCCAACATTGTAGTTCTGCTCCGCTATGGAAACTTTCCAGGGAAGAATGTGTCACAGAGGTAGGACGACCAGAGGTCCTGTTTTTTCCAGGACAGTCCTGTCTTTTAACTCTATTTTTAGTGTCCTGACTTATCATGAAAAAAAATCATGTTTTTGTCAAAGTCAGTGTGGTGTAACCGGTCCTACTCAACCCGCCCAGAGCGGGATTCTAACCAGGGTCTCCGGCATGGGAGTGCCAGTCACTAGCGTGCCCCTTGAGGCCAGGTATGTGAGGTTTACACGCACATCTCTTACTGGTTTCCACCTGTTACAGTGGCTTTATGTATGGTCAGACACTTGCGTGTTGTCACGTTTTGACTTTGTTTTGGATCTGTTTTTCTGTTCTGTTCATTTCTGAATTTCATCGTTAATCTTCTAGGTTGTTAGTTAGTTCTGTCATCCTCCGTTCCCTGCCTGTTTGTCTCCATGGTTTCTGATTGATTTGAGTGTTCTGTTCAGGTGTGTATAGTTCAACGAGTGTTTGAACTAAACAGCGTGAAAGAATACCAGAACTATACTACAGATGTATTTTGAAGCACTGCAAATGGTCATAATGCTTACTGTGAGTAAAATTCCAGAGTCTGTTCCAGTGAGAGAAATTCCTGAGTCTGTTACTGTAAGAGAAAATGCATAATCCGTTACAGAGAGAGAAGTTTCCAAGTTCGTAATAGTTCCGAGGCCTGCTCTCGAGAGGGAAATTTCAGCACTCAGCCCAGAGAGATTTGTACTGCCCCTAATGGTTCTGGCATTGTGTGTCTGGCCTGGGCCACACACACACAGCCCAAATCTGCTGCAGTGCCGGCTCCAGCCCCTGAGTCCGCTCCAGTGTTGGCTCCAGCCCCTGAATCCGCTCCAGTGTCAGCTCCAGCCCCTGAGTCCGCTCCAGTGTTGGCTCCAGCCCAGAGTCCGCTCCAGTGTTGGCTCCAGCCCAGAGTCCGCTCCAGTGTCAGCTCCAGCCCCTGAGTCCGCTCCAGTGTTGGCTCCAGCCCAGAGTCCGCTCCAGTGTCGGCTCCAGCCCCTGAATCCGCTCCAGTGTCAGCTCTAGCCCCTGAGTCCGCTCCAGTGTCGGCTCCAGCCCTTGAGTCTGCCCCAGTGTCGGCTCCAGCCCCTGAGTCTGCTCCAGTGTCGGCTCCAGCCCCTGAGTCCGCTCCAGTGTCGGCTCCAGCCCCTGAGTCCGCTCCAATGTCGGCTCCTGCCCCTCAGTTCGCTCCAGTGTCGGCTCCAGCCCCTGAGTCTGCTCCAGTGTCAGCTCCAGCCCATGAGTCCGCTCCAGTCCCTGAGTCCGTTCCAGTTTCAGCTCCAGCCCATGAGTCCGCTCCAGTCCCTGAGTCCATTCCAGTCTCAGCTCCAGCCCATGAGTCCGCTCCAGTCCCTGAGTCCATTCCAGTGTCAGCTCAAGCCCCTGAGTCCGCTCCAGTGTCGGCTCCAGCCCATGAGTCCGCTCCAGTCCCTGAGTCCGTTCCAGTTTCAGCTCCAGCCCATGAGTCCGCTCCAGTCCCCGAGTCCATTCCAGTGTCAGCTCCAGCCCATGAGTCCGCTCCAGTCCCTGAGTCCATTCCAGTGTCAGCTCAAGCCCCTGAGTCTGCTCCAGTGTCGGCTCCAGCCCCTGAGTCCGCTCCAGTATCGGCTCCTGCCCCTGAGTTCACTCCAGTGTCGGCTCCTGCCCCTGAGTTCACTCCAGTGTCGGCTCCAGCCCATGAGTCCGCTCCAGTCCCCGAGTCCATTCCAGTGTCAGCTCCAGCCCATGAGTCCGCTCCAGTCCCTGAGTCCATTCCAGTGTCAGCTCAAGCCCCTGAGTCTGCTCCAGTGTCGGCTCCAGCCCCTGAGTCCGCTCCAGTATCGGCTCCTGCCCCTGAGTCCGCTCCAGTATCGGCTCCTGCCCCTGAGTTCACTCCAGTGTCGGCTCCAGCCCCTGAGTCTGCTCCAGTGTCAGCTCCAGCCCCTGAGGAAAAGATTTTGGTGGGTTTACCCGTCCACGGCCATGAAGGCCATTCTTGAGCCGCCTGCTCTTCCTGACACGGCCACAGAGGCCGTCAAAAAGCTGCCAGCTCTCACAGACACGGCCACGGAGGCCATCCAGGAGCTGCCTGCTCTCACAGACACAGCCATGGAGGCGATCCCAGAGCTGCCCGCTCTCCCAGACACGGCCACAGAGGCCATCCCAGAGCCATCGGCTCTCACAGACACAGCCATGGAGGATGTCCCCGAGACGCCTGTCCCTGCACAACCGGCACCTCCAATGGCTTTATGTATTGCTGGTACCACCAGGAGGCTTCCTGTTTCGCCTAAGCCCCCTTTCCCACCCCTTTCTCCAGCCCCTCTTCAGCCTCCTGGGCGGCCACTGTCACGTTTTAAGTTTGTTTTTGATCTGTTTTTCTGTTCTGTTCATGTCACAATTTCATTATTAATCGTCTAGGTTGTTAATTAGTTATTTCATCCTTCGTTTCCTGCCTGTTTGTCTCCATGGTTTCTGATTGATTTAAGTATTCTGTTCAGGTGTTTCTTGTTAATTAGATCCTTTGTTTTATGTGTATATAGGCCCACGGTTTCAGTTTGCTCCTTGTCCAGTATTAGTCTTGTTTTCTTGTTTAAGCTGTTTAGTTGCATTGTTTTCTCTTGCATTTCCCTAGACTTGTTTGTGAATTTAATTAAAACTTTTGTGGATTTGAAGTCCTGCTTCTAGCGAGTGTTTGAACTAAACAGCATGAAGGAATATCAGAACTATACAACAGATGGATTTAGCAGCACTGCCAATGCAACTGGTCACAGTGTCTCCAAATCCAAGGATTGCAGCTGTGCCTATACAAATGGTCACAATGCTTCCTGTGAGTAAAATTCCTGAGTCCGTTCCAGTGAGAGAAGTTTCCGAGTTCATTACAGTGAGAAGTTCCCAAGCCTGCTCTCGAGAGGGAAATTCCAGTGCTCATCCCAGAGAGCTTTGCACTGCCTCTAAAGGCTCTGGCATTGTGTGTCTGGGCCACACATACATTGGCTCCAGCCCCTGAGCACGGTCCAGAGTCCGCTCCAGCCCGAGTTCGCTCCAGTGTTGGCTCCAGCCCCTGAGGAGTCTGCTCAAGCCTCCGGCCACGAAGTCTGCCCAAGAGCCGCCAGCTCTCACAGACACGGCCACGGAGGCCACCCCCGAGACGCCCATCCCTGCACTTCGAGTACTGCCCTGACTCCCTGCGCTACCGGCACCACCAGGAGGCTTCCTGTCCCGCCTAAGCCTCCTTGGCCACCCCCTTCTCCAGCCCCTCGTCAGCCTCCTGGGCGCCCACCTGCCCTCCCCTGTTGGACTTATTACGACACAAGGATGCAGCGTAATAAGTTTCCCTAGTCGTCTGTTTGTGAATTTAAATGAAACTTCCATGGATTTGAAGTCCTGCTTCCAGCTAGTGTTTGAACTAAACAACATGTGTCATTATATTATTATTTTTGGTTAGGAGTTGCAAGTTACAAGGTTTAGACACAAGCTCTTGGTATCAAGTTCAATTCCAGCTCTGGTATAAAGTATAGTTAACCATTTAATAACGTTGTTAACCGGTATTCTTTCTAATCAAACCATTTTCAGAACAATAATGTTACAGAAGGAATGCATGAAAGGAAACGTTAAAATATTGTTTCTTTTCGGAGTGAACAATTAAAAAAAAATTGTTTTTAAGTCCTGCTGTTGAATACGGTGGAGGTTAGCTACCAGCTTGGTTAACTGTACATGGCAGCGCCTTCCTACATCCCATGTTTCTGCATCACTGCAAAATATCAAGGGTTTTAATGAATAGATGTTTGAACATCAACAGATATAGATATAGGTAGTAGGGAAGGAGGAAGTAGGGGTTGAGAGTGGCCAGTAAAATCACTGTTTTTTGACACAATGGCATGAATCAACAACTAAAAAACTTTTCACTCATCTCGGGGAACACATTTGTCACACACAAACGCATGAGTCACTCACAGGTCTCTCTTCTCCCTGGCAGACAGCAGGGTTTTTTTTTACTCTAACATTCTGGCTCATTGCAATTGATAACACCTGTTAGTCTCAGTTACACACAGGTGTTCCCTTACCGCACACATCTCCTGATCTCGGACCATGCACCTGTGCCAAATTCTTCAAATGTAAACTAGCCTATTGCCCATCTCTAATATGCTCAACGTGCACTATGACTTACTATAAACCTGTCTAGAACCAAGTGCTTATGAAAAAATATGCCAGCGTGCAGGCAGTGTAATTTCAGGAGGTCACGTGCCAGCTGAGCAATTACTTTTAAGATGAATTCTGATCATTCTAATGGATATAATACTAACCTCCTTGTATGGGAAAGAGGAAAATTAAAGCTCTCACAAGAAGAGAATTGGCACCTGACATACAGACAGAAATATCTATGCTTTTAAAATACATATCTCCAATTTTGCATTTCAACTGTTTAAATAATGACAAATCCCAGCTGTTATTGGGTCCAAATGGCATCTAATATCATAAAGATAATTCTCTTAAAGATGCTCTTAACTCAGCAGTTGTAAACTATATTTTGTGTGTGTGAACTAAACCAGTCATAAACAATGAAAGAAAATATTGTATCTGTTTTGAGTGTACATTTTGCAATCAAACTCTCACAAAACCAGAATTATTATGAGGAGTTTTTAGATTTACTAAGGTTTTTTTTTTTTATTCCATATTCCTGCTTATACAAAAGTATTAAAGAATGCAAAATCTTTCTACGTACAAAAAACAACAACAGCCAATTGCATTAGGTGTGGCATTTATTGTTAGATGTAAGGAGAGATGTTAGAGGTGTAAAATATCTGAGATATTCGGTTGCAATGAATATTCATGAGTTTCCTGTTTCATGTTAAAATCACTATGAAATCAAATTGTACACATCGAATTTTTATGGAACAATGCAGTTATTTATCAGTGCACATCATATTTTTTATTCACACGCCCTCGTAATCTTTCAATCGAAATAACTCCCCCCTCCCTCTTGCAACAACATGTCTTCTCTGATGATGTTTGCACCAGAGCAAAGGCGGGACAGTAACCTCTATCCTCAGCAACCTGTCACCCCCATGAGATTGCAGTCAATGATCCAATCAATTCCCAATGGAAATTATTTAATCACACAATATGTTTTTTTTTTCTCATTCAAGAAGCCGCTTCACTCAGATATACGCCACAATAGAGAAGAAAAGGAGTTGGTAAATAATTTCAAAAAGCCTTTAATATTGAATCATGAAATCTTAATGTTTTAAGCATGAAACAGGCATTCTCAATATAGGTAGTTAGTTGTTGTTAGTGAATGCACCATCATTTTACAGACAAAAACACCTGATGCAGAGTGAATCAGATCAGTTTAACACAAAGTGATTGAATTGTGTTGGTCGAATTGTGAAAAAAGCTAAATGTTTTAGTTCTATTCTACAATAGGTAGTAATTATACACCTTTATTGTAAATGTCAAAGATAAAAGTTACTCAATGGAGTGTTTTTTTTCTGAAAAAAGAGAACTGATAAAGCTAAGTGTTAAAAATTCATTCTCAAATGAGAAGACATGAGACATTAATTAGGAATTTACATACATACTGTATTCATAAACAAACACAGCATGGACAAATGAAAATTGTTCCCAAACGTGGCCTGCTCGCTCATGCAATCCTCCCATCCAGGTACTGACCAGGCTCAACCCTGCTTAGCTTCAGTGGGCAACCAGTCTTGGGCTACAGGGTGATGGTGTCACCGGGTGAAAACCTGGTAAATCCAAAAAGATTCCTCATTGGTTCTAAATCTGGCTCTGTTGAGTGTTGGCCATAACGAGCGCCAGCTGAAGCAAATCAGCTGTGCTTCATTGAAGCATTTGCTCAGGAAAAGGAGCATAAAAAGGCAGTGTTTGCGCAGTGTGGGAGGACGGGTAGGCAGCAGTGTGTGTTCTGACAGCGGCGGTGAAAGAGGAAGGCTGACGGTTTAATGTCGGATCGGAGTTCTACTGTGAGATTCCCAGAGGCATGCTCATTTAGTGAGTTTTCTGAAGAAACCACGAACAGCAACGTAATGAAGTAAGTGAGAGAGGAAACCACTGCAGGATATTGAGTGACTCACCGAGGAAAAGTTAAGTGCACCCTTCATTTGATTACCCGTTGAGAAAACCACAGTTGAAGATTGACCATCACCAGAGTGCAACTAACCTTTTTTTGTGGGCAGTGTGTGTGATCTTGTTGACAGAACGAAGCGTAGTAACTGGAACAGCTGGGAGGATCGTTGCTGTGTTCATGCTGATCTTCTGAAAACGTTATTCCTTGAGTCATCCACCCTACAGAGAGAAGAGAAACGAGTCGATTAATCACTGTGGAGATGAAGTGAGTTTGCAGTGTCTGAAAGAGTGAAGTGCACACGTGTGAAGATTTATAAGAGTGATTTATGCACAAGTGTGGTGAGATCAAACGACTGCGTTTCCCTCTGAAACTTTGATGGATGAATATTGACTTATGACTGTGAAGATCCCTTCAAATTGATCTGTCTAAAGCTGTGTCCAGGTTCCCACTTGAGTGTACGGTGTGGAGGGAAAGAGCTCAACGCACCCCGAGTACCACACTCCACGAGCACTGTCTCTCACGTCCACGAAAGTCCAGTCTCACGAACTCTCCCAACGACGCCGCTCTGCTACGCACGGACTGAGAGTAAAGGCGGGTAAATTACCACGGTCCTGTCTCACTTGTTATTGCCTGATCCACCGTCATTGTCTGTCCCTCAGAAGAGGTGAGGAAGCTGCTGTCATTCGATCGGCTGTTCTATGAACACGTCCACAAGCCGAGTCTGAGCACCGTCACTGTCTGTCCCTCAGAAGAGGTGAGGAAGCTACTGTTCATTCGATCGGCTGTCCTAAGAACACCTTCACGGGCCAAATACTTACCTGCTCTGTCCGTGGGGAAAGTTGAAGGCGAGAAGAAGCCTCTGTCCGTCCTACAAGCACCTTCTGACGAGTCGAAGAAATTACTGTCCCACCCACGAGTCAGTAGAGAAGAGGAATACCCCAAATCGGGTTCCAGCCACGAACATTCTCAGCACTGTTTTTATTGTTTTAAATTAATAAAAAAAAAACTTGCCTTTGAAAGTCATTCTGTTGTCCGCCTCTTGGTATCCTCAGGTGTCTGCTCCTCCGGAGTGTGGTAATCGGCCCTAACACCGGTTACAATATGGCTGCTGGCCTATTCACAATGGTACTATATTTAACCAAAAACAAAAGACTAAGACATTCAGGAGAACCAGGGAAACAACAAACGGGAACAAAACACCAGAAGCCCGGGACACACCAAGCCAAAGGCGACGAACTAGTGGCGACGAAAGCAGACTGCGGGGTCTGCTCACGTGGGCAGCGTCTGGGTCCAGCGTCTCGACCAAGTGGCAACCTCCCGCAGTTTCTCTTGAAGCCAATACGGAAGTGACATAAACTGCAATTCACCGACTGGCCACTAGGGCTGGACAGGACAGGCTCCAAGAAGGGAGCAGAATCTTATTGAGCCCCATGTTAAAATGCCCAACTTTACAGCAAAATAAAACATGTTTACAGTCTGGTACAAATTGTGGTTTTGGTCTTCATGACAACTGTGAGGGGGGTGAATTTTTTTTTTATAACTCCATTTGTTTACATTATATAAAGCATTAAAGTTCTGCATAATTAAGGGCGTGGCCACTTCGAGTGACCGGTGGATAGCCATTTATCTGCCGTCTGTTAGTCATTGCGTCACTTCAGCTCCGCCCACGTCCCGTCTTTTTGCCCATTTTCTGTTATCCGGGAGCGACTCAAGATGACGCGCTGCCAAGATGGCAACGGCCAGCTCGTCCCTACTTTACGCTTCAAAACTTCTCATCAGAATCCTACGGGTGACGTCACGGACACTACGTCCACATGTTTTTACAGTCTATGGTCTCGACACCCGACGGCCGAGTAGCACATCCGTTCTGCGCCTGTGTAAGAGGAAACACCTTTTCGTGGCAGTAGCTGAACAGCCAATCAGAATGATCAGATGGCCCGACTGACCGATAAGCTCCGACGCTCATTCAACATGTCGAATCAGCCCCCAAAAAAGCAGACGAGGACCAAATTCAGACGGCGGTGTGGAATACACTGAGAAAACTTAGTCGGCCGACGCACAAAAACTGCCCGACAGCCGACCGTCGGCCTGGTGTGCTCCGGGCGATACACAACGAGAACAAACCAAGAACAAAACAGAGGAATATATATATATACACAGGTTGTGGGAAAAAAAAAGAAACAGGTTGGACTAATCAATTAACAAAGGCCCTGTTTACACCTGGTGTACACCAGTCTTTTGTGGCTGTTCGAACGCTTTTGACCACATGAGCGTTTACTCTACCAAAGCAATCCGGTCGAATTCAACTCGAAGTGTGTTCAACTCCCTCTGGAAGTGGTCGAAAGTGGAAAAGCTAAAACGTTTGATCCGATTGACCAAAACAAGTCCAAAGTGACAAAGTGACATGACGTGTAGCCCAAGTATGATAACCCATACTCAGAATTTGTCCTCCGCATTTAACCTATCCAAGTGTAGAGTAGTGAACACACACACTGCAAACAGTGAACACACACACCCGGAGCCGTAGGCAGCTATTTACTGGTCACAGGTCACTAAGTTCCGGCTCCAGGACGTACTGGGCCTCTGTCTGACAAGCGCTGACTCAGGGTCTAAACGCTGGTCCAGGGTCTATGATGAGCAGGACGAGGGCCGGGGAGGTCTCCGGAAGGACATCCGGGGCAGATTTGGGGAGGTTGAGATTCTCCTCCACCTCACCCATTATAAAGGTGGATGCTAAAGGAGTATTTACGCCATGTATGCACAGAAGGTCCCTCGAGGACCATACCCAAGCAGAGGAAATATTTAATCCAGCGTGGAAAAATACTCAGAAGTAGTCGTCTGGGTAATGCACCACGTGAGTCAGGTGTTCCTCAAGGGGACGACCCCCCTGAGGGAGGAGGATTTGTGCTGCTGCTAGATCCATATAGCTCTGTTCTTCTGTCACAAGGTGGTTGCAAAGAGAGAATTAAAGCAAGGGTCTATTAACTAAACATGAGATGAAATTTACTAAGATGCTAACCTGTGTTAGTGCAATGCTTGACTCATCTTCATACAAGACATGAGACATTTAAGTCTGGGAATCAACAAATAAACTGCAAATATAGATAAACATTTGTAAAAAAAAAAAAAAAAAAAAAAAAAAAAAACAAATTGGGTGGTACTGTGTCTCATTATTGTGAGGTTTAAATTTGCAGATGTTACTTGCCTGAATGAACTGCAATATTGTATAAAATGTATCAATAATGTATAAATAATGTTTAGTGCAGTTTATTTGATTTAACTTCTATAACGTTAACTTGACAGTTAAAGGGGCTACATGTAAGAATTTTCGTGTATTCATCGCATTTTTATTGCCAATGTGTGAACAGCTTGTAACAAAACATAAAATCGAGATCTTGTTTCCTGACTTCCTATGATGAAAGCCTGTGGACTGATTTTCATTCGAAGGACTTCGGACGTTTTTGCCAGGAAAATCGAAAGGATGTGACGTTTACACACGCTCCCGAGAGCTTCCTTTCAATGACACATGAAATGTTCAGGAACATGGTGAAAGAGCCATTCTGTACTGAAATGTCAATGCGTCATGCAAAGACAAGGAATTAATTCACACTATAGTCTCACATAGAAAGATCTAATGTATAAAAAACAGTGTAATTTAACTCATCTGTCGACATGGTGAATTGCAAAGCTTGTGCAAATATATCGATATGATCTGATGCTTTCTTTACTGCTATTTTCTTGTTTACTGTTTTATTTTGTTCTGCAAAGGTATTTCCAACTTCTAAGCTAAGAACAAAAAAGAGCTTCGACATGATGAGTACATCGGGGCCTTGTTCAGTCTCTTGTATGTTACGTGCAGAGTGTGAGCATGAGCAATGATATCATGCTGGCTGCAGTTCACTTAAAGGGTTAGCTCACCCAAAAATTACAATTCTGTCAATAATTACGATCCAAACCCTTCCAAAGACACAAATGAAGATCTTTTTGATAAAATCTGAGAGCTTTCTGTCCCTCCATTGACAGCTACACAACTACCACTTTAACGCTTCAAAAAGTTCATAAATACATAAAACTAATCCATATGAATTGAGCGGTTTAGTCCAAATTTTCTGGAGACTCGATCGCTTTATATGATGAACAGATTGAATTTAGGCTTTTATTCACATATAAACATTGATCAACTCACACATCAGTTGTGGAAAACGGAAGCTCAAGCATGTTCGCTTCATGTGCGAGAACCAACGAGATTCATTCTCGTGTTACGCATCACGTTTGAGCTTCAGCAAGAACCAATGAGATTCATTCTCGTGTTACGCATCACGTTTGAGCTTCCGCAATAACAAATGAGGTTCATTCTCGTGTTACGCATCACATTTTAGCTTCAGCAAGAACCAATGAGGTTCATTCTCGTGTTACGCATCACATTTGAGCTTCTTCAAGAACCAATGAGGTTCATTCTCGTGTTACGCATCACATTTGAGCTTCTTCAAGAACCAATGAGATTAATTCTTGTGTTACGCAGCACGTTTGAGCTTCCGCAAGAACCAATGAGGTTCATTCTCGTGTTACGCAGCACGTTCACTCTAAAAACAAAATTTGGGTCAAATTTGGACAAACCCTAGCCTGGTTAAAACCAGACCATTCTCAGTAGTAACTGAGTTATGGTCTGGCAAAGCTTCATAGACAAATCATTTCCAAAGGGGCGTCACCAACGGACGACGCTCAAATGCCTCTCGGCGCAATTGGATAGACCTCAAACCAATCAGAGCGATGAGGGAGATGACGTATGCAGAGCGACGGAGAAACATCTGACTGGCCGTTTCTCATATGCGTTCTTGTCTGTACTTGTGTTCTCAAATAGGAAATGTCCCCGGTTTCCATTTCAGAAATCTGGTCACCTTACCTAAACCACATATTAATGTTTAATATATTATTTTTAAAATGTAAACGAAAAGAGGTAGGGTGTTTTATACTTCGTTTTATTATAGCCTAAATATATAAGATAACCAATGTAGGCCTAGCTACGCGTTGCCTGAACCACATTCGTGTGGCTATTATTATTATGTTTAATTTTTATTTTTTTATGAAATGAGGCAGTGGTGTTTTATGACATATTTCGTACGCGAACTTCTGACTTGCGTCCCTGACTTCCCAAGTTTGACTCCGGAGAACGAACTCCCGAGGACGGGAGGACACTAGTCCGCCTACTATGCTCTTGACAGCATCACTCAGTATATATTTGTATATGTAGTGCAAGCAATGCATATTATCTTCAATGCATGTTTATAACAAAACGAAATATAAAAAACCCAGCCTCGTTTCGTTTACATTAAAAAAAACACATACACATAATATAGGCTATGATTATCACTGTAATAAATTAAATATGACACAAAACACAACCCAGTCTCTTTTTGTTAAATGTCAGTTTATGTGTGATCATCAATAGCAATTATACAAGTATAAGTAAAAGGTATAAGAAGCTATACAATAAATAAAGCAATTCAGTCAAAGTCAGCGCCAGGAGACTAACGGTTAAGTTTAATATCTTAAAAATATAAAGTTATGAAACTTCACTTTGCCCTCAGATAAAACGATCTGTCTAGGAACAAATTATAGATTAATGAGAGCAAAGATCAGCCGTTAGATCTACACAAGACGAGACGGTTTAACCACTACAGAGACATCAGAGCCAGCGGCAGACGGCAGAAGGACTGGCCGAGGAAAGGCGCCTCTCGACGGGCTCAATAATCGCTTGAGCGCCGCTGAACCACTGGAGCTCACAACTCCGAAAACGGCAGATCAAATTTTAAAAAAGGCGCTCTCTTTATAAATAAACCACAGATTTGAGCTTTAAACAACTTCATTCACTCCTGAAAAGGACTTAAAACTATATTTTGTAAAACATTAACACTACCAGAGGACTCTTGCTAAGACCCATTCGTTTTTCCACACGACTTTTGCCGAATCCAGTCGGTAAAACAGCGATAACATCTTTTTTAGATATAAAGGCTTCGAGTGTTGTTCTTTGCTCGGGTTTTAACGAAAAGGAGAAGTTTAAATCGCTTAAAACAGACGCGATAGCTGATTCGAACGAGTGATGCTCCACAGCAGCTGCAAATCTGCTTCAACGTCGCTGCGCTGTCGTCATCGTGTAAAGCCCGCCCCAACGTTTCTGATTGGTGCCCCGATTTCTGGGGTTTAGAAATGGGCTTGAATGTGCTCTTTGCCAGACTACTTGCAGAGCAAATCTAAATTTGCCGGAAGTTGTCTGGGTTTTCCCAGGCTAGACAAACCCAGCTGTTGGGTTAAATTTTTCAATTAAATTTTTAACACAACAGTTGGGTTTGTCCACATTTGACCCAAATTTCTGTTAAAACAACAGCATTTTTTAGAGTGTTTGAGCTTCCGCAAGAACCAATGAGGTTTGTTTTCGCGTGTCAAGAAGGTTCGCTTGAGCTTCTGTTTATGTTCGCTGATCGCTTTATATGTGAATAAAAGCCTAAATTAAATCTGTTCATCATATAAAGCGATCAAGTCACTTCAGAAAATTTTGACTAAACCGCTCAGTTCATATGGATTAGTTTTATGATCTCTTTATAAACTTTTTGAAGCATCAAAGTGGTAGTTGCGTAGCTGTCAATGGAGGGACAGAAAGTTCTCTGATTAATTTGTGTTCCGAAGATGAAAGTCTTACGGGTTTGGAACGACATGAGGGTGAGGAATTAATGACAGAATTTTAATTTCTGGGTGAACTATCCCTTTAACGGCCACCGGTATTGCTATAACAAGGGTTTCTGAATTCTACATATAGCCCCTTTAACAGTAAATAAACTTGCCATTTTAGAAACCAGCATCAAACTACGCTGGTTTAGTGTGGTCTAATCCAGTGGTTTTCAAACTGGTCCTGGAGGCACCCCAGCCCTGCACATTTTGTGTGTCTCCTTCATTTAAATCACGCCTTATTCAACTCATCAGCTCGTTAGTAGAGACTGCAAGCACTAAATTTGGTGTGTATGATAAGGGAGACATAGCCTACAAAATGTGCAGGGTTGGGGTGCCTCCAGGACAGGTTTGAAAACCACCTACCCTGTTCCAAAACACAGGTCGAGCTGGTCTGACTGGTTTTTCCTCGAAGGTAGGTGCAATCTTTTACTGTCTATGGTGTAATCGAATACACCGAGCAGAGGTCGGGTTTCCTCTTCCCTGGAGGACAGATGGACCAATAACAACAATGGACTTCCCGCTGTATCTCGCGATCGAGGCTTTAGAAAGGGCATTATAAATTCGCTCATTTCGATGGGTTTGGCTACCAACCTTCCCGTACAGCCAGCAGCATCACACAACAGCAACAATGAGTGAGACAGCTATATCCTTCGCCAAGGACTTTGTGGCAGGTGGAATCGCCGCCGCGATCTCTGAGACTGCAGTTGCGCCGATAGAAAGAGTCAAGCTGCTCCTTCAGGTACGCTTTACATCAAAGTTGCATATCTGCACACACAAGTATGCTATAACATTCTAAATCGGGTATCATTTTAGTCAATTAATAGCCTAGGCTATATATTTTTCACGCATTTTTCCATCGATTAATGTTAATTTATATAGCCTTGTTCATTAGTATAAGATCATTTTAGGTCTTAATGATATATAGGGTACTACATAACTTTATCTTTATAATAGGCCTGTAATAGAAACATATTGGACCAATAAGGATTCTGAAATAAAACTCGCCAGGAGCCAAAACTTTCAGGCGCATCTGGTTGACACAACTATATTTCACCATATTTCAGTGTTGTTGTTAATGTTTTGATATTTCAGCAAACAGTTTGATTTGTGTAGCCTATCAGTCTAACAGCATAAAGTTAAAGTGAACTTTATCATTTAACATGCATTTTCTTGAATGAGCGGGGTATTGTTTAATTTAGTTGCTCATGATAATGGCAATGCATCATTTCAGGTGCGACCAAGATTGCAATAACGAATTAGTCAGCAGCTCAGAGATTTTTATAGTAGGCCTATAGTAGGCTACATTTTACGAGTTACTGCTACAATGATATCATCACACAACAAAACAGATTACAATCTGTTTTTGTTGACTTGCTCAGTTTCCACTGGTGTAGGCCTAAGGTATTTTTAGTGCGCACTCTATGTAATTCAACTCTTAACCTGGGGCGTGGCTCCCACTATTTTTTTATTTGCATTTTATTTTACCAGGAAATGATCCCATTGATGTATAAATCTCCAAAACGACAGTACAAAGTATCACAACATAATAAAATAAATCCAAAGACACACGAAACGAGAAATACAAAATCGAAATATTCAAAGATCGGAGCACTTAATATAATGAAAATGAAAATATGAAAGAAATATTACTGGGCCTATTGAAATATTTTGTCTGACAACTTGTCTTGCAACATGGTGACGAGGTCATGCAGAGAATTTGAGTGATGTGAGAAGTGATGTGCTTGTACATCGATTGTTTGAAAAATTGTGCCATTTTCTTACAGATCCAGCATGCCAGCAAGCAAATCGAAGTAGACAAACAATACAAAGGTATTGTAGACTGTTTAGTACGTATTCCCAAGGAGCAGGGCTTCCTGTCCTTCTGGAGAGGCAACTCGGCCAATGTCATTAGGTACTTCCTAACACAGGCTCTCAACTTTGCTTTCAAGGATAAGTATAAGAAGATTTTCCTGGATGGTGTTGACAGCCGTACCCAGTTTTGGAGGTACTTCGCTGGTAACCTGGCCTCCGGCGGTGCCGCTGGAGCCACGTCTCTGTGCATCGTCTACCCGCTTGACTTTGCCAGAACCCGTTTGGCTGCTGATGTCGGAAAGGCTGGGATAAATAGAGAATTCACAGGCCTTGCAAACTGTTTAGTAAAGATCGTCAGGTCTGATGGTGTGAAGGGCTTGTATCAGGGCTTCAACGTGTCTGTGCAAGGCATCATCATCTACAGGGCGGCATACTTCGGCATCTATGACACTGCAAAAGGTAGCTTTTCAAGGCTTTTAGGGTTAGACACAAGGCAGATTGCCCCATGACTAGCATGATTTGCATTATTTTACTCAAATTTTAATTGTGATGAATCAAAATAGTGCACTTTCACGCACACTCATATGCAAAGTTTGTATTTTGACACAGATGCATTTATTCAGCAACCACATAACCACATTATGCAAATAATGTAGTCGAGATTCATGTTTGGATTCGTTACAGTTCCTCACGGAGGCTTGTTACCAAATCAAAATGGAAATGTTAAATTAAAAAAGATAAATAAATAAACAATGGGCCAATATTGCAGATGGTTATACTTGAATTGATATACATAAATTGCGTGAAGCAGATTTTTTTTAATTTGGTAACACTTTATTTTAGTGTCATTGTTGCATACCGGTATGTTACATTTAGTGACTATAGTAATAACTATAAATGAAGCATAATTACATGCAAGACGCAACTTAACCAAACCAAACCCTATCCCTATAGTACATATAGTTTCTTAATATTACTCAATACATAAAAGTATAATTAATTTACAGTGTAAGAAAGACTTTGTTAAATTGTAAAATAAAGCATAACCTTGCATTACTTATTATACATTATTTATCCATGCACATCATTATTTATAAAACAACAATTAATGTGGCCTCGTAGTCATTAATCAAAATATCTTCCCCTCCCTCTTGCAGCAACATCTCTTTTCTTCTATGATGTTTACTGGCGTGAGGGCGGGGCAACCTGTCACTCACGTGAGATCCACCACCATCCAATCAAATTCCCATGGCCAAAATCAAGTCCAGTCCTACTTTTTTTCTTGTTTCAGAAGCTGTTTTACTTGGATATACGTCACAAGAGGGAAGAAAAGACTATCGCAACTTCCGTTAAATTCACATTAAATCCAAAATGGGCTTCCTGTTGGGCGGAGCTAATGACTAATTTTGAAAGTTGTCCGGCTTGATGAGAAGCAGGGTTTGAAAATCAATCGTGGCGGGTAACACAAATCAACTCACTAGCCAATTTGGTGGATTATAACTCATTAACTATGTCGTCTAACCAGGAGATTTGCAAAACAATACACCTCGTCATTAAAATTTGAGTAGATTGTTTTCTATGTGTATGCACACTGGCAGCATCATTCGGACTCTAGAGGCTGTTCAAAGTCCCTCACTACAGCCATGCCTTTTGCCCATGCCTAATGGCCAACGAGGGCCTCAAAAGCCCTCAAATCCTAGGAACAAAAAAATAATAATTAGCGCTTTGGGCCCTAATAAAAATTATCTTTTGGGAAACAGTAGGGCACTTACTATCTAGTAAGAATCTTGAGTCTTGAAAGAAGCACATAATTAAATGGAATGGATTGTTCACCCCAAAAGGAAAATTATGTCATTAATTACTCACTCTCATGTCGTTCCAAACCCTTAAGACTTTCGTTCATCTTCAGAACACAAATGAAGATCTTTTTGATAAAATCTGAGAGCTTTCTGTCCCTCCATTGACAGCTACACAACTACCACTTTGACGCTTCAAAAAGTAAGAGTGAAACTAATCATAAAACTAATCCATATGAATTGAGCGGTTTAGTCCAAATTTTCTGAAGAGACTTGATCGCTTTATATGATGAACAGATTGAATTTAGCTCAACTGAACCTGCTTGATGTGTGAGAACAAACCTCATTGGTTTTTGAGGAAGCTCAAAAGTGCTGCGTAACACGAGAATGAACCTCATTGGTTCTTGCTGAAGCTCAAACGTGATGCATAACACGAGAATGAATCTCATTGGTTCTTGCTGAAGCTCAAACGTTATGCGTAACACGAGAATAAATCTCATTGGTTCTTGCTGAAGCTAAAACGTGATGCGTAACACGAGAATGAACCTCATTGGTTCTTGCTGAAGCTAAAACGTGATGCGTAACACGAGAATGAACCTCATTGGTTCTTGCTGAAGCTCAAACGTGCTGCGTAACACAAGAATGAACCTCATTGGTTCTTGCTGAAGCTCAAACGTGCTGCGTAACACGGGAATGATCCTCATTGGTTCTTGAGGAAGCTCAAACGTGCTGCGTAACACAGGAATGATCCTCATTGGTTCTTGAGGAAGCTCAAACGTGCTGCGTAACACGGGAATGATCCTCATTGGTTCTTGAGGAAGCTCAAACGTGATGCGTAACACGAGAATGAATCTCATTGGTTCTTGCTGAAGCTCAAACGTGATGCGTAACACGAGAATAAATCTCATTGGTTCTTGCTGAAGCTCAAACGTGATGCATAACACGAGAATAAATCTCATTGGTTCTTGCTGAAGCTCAAACGTGCTGCGTAACACAAGAATGAACCTCATTGGTTCTTGCTGAAGCTCAAACGTGCTGCGTAACACAAGAATGAACCTCATTGGTTCTTGCTGAAGCTCAAACGTGCTGCGTAACACAAGAATGAACCTCATTGGTTCTTGAGGAAGCTCAAACGTGCTGCGTAACACGGGAATGATCCTCATTGGTTCTTGAGGAAGCTCAAACGTGCTGCGTAACACGGGAATGAACCTCATTGGTTCTTGCTGAAGCTCAAACGTGCTGCGTAACACAAGAATGAACCTCATTGGTTCTTGCTGAAGCTCAAACGTGATGCGTAACACGAGAATGAATCTCATTGGTTCTTGCTGAAGCTCAAACGTGATGCGTAACACGAGAATGAATCTCATTGGTTCTTGCTGAAGCTCAAACGTGATGCGTAACACGAGAATGAATCTCATTGGTTCTCGCACATGAAGCGAACATGCTTGAGCTTCCGTTTACCACAACTGATGTGTGAGTTGATCAATGTTTATATGTGAATAAAACTCTAAATTCAATCTGTTCATCATATAAAGCGATCGAGTCTCCAGAAAATTTGGACTAAACCGCTCAATTCATATGGATTAGTTTTATCTCTTTATGAACTTTTTGAAGCGTCAAAGTGGTAGTTGTGTAGCTGTCAATGGAGGGACAGAAAGCTCTCAGATTTCATCAGAAAGATCTTCATTTGTGTCCTGAAGATGAACAAAAGGGTTTGGAACGACATGAGAGTGAGTAAAAATGGCAGAATTTTCATTTTTGGAAAGCTATAACACGCAACATGTGAAATTGAGTTTATCTGTTTCGCTTTAGCCAAAAAAAACACACTGGATCAGAGCTGTTATTGCTCAACACTTCCTCACATGTGTTTGGGACAGTTGTTTCTGTTCTCCTGTTAATAGACTTGCACTTTCATTACACCTTGAAAATGTAGGCGTTCTGAAGATTGTTTTAATAAGCTATCGTAAAAATCCTTGTGACCCCCTTATTGGTCAATGGCATCCATTTTGGTATTTGGTTGTATGTGTGTTTTACAGGCATGCTGCCCGACCCACAGAACACTCATATCGTGGTCAGCTGGATGATTGCTCACACAGTCACCATTGTCGCTGGCTTCATATCGTATCCCTTTGACACAGTACGTCGATGTATGATGATGCAGTCTGGGCGTAAAGGAGGTAATATGTTACATCCAAAATTGGTGTTTGTTTGGTTGTGTTCAGTCTTGAAAGTCATGATGTTAAGTGTTTAATTCCTTTATTTTAGCTGACATAATGTACAGCGGCTCGATTGACTGCTGGAGGAAGACTGCACGTGATGAGGGTCCCAAGGCCTTCTTCAAGGGCGCCTGGTCCAATGTGCTCAGAAGCATCGGTGGATCCATCGTCCTGGTTCTGTACGACGAGATCAAGAAGAAAATGTAACGCTGCATAGAGTTCACTATTTGAAGAAAAAAATGTTTAAATCTGTGTATTACGTTGTGTACTATGTGCAGTTTTTTTTCTTTTCTTAAATACCTTAAAATCTTATCACAAGGTTATGATCTACCTCTAGTTTTTTGTTTTTGTTTAGTTTAATTAATATTTTCAATTTTATATTTTCAATTTTCATGGTCTTTTTATTTTAGTGTTTCGTTATGTGCTTTTGTCATTTTATTATTATATTTTAAACTATGTTAATTATTATAATTTTTTTAATATTGCTATTTTAGCTTAAGTTTAGTGTTTATTTATATCCAGTTAATAATTTTAGTGCTTCAACTTAAACTTATTTCAGTTTATTGCCAAGGCAACGTTTCACATTTTTGTCTAGTTTTAAGTTTTTCAACTAGTATTTATATTTTATTGCAGATTTATTTCAATTAATAGAACTTTTTAAAAATAGTTTTAGTTTTAGCTAACGATACTAACCCTGGTTTGGAATAGTAAGCTAGTAGTATGAATCAGGGTTATTATAGTTAACTAAAACCATAAAAAAAAAAACATTTTTTTTTTTTTTTTACTTGAAATAAAATAAGCATTAATTGAATATATATATATATTTCAGCTTGTTGCCAAAGCTACATTTCTTATTTTTATTTAGTTTAGTTTAGCTTGAGGTACTAAAATTGCAATAAAATTGGAATAAAAATGGATAAAAACACACTTAAAAAAACATTAACTAATAAAAATGACAAAAACACAACAAAATGACTAAAACTGAAATTAAAATGAAAGTGGAGAATACACAAATAAAATTATTTCAAAATATATTTAATAAAAATATAATGGATTCTCATTTATACTAAATTAAGAATTGTATTATTTTTATTCCTGCAATATTAAGTGTACAATGGTATAAATATGTGACCCTGCTATTGTCATGTTCTGTTTGGTGTAATTTTCCTGGACTTTTAGTTTGTTTCTCTTTATATCTGATTTATCTGATCCCTTTGTTCTAGTTTCCCACCTGTCATTAGTTACCATGGACATAACGAGCACACCTGTCCGTCTGTTCATCATCATGTTTACTCAAGTTTCTCATTTCCTTTCATTCAGTGTCTGGTATTGTTTGTGTCGCTTTGTCACACTACCTGCTCATCTGTAGATCAATTTGGTTTGTTTTATACTAAAATGTTATTTTAATGTTGCTAAAAATGTTTGTGACTTGTTTTTGACTTTTGTTCCCATTCTCAGGGTTGCATACACAACCTGAGACAGTTTTGTTATATTTATAAATCTTTTTATATTTGACTGTTTAGCTAGCTACTGTTTCATCAAGAGGGAAGAAAGCCTGGTAAAAGGGTAGCAACACAGTGATGTTGTGCCAACAATGTAGCATATTACTCTTTGAAAAGTTGAGTGTTTTCGCTTTCAAATTATGCTATTGATTGAATATTTGTTATAAAAACAGAGGTAATAAAAGTTCAGGCACACCCAAAACATGTTTTTTGTGTGTTTTTTTAAGCAAGCTATTTACATCTTTACATCAGAGGTCAAAATATGTAAGCTGCAGTTTACTCTTATCTTCCTGTGTTAAATCTAATGCACTGCTGCAAATAGGCAACATAAATTAATGTTCTACACAGCAGTAGGCGGTAGTCTGTAAGCAGTATTTCAATGTAATTTCAATGTGGTATATCACTTTTTACAATATATAAACATAGTTCCATAGCCGCTTTAATGGAGTTTGAATTGTTTTACAGGGGAATAAAAACAGTGTGGCATAAAATGTAAAATCTTCTCCATTGTCAGCCAGCACAACCTCTGACACATATTTATTGCAAATATATAGGTACAGAGTCAGACATACACATGTTCATTTGACCAGATATAATCCAGACACCAACATTGGACTAATGCGATCACATTTTCTGGACCTGGTCAGAGCTCCTGAGGTTCCTGGGTTAGTTTTATTAATGGAGATGGTCATGTTGTGTACGGTAATCCAGCATTGAAGTTATGAATGCAACTACATTTTTTGTCTTCAGTAAGAAGGTTCCATAATTGATTTTGAAATGACACTTAGTGTCAAACATGACACCCAAATCTGCATAACTGAATCATCAATGCATCTGCATAACACTGAAAACTACGGTGACGCATCGCTGCCACATACATATTTTTTCCACTCAATTATGTCGTAATAACGAGATCTTATGTCGCTTCAACGACATCTTTTCTCGTAATAACGAGATCGTATGCCTTAAAACTACATATTTTTCTCGTTAAAACGACATATATTTTCCTAATAAGGGCATGTGATGTATAGTATAGTGATGTGTGTACATGTCTGTATCCACATTAGAGAATGTATTTAGCCCAAATACAAACTAATGTATTTAGTTTGAAAAGCAGAAGCAAGCTCGGCGTAAAATAGGCTCATCCGCTGCCTGTATCAAATTAAAATACAATTTTAGAAAACGAAATTCACTTTAAAGAAAAAATAAAATTCATGTCTGACCCCACTCCATGTCACCAGACATCTTACTCATGCTGCTCACTTTTCATCATCAACATATGAAATTAAAACAATAATATAATAGGCTAATATTTAAACATATAGCCTAACTATGAATCTAAATAGGCTACGTTCCAAACGCTTCAAAAATGTATTTTGTTTATTAAACGCAAAGGTTTTAATTTCAAATTTACTTTCTAAATTCAGTTCATATTTCCAACAAATGAAATTCCGAGCCAAAATAACGAAGTGGTAAAAAAAACTGAGTACATGAGTATAGGCTATAAAACGTGCAATATGTTTGGAGACATGGAGTGGTCAGACATGATTTTTATTGTTGTTTTGCAGAAATCATTTCTTTAAAGTGAATTTCGTTTTCTATAAATTGTATTTTAATTTTGATCAAGGTTTCATAAACTAATTGCCTGTATATTTAATACATAAGAAGCAAAATAAGAACGCCGGGAATGGATTGACGTGCATAACGAACCCACTGAACCCATGTTTCCGCGGCCTTTGAATAAGGCTGAAAGTGTCTTTCTTTTTAATACATTTCTAGAATATATGTATTACAGTATAACATACAATATATTACAGTAGGCCTATTATAGATAGTTATGATAGCCTATTTGTGCACCGGGGTCTGTAATTTCTAGGTTAAAGTTATGCCACTGATGCGAACATGAGCGATCCATGGCACCTGTTACCCGTGGCTGTTATGAACTGAAGGCTACATCAATAAATTACAATACTTTCGTGCTATGGACACTGCCACTGCAGCGGAAGAGCCTATTTTACGCTGAACTTGCTTCTGCTTTTCAGACATGGAAGTGTGACAAATGCACATGGGCTATATAAATTCTCTAATGTGGATACAAGCATAATTTGTAGACATCACTGTACAACACGTCCTTATTAGTAGAAAATATATGTCGTTATTATGAGAAAATTATGTTGTTTTTACAACATAAGGTCTCGTTATTACAAGAAAAGATGTCGTTTATAAGATCTCATTATTACAAAATGATGTAGTTTTAACGACATAAGATCTCGTTATTAGGAGAAAAGATAAACGACATATCTCGTTATTACCACATAATTGAGTGAAAAAAATGATATGTATGTGGCAGCAATGCGTCACCGTAAATAATAATCCACTACTAGGGCCTTCAAACTCTGCCTGTCCTAAGCACTTCTTAAGCCCTCCATTGGTCAGACAAACAAAACAAAATTGTACATTTGACCAATGGCCCAAGCAACTGAGTCATTGTTTCTTCCATCCTCTCCGTGTCTCTTTCTTAAAATAATTAAGTTTGTTAAAGTCCCTCTGTAGTCAATAATTGTATCCCTTAAAACTCATCTTTGATCACCAAAATGACATATTTAAACGTTTTTCATGCTTTAAAATAGCTTGAATGTAACTCTACTACACCCTAGCTTCATTTAGTATATGGAAAACATGAATATGCGAATTAGCCCCGCCTCTACTCACTCGCACAGGCTCATCTACAAAGTTGATGTATCAGAATGTAATGCATTATATGAATTGCTCTCTACAACGTCGGATACATAATGGTAATTAATATGATTAGCCTTTTGCTTGGCTATGTTTTCAAACAGCGAATAATAATGTGTTGCTAATGTTACAAACCATGTTCCCGTTTTTTGAAAATCAGAATCCTTAGAAACACTTTGAACGTCAGTGGAGAAAGGCATAGTTCATCATAACATCGTAATATACATCATATACACAATTCAATTGCTGTATTGCTAAACGGACCCGTATCAACAGAAAAATATAGCAGGATAACCTGGCTTCTCTTGAGACTCCCCTGCTTCAGAGAATAGTTAATGATATGCAAAAGCCCGCCCACGCGCTGACGTGATTGGTTACAATGTCGTTTGTGATGTCAGAAACACCAGCGATTTCAAAACTGCCTTTTTTTCACTGCAGTTTTAAGGAGAAAATGGTACTAATGGTGTTGAATTTGCACATGGTTTGTCTTAAAGCATATTAAAAACGCCACATAGACATATAAACAACATTAAAAACTTGATTTTCACCACAGAGGGACTTTAAATTAAAAAAGACTACAGTATGTCCATTCTTTTGTACAATCGGCAGTATAATGTTCTAGATTTTTCAACAGAGTATTCACCAGGCATAATATACAGGTGCTGGTCATATAACTAGAATATCATCAAAAAGTTTATTAATTTCACTAAGTCCATTCAAAAAGTGAAACTTGTATATTACATTCATTCATTACACACAGACTGATATATTTCAAATGTTTATTTCTTTTAATGTTGATGATTATAACTGACAACTAAGGAAAATCCCAAATTCAGTATCTCAGAAAATGAGAATATTACTTAAGACCAATACAAAGAAAGAATTTTTAGAAATCTTGGCCAACTGAAAATCATGAACATGCAAAGTATTAGCATGTACAGCACTCAATACTTAGTTAGGGCTCTTTTTGCCTGAATTACTGCAGCAATGCGGCGTGGCATGGAGTCGATCAGTCTGTCGCACTGCTCGGGTGTTATGAGAGCCCAGGTTGCTCTGATAGTGGCCTTCAGCTCTTCTGCATTGTTGGGTCTGGCATATCGCATCTTCCTCTTCACAATACTCCATAGATTTTCTAGAACTTCCTGGTATACGGCTGCGTTGACCTTGGCCCTCAGAAAACACAGTGGACCAACACCAGCAGATGACATGGCACCCCAAACCATCACTGACTGTGGAAACTTTACACTGGACCTCAAGCAATGTGGATTGAGTCTCTTCCTCCAGACTCTGGGACCCTGATTTCCAAAGGAAATGCAAAATTTTCTTTCATCAGAGAACATAACTTTGGACCACTCAGCAGCAGTCCAGTCCTTTTTGTCTTCTGGCGCTGTCTGTTGTTCAAGAGTGGCTTGACACAAGGAATGCGACAGCTGAAACCCATGTCTTGCATACGTCTGTGCGTAGTGGTTCTTGAAGCACTGACTCCAGCTGCAGTCCACTCTGCAGCTGTGAATCTCCCCCACATTTTTGAATGGGTTTTGTTTCACAATCCTCTCCAGGGTGCGGTTATACCTATTGCTTGTACACTTTTTTCTACCACATCTTTTTCTTCCCTTCGCCTCTCTATTAATGTGCTTGGACACAGAGCTCTGTGAACAGCCAGCCTCTTTTGCCCTTTTGTGTCTTGCCCTCCTTGTGCAAGGTGTCAATGGTCGTCTTTTGGACAACTGTCAAGTCAGCAGTCTTCCCCATGATTGTTTTGCCTACAGAACTAGACTGAGAGACCCTTTAAAGGCCTTTGCAGGTGTTTTGAGTTCATTAGCTGATTAGAGTGTGGCACCAGGTGTCTTCAATATTGAACCTTTTCACAATATTCTAATTTTCTGAGATACTGAATTTGGGATTTTCCTTAGTTGTTATAATTATCAAAATTAAAAGAAATAAACATTTGAAATATATCAGTCTGTGTGTAATGAATGAATATAATATACAAGTTTCACTTTTTGAATGGAATTAGTGAAATAAATAAACTTTTTAATGATATTCTAATTATATGACCAGCACCTGTACATTCAGCTGGGCATTAAATAAATCAATAGCACAAAATAACATTGTAGTGTATTTTATTTATTAAATTTTTTGTGTGTAACTATACGCTAAATATACGTCAGACCAATACAATTGTGTGTCTAAATATTTAATGCGGATTAAAATTGTCTACTGAGTAACTGAGCTAGTATAATTTACTCAGATCATGCTTAAGTAACAAGACATTGAACATTTGCCAGCAGGACAACAAGAAGCATCAGGAAAGGTGTGGCAGTTCTTTCAGCACTATTGTTAACATCAAGCGATGTTCCTCCTCCACCTGTTAGGAGACAAAAGAACGAAATGTCATTAAAGAGGGCCTATTACGCTGTTTTACAGTTTACATTAGAGATAGAGGAGGCTTTACTCGTTCTGCGGCACCAACCCAATCTCACGGCAATTCATACATATTTTACGAGGTGGCTAATTCGTATGAATTTGTATGACCTCACTCGTACGAATCTGTACGATTTTTGCTAAAACGTACTTATTTGACGAGTTGGTCAATTTATATGATTTCGTACGAATCACCTGACCTCTTAACCCTGCCCCTAATAACTACCCATCACTGCAGTATCAGACTGATCTCATGAAATAGCATATGTATGACACGCCAATTCGCTATGCCATTTTGGCGTGCTATCAAGACGCATAATCGCTTTTTAGCGTGTTTATCAACGCCGTTTCATTCTATCCCCCTACACTGCTCCTACCCCTAAACCTACCCATCACACACACACACTGCCCCTAAACCTACCCATCACAAGAAACATTCTGCATTTTTACATTTTCAAAAACGCATAATTTAGTATGTTTATAAATCCATTTACATTCATGCGGAATCACACAGCGTTTACATACACGCGGAATCACACGGCGTACACATACACGCGGAGATGATGTTCGTTTCGGCGTACACATACACGCGGAATCACATGGCGTAGACATACACGCAGATAGCTCAAAATGCGTAAAGATAACACGCCATTTGGCTTTAGAAAGTGGCGTGTATGTTTACGCAAAGTCATGATGTCATGTTGGCAGTATAGACACAGACTGTGATGACACGTTTTAACGGTCATCAATATCGTAAATCCTGCAATGTTTTTTGTAGTTTCATTTAAAAAAATATATATGTACATTTTTAACACTAATACTTTGAATTTTATTACTTTTGCATCAAATAAAAAAAACTAGTTACCGCTGCTGTGAGGGTGCTTCTAATACAGCGTCTATGGGAGTGATTTCTCTCTTTTGACTGCCGTTATCAATCTCACTCTATTTTTTCCCTCTTTTTGAAAGTTGTGAAATCACTATTGTAGCGTTTTTCTTTTGCTATTTGAGCAAATGGGCACACACAAAAAAATATTTAATGTATTATGTATTATATTATTTAATGAAAGGTGCGTAGCCTAAGAGTTAGGCTATGCTTATTTAACTTTTAGTGTTAAATAAAAAACCCTGAGGAAATCCTGCAGGCGTCCATGCTTTCTCCGTCCATGCAATAAATGCACCCTTGAATGAGCGCAGATTTTTTTTAGCGTATTTACTTGAACTTCTCAGGTAATATCTACGGTTTGACCCTTTCAGAGGCGGCCAAAACCAGAATTTAAAATGGACTGACTAAAGCTCTCTCTACGAACTTGACGTGTGATGTCGCGCTGACTAACATTGAACTGCGAGAGTCGTTACATTTTCTGCGTAAGTTGAATACGGAAGGTGGTCCGCCGAAAGCTAGAAATTTTACTTAAAGGCCCACTGAAGTGCCTTGAAACGCTCAGCATTATTCAATGTGTTGACGTGATTTCCCCTGAAACGGCTCAAGCTGTTAGCAGCTCCTCCCCTTTTTTTAAAAAGCCAATAGCGTTTAATTAATATCACAGTTTGACTAGAGCCTTTCTGTTTGGTCAAGCCAGAGTTTCCTCCTAATCTCTAACCGTTTATCATCATAATCTTCTCCATATCGCTTTGAAATACAGCGTTCTGTGCAGAATTGAAATGGGTCCGGGTGTTCCGGCAGGAAATTGACATCAATGCATATCCTCTATTGTTTCCATTCTTACTCACTTTGGGTCAGAGTCTGCGACTTCACACCAACCCAGAACACAATTTTTTGCTGGGCTACGGTTGCCCTAAGGAAGCAGTGGACAAATAATGAAGTGTTTTAAACATTTCTATAAATTATTTGAGAGAGAGAAAAGCATTCGTATATCAACATTTTTCACAACTTGAACTAGCTACAACTTCTATCATTAGTAGGCCTACAGTCGCGTAGTATTGTAATTGTTCACTCTTACATGAAGAAGACGCTTTTTGCTGTAGCTGGTGGAGTCCAGGTATAGACGGTGGAGTTGTTTTTTATGTTGGTGTTGGAATGGGTGATGGCACCTTGCTGGTTTCCGGAACACTATAGGAAACACAAGTGTATATGACCAACAGTTAATACATTTACCAAATTTTTGTGATGTGGGTCGTGAATGTGTCGAGGCTTCTGCTGTCATCCGCTTATGTTATTTCCAAAATTTTTGTTTGCCAAAAATAGAACATGCTAGAAACATAATCACTGCAACATTGATCCAATCATAGATTCTTAAGAATTTGCCAATTTACATCCAAACAATGCCATGTTTTTTGTTTTTTTTTGGCCAGGCAGTGTATTTATCATATACTGGTTACACCACCAAAACAAAAATAAGGAAGTCAGTTTAAATCGTACAAAATGGCTAGACATGTGAAGTCCCTCATGCATTGCAGTTTGCATGGAAACTTTGATCACCATGGTCATTTTTTGTAAGGGGTGCACTGCAGTCTAATAATTCCAAATGATTAAAAGTGGATGTAAATGTCAATGCAGACATCAAATAGACGTCTCCGAGATGTACGTGTGCTATCAGATATACATAAAGCCTTACCGCTAAGAACTTTGTGTTAGCTGGAGGAGTCTGCCAGGATCCTATTGCACTTGTGTCGGATCCAGAGCGAGCCTCAAGGAGCACACCGCTGTAGTCTGGACCTTTGATTACAACTGACAAACAACACTTTAAAATCAGTGACCTATCACCACTTCAACCCCATTTCAGGCCCTTGTGATATATCCCCTCCGGCATCAAGTTTTTAATGACCCTACAAGTAATATACACAAACAGCGATCAGGCATAACTTTATGACCACCATCCCAACATTGTGTTGGTCCCCCTTTTGCTGCCAAAACAGCCCTGACCCGTCGAGGCATGGACTCCGTAAACGTAAAATACCGTATACGGTGTACATGGTCTGCAACAATCCTTAGGTAGGTGGTACGTGTCAAAATAACATCCACATGGATGGCGGGACCCAAGGTTTCCCAGCAGAACATTGCCCAGAGCATCCCCCTGCCTCCGCTGGCTTGCCTTCTTCCCATAGTGCCCCCTGGTGCCACTCACACAAGGGAAACCTTGGGTCCTGCCATCCATATGTGTGTACTGTGTATAATTATATAAACATACACTCCTTCATGTATATATTTTAAGAAATATTTGCATATATACTAATAATAGTAATTTATCTTAATATAAAAAATGTATTAAATATATACATGCATGTATGTGTATTTATATGTACATAATAATTATACACAGTACACACACATATATATTATGTGTAAACAAACTTTTATTTTACTTGTATTTTATTTTTTATTTATAATCGATTGCCCAGCACTCATTTATATATAAAATATTTATATATAACATAAATTATATAAATGTATATACAGTATATACATGCAAATATTTCTTCAGTATTAATATACATGTGTGTATTCAAATATACAGAATAATTATATACAGCACACACATAATATGTAAACAAACTTATGTTGGATGTGATTAATCGATTTGACAGCACTAATATATCTATCTATCTATCTATCTATCTATATATATATATATGAAATATGAGGTAAGAACAAAACACTTAACTTGGTAAAGGCATTTATCTGACTGAATTATTTGGCAAAAAAGCAAAACTACAGCAACAGGTTTTATTTTAGAGAAATAAACAAAGAAACAAAGAATGAAATAAAAACTTAAATAATTAAATAATTTATTAATATTTTGTTGGTTCTCTCTTGTTTCTGCATGTGTTCATAATTTCTTTGTACGTCAGCCTATAGCCAAACTTATTATTTGGCATGTTTCATTGCATATAAAACCATTGACTCCAAGCACAACTATGCAATATGCTTACAAAATCTTATTATTTTATTTTTAGTAATAACATTTGAATAAAGTGTGAAGATGTTAATTTTCCTATTCCAGACATAACTTTTGGCCACAACTGTACAAATCAAATTGCAAAATAAATTGTCCAGATTTCATAGTAACAGATGCAGAGTCATCTCTGTTTATTTCCCCCCTGATACATTTACGGACAATGCTCTTTTATTTCTTGATTGAGGGAGTTTTTCATTACATAAAACATTCTTGGTATTCCAAATATGGAAAATACAGTTTAGTGAGAACTTGAGATAGGCTACAGATCTTGGAAGAATTCATGCATGTAGAATGTCAAGAATTAATTTATGAAATGTGTCTTCTAAAACAGTGACCCCGTCGTGTTTGCTCCAAATGGTCCCTTACCTGTGATGGGTTGGCCCGTCTGGAAAGTAGTGCTGCTTGCCTGGATGGTGTACGGCGCAGGGTTTGGCTGGGCCTGTGTCTCTCCATGCCTCGGCATCATATCCACACATGTTGAAGCTGGAGCCCCGGTTGGGTAGGACAGAACAGGTGTCAGAACTTGCAGTATGAGAAGCCCAAAAAACACAGCGTCCATCATTCCTGAAACAGACTTTTTTTTAACAGCTCATTTGAAATAACAGCATCCGACGCAAACAAATCTATACACACAGATCTTGCTGTGGACATTCGACTTTTGAAAGGCACTTTTGCTGAGTCACAATTGCGTACAAAATGGATGTTTCACGGGAACACCCCCCGCCGCCCCTCCCTTGCATAAAGTATTCACATGGGGTCAGGTGAGACGCGTTTCAAAGAAAAAAAAAACTCCTCTCTTTCAGGAATCTGTCATTGATCTGAACAAAGAAAACAAAGGCATCTTCTGTTGGGAAGGAAATAAGCATGGGAAATTGTGATTCTCCGTGCCAGACTCATGCCGTCCCAGTTATAGTGGTTGGTTGCTCATTAGGGGGTCTAAGAATTGGGTGTTTGATAAACAGCCTTTCTTTCTTATTGTGATGTCATTCATTAATATGCAAAGAGATAAAAACGCACGTCAAACGCTTTACACATGCCTAAAAAGTGTTTGGAGCATCAAGCCACACTTATGATCACAAAATATCTTAGGAAATCTGACAGACGTCTTTGCAATGACTTTTAACCAGTTGGAGTGAAAGTGATTTTTAGAGGAGGCATGTTCACAATAACTAGTAAATGTTACCAGAAAATCATGAAAAACCTTTTGCTATTCCATTATCTTTTAAATCCCAACAAACATTTGTTGCATTTTTAACATAAAAAGTGAGCTTGTGCAGTCTTTAAAATAAATGGCAAGTGGTTATTTATTATTATTAATAAATAACGTATTTTAAGTGATTATGGAAATTTAAACGGAAATAATGATTTGAAAAGAGTTTTAGTGTGTGTATGAGGAAATGATTTGTAGCCTATGTAAATATTGTAATTTAGCCTACTCACCCTCATGTCCTTCCAAACCTGTATGACTTTATATTTTGAAGAATATTGGTAACCATAACAGTTTGATTTCCATTGTATGGACCAAAAGAACAAAACATCGAGACATTTCTCAAAATATCTTCTTTTATGTCCCACAGAAGAACGGATGTCATACAGGTTTGGAGCAACATGATCGAGTAAATGACAGGATTTTAGTTTGAACTTATTGACAGATTTCTTTTAACAAAACCAGCAAACAACTTGGGCAACTTGAGCATTTCAATTCTGTACAAAACTGCAGAAGTTTCACATCACTTCATTGTAAAAATGTCAAATGTATGGTTTTTGCAAGTAAAAACTATGATTTACCGTACAGCAGTGTCCCTGCGTGACATCACATTATGAATATATTTTGGTATATTAACGTCACTAATCAATATCAATAAACACAGGGTGAATTCAGGGTGATTAGGACACTTTTTCCAAGTCATCTCAATGGCAAAAAGTGTCCCAATCACCCTGAATTCACCTACACAAGGGAATATCTGTGTTAAAGGATTAGTTGACTTTTAAATAAACTTTTGCTGATCATTTACTCACCCCAGGGCCGGCTCAAGCCTTCATGGGGCCCTAAGCGGATTTTTATGTGGGGGCCCCTCGGTGCCACCAACGATGACTATTGTCAATTCTTGATAATTCACACAGCCATTATCAATTTTATTAGTTGTAGCTGTGTTGCTTACATCGTGTCTGCCTGTCATGTTTTTACCGTTCTACGGTTTTTAATTGTAACAGTAGCAAACCCACAAGAGTGCTCAGGTGTTAATATTCAAAAAGCCTTACAGTACTACAGTTCAGACTGGGATATATATTTTTTTTAAAGTAGTCTCTTATGCTGAATATGCTCACTTTTCCCCAGGATTCTTTGGTGAATATGAGGTTCAAAAGAACAGCATTTCTCTGAAATGGAAAATGACTTTTTTTTTTTTACACAACTGTTTTCAACACTGATAATAATCATAAATGTTTGTTGAGCACCAGATCCTCATATGAGAATGATTTGCGAAGGATCATGTGACACAGATGACTGGAGTAATGATGATAAATTCAGCTTTGATCACAGGAATAAATGACACTTTACTACATATTCACATAGAAAACAGCTGTTTTACACTGGAGTAATATTTGACAATATTAATTTTTTTTCTGTATTTTTGATCAAATAAATGCAGCATTGGTGAGCATAAGAGACTTCTTTGAAAAACAAGAAATGTTGATTTCTTTCAAACATTAAACAGCTTCTATTTTGGCAGAAACACACAGGAAGACCTTAGTGCTTCTTTTTGTTAACAACAACAGATAAATTATTCTCATTATGAATTTGGGAAGATGTTTGACGCATGTTGCGTTCCCAAATGTTAAAGGGATAGTTCACCCAAAAATGAAAATTCTGTCATCATTTACTCACCCTCAAGTTGTTCCAAACCTGTATGAGTTTCTTTGTTCAGCTGAACACAAAAGAAGATATTTTGAAGAATGTTTGTAACCAAGCAGATAGAGCAACCATTGACTACCATAGTAGGGAATCAAATACTATGGTAGTCAATGGTTGCTCTCTCTGTTATCTATTCATCGTCTGGTATTGTTTAAAGCTGCACTGAAACTGTCATTTGGACCTTGAACCGTTTGGGGCCCATTGAAGTCCATTATATGGAGAAAAATCCTGGAATGTTTACATCAAAAACCTTCATTTCTTTTCGACTGAAGAAAGAAAGACATGGACTTCTTGGATGACATGGGGGTGAGTAAATGATCAGCAAACGTTTATTTAAAAGTGAACTAATCCTTTAAGTTCTCCACATTGTTGAAATTCAGTTTAACTGAAAGCAATCAAACTCAACCCACAAGTTAAGTCTTTAGATTTACTTGAAAATCTCAGAATGGTATATTAAAAGCAGTTTGCAACCAAACTGCAGGAAAATTAACTCTTTTCTCATCATCATCAAATTGTTTTATATAGAAATGTATCCTTTCTTTAGGGCCAGGATTCTCAAGACAAGGCAGCAGATCAAGTAAATGATTCATATATTGAGTTACCAAAAGCTAATAACCAGAAGATATTCAATCATTTTTAAAGTGGAAACTGCCACAGAAACACATTTTTACAAAATATTAACACTATTTAATAGAGCTGCACAAATCTGGATAAATTGAGAATCACAATTTTTGTGTTTCAAATAGAGAGCTTGATTCTCCCACCATTCCGAACAGACGATTAAACAAAATAACAATATCATTTACCAAAGGTTCTGACAAAATCTTAACAGTTACAGTTTTTAAAAATGTTTCATCAATTTGAATGAATTCTTCAAAAAAAAAATTGTTCAATGATTCAATGCCTCACTCAAACTTCACTTGTTTTATTACGGAATGAATCAGCATTTCAGAAAGAATCTCGTGAATGAATGATTCAAAGACAAATGCATTTTTAACAGTCACATGTCGCCACCTACTGGCGTAACGATGTAATGGATATAGCAGTTATTTGAAGTTACTTTCAAAAGGTGATTTGCTCCATTTTGATCACTGCTGTAGACATCAGTGAATATATCCCAACTGTAAACTTCTATATTTGTAACAAAGAATTCTGCATGGTTGAAAAGAATTATACACGATAACCGCTCTCTCTGGTCAACACAGATTTGAATGTTCCGGTATGATGTTGTCAAAGGTTTATTGGACACAGGAGGATCGTTATCATTTACGAATAAGATCACATGAGTGTTTGAATCGAGATCACGATCTTTTAACAATGAATCGTGCATCTCTACTATTAAATCGTGTTGGAACAAGCATCTAAACGAAAGACATTCGTGCAGGGGAGACCATCAAAAACATAATTAAAGTTTGCAACAACACTGGATCTTTTTAAACGAATATGTGAGGGAGGTTGAACAGAAACCTTCTCTGATGTGGGTGTGCACTCATCTATTATTCATCAGTTACATACAAACCGATTTAGATGGAAATTAAAAGAATTACAATAAGTTTGTTTGGTGATTTATTAGAGATGTCTTCTTGAATCATTTCTCACAAATAAAATCTATTTATCCATCGACTGAAGTCACAAATGTCCAAGTCTGTTACTTTTTCCTCTTCTGTGATCGTCCTTGATTTTTTTCCGATGGCCGTTTTGTGCTCCTTCTTCCCTTGCCGTCTCCGAACATGAGTGTTGGTCCTTTAGCCGCTGGCGTTGTGGTCTTATTCTTTATGAAGTCCTCTTTGACCATAGGCTCAATGATGGCACCCATTGTAGTGACCACTTTAGGTGTCGTCATCTTCTTCACAACGCTCTGTGTGTTCCACGTCTGCCCAATCGGAGTACGGATGCAAGATTCAAACTGCGCCGTGTTTTGAAAGGGGAACGGTAGCTGACTAACCTAAGAAAAACAACAATAATAATAATAATGAGAGAAATGCAGGATTGAGCTCCCTTTCAATGTAAGGGATGATATTTGAATTGGCCACACTCAAGTTTAAATTGACTTGAAAAAATATCTATGCATTCCCACGAGAATCAAATTCTCATCAGTTTTAAAGAAGGTGATTGTTTACCTGATGGGGAGCGAGTGATGCATTTCTCTTCTCAGATATGATGACATCAGGCAGTTTCTGGTCTTGCCTTGGAGGCGGTGGGGCCATTCTCACCCTAAATCTACAGAGACAAATGAACCATTAGGACCACGATGAAGCTTTGACCTGAGGACATGTAGGTACGATTAATGTCAACTTGAAACCATTCAAACTTAAAACCATTTGGCTTCTGTTAAGTGATGCAATTCTAAATGAAACTCATCTCATACATTCCAAAGGGATTTATTCTCTACATCAGGGTCACTGTTTCTGAACTCCCTGAAACGCCTCCATTGTAGTCTTGAGTTTTCATCCGGGAATGAACAAGTAACAATATTCCTCGTTTAATTAATTCCTGTCCAAGGAAGATGTAAAATAAGGGGTATGGCCTGGTTGAGTTGCGCTAGTAGTGTGTTGAAACCAAGTGTGCTGCACAAGTCCTGAAAAGTGAAGCCAAAGTGCCTCGATCTCCCCCAGGTGTCTGGTCCCAGTATGGTCTACAAACCCCGCCCTCTCCGTGTAATGTAATGGGACGTGATACAAACTGAATCAAATTACACTTCAAATATATATATATATTTTATTTTTTTTCAAAGATGGGTTCTGTCATTTTAGGTAGTTTTCATCACACTGATGTTAGGTCAAGTGTTCGTTTTTTAAATAAGTTTGGTTTTAGTTAGTTATTTGATGCTATAAAAACAGGGGTGTGGCATCATGATTGACAGCTTCTCTGAGCAGTCACAAGGCATTAACTGACTTTTTGGGGGATTTTTGGGAGGAGATTGGAGCTTCAACTTCAACTTGTACATTTCCATAACTGTTTATTTCCCACCGACATGCATTGTTCTGAATTAAACTGCACAAACCGATTATGCGGGAGTGTGGGCGGGGCCTTGATACCGTGGTTCCACTTCGCGATCAATACAGTGCAGACTCGAGATGTCAGCGCCATATCTGAACATTAGTGGTTTCACTTTACTACAATGGAAGAGAATGAATGTGTGTCGTCAATCTTTTTTTTTTTTTTTACAGTCTATGGTTGAAACTTGCAGTTATGGTAAGGGCCATTAAATTTCCCAAACAAACTCAAAGCAGTTGAACAATTACATCAAACAAAAAAAATGTTTCCTCAGGAAAAATGTGCACTGATGTATGGAAGACCAGGAACATGAAAAGGGGTCAATTTGGATTTCATGTTGACTATACGGTTAAAGGTTAAGCGTGTCATTTTTGGACCACTTGTATCACCAGACAGAAAGAGTGACTGTTTTCAAACACTCCCCTTGTCTCAACCAATAGCTTGAGTTTAAGATGAAACGGCTTGAGAGTCGTTAAATGCTCAGATAATTAGAACATTTGAGAGTCACAGTGTTTTCCATTGTAATCAACCAACAAAAGGCTTATAGTAGTCTCTACATAAAGTCCCTTTGGATAAGCTTGATGAGAGCTCAGTGTTGACATTTCCCAATGAAACAGGAAGAGCACATGCCTTTAAAAAAGCCAGTCGTGTCTAGTTTACGTTTACAATTCCATGGTTTTCTAAGCGGTTAGGATGTTTGATGTTCTTCATAGTGCTTTAAGCAGAATATTGCGTGTGGATTTCAAATGAGACTAATAGATTTTGTAATAAATTATTGCCATTTGAACCGTGAGAGCGAAAAAATGAATAAACAAAACTGCTTTGACAGAGGGTTAATTAATGCTTCCTGAGATTCATCAGACATATACACAACATACATGTAATATTATAAATTACATTTTATCTATGCAAAATGATGCAAATGCACAAGTGATTTTGAAAGTTGCGTGATCGAAAGGTGCATCAAAATGTGTACAAGTGCTCAACATAACACGCTAAAACACTGCCAACTAAAGCACAGAGAACTCACAAAACTCCATTTCAATATTGTTCTCATAATAATGTTAGCCATATGACAGATTGACAGTGCACATCCTGCACTAGTTTCACTTCCCAGTTTCAATTCCCAGTCTGGGGTCAGGGTTTTTCCTGGGTCCAAAATTGTCTTCGGTGCTGACAGACATGGTCATCCACACACACAGTAAAAAGTACCCTACCCGCACAATCTGCGAGCCCAATACTGACAACAATAAATGCAAAGAAACAGTTTGTGATTTTTGCTTATCTTATTTTGATATCTCATATCATGCATGATCTCTTACTTTGATGTTTGTTTCTTTTGTTCCTAATTTTTTACACAATTATATATATATATATAAAGAAAAATCACATCAATATTAAAAAGTAGCATTGTAAAAAGGTATTTACCAAATCTAATTTTCGTCCATATACAATTGTATAAAATTAGCAGCTAGCTAACAACAACTTGTTTTGTTCTGGTTTCACCTCACTCCAGTCTACACTAAATGATTTTATAGGTTATTTATTACACATTGTCAATATAAATAACCTGAAAATGCAGTGGATTATTACGCACTCTTGCTAAATGGGGTAAGCACACTGGCTCTCATTTCAGAGGTATTCTGAGTATAAACCGATTTGTAGGGGTGTAAGAAAATAGATACGTGTGAATATCGCGATTTTATGTTTGGCGATACTGTATCGATTCTCAAAAACTCTGTATCGATATTTATATATTTACATCCAAGATTTGTGGCTTTGTGTTCGGTTTAAACCACAGACTGTATAAATCCCAAATGCTAGATGGCAGTGTTATCTCAGAACGTAAAATGACGCAGAGGCGGAGAAGCGCAAGGTGAAGGTGCGTGCCGTGCATCACTAGTGTTTGTATTAGCAAACCCAGCTCACAAGACGATAGAATTATTCCGCTCCCGCAGTATACAGAGCTGAAGTGTGGACTCATTTTGGCTTCAGCTATAAAGAAGCTACTAAGGAAATCAACAGGAGTCATTTTGTTTGCAAAATAGGCCGAATTAAAAACCAATACTCGGGGAACGCATTGAATCTGAGAGCTCGCTTAACACCCCGATGTCATCCGCACTGCTGAGAAGCGTTTTGATAGAATATTGACAGCACGTTTTCCTTGATTTATTTGAGAGGACGGGTCAGCTGCACACATTGGCATGTTTTGTGTACAAATAATCATAACATATTTTGGTGAGTAAGCTATAATGCAGTTTATTTACATTTTTTATAGCCTACAGTCAACCCTGGGCTGGCTAATCCATGGCCCGTTTTTTCCCATGATGAATGCGATACATTTTTATTATTGTTATTAATATATTTTCATACTATTAAAATCACGAGTTTTGTGGGTTTAAATCAATTTGAATGAAAAACTTTGTATTATCTTTGAACCTCACCTGAAATAAATTTGTCATACTGTTAGTAAGATTTTTCAAGAACCATTTATGCTGTTGCGTTTTCTTTCCTGTAGAATTTGCACAAAAAACGCACAATTTGGGAGAACTCAAAGGTAGCCCACTACAAAAATGCATGGACTACCCGGAGCTGATCGATGCTTCTGTTAGATATGATGCATGTGGCGCACCTGTGGCTGCAGTGAAAGGAGACTTGTTGAATTGTGTCAAATGGGTTTCCTGAGTTAATAATTCATTCTCGCATCATTAGATATATTTCTGTATAATATTAATGGTTTCTATAGCCGTGGCGTCATTATGATTTTATTAAGAGGTGAATTCATTCAGGTAGGATACCACTGAAGGCCTAGGTGCTTTAAATCTCTTGACAAACTAAAAGACATAAATTACATCTGTATGTATTTGACATAAAAGATATAGATTGTACTGATCGGCTTGCTTATTTTTCTGAAGATAAGGATTAAGTCCACATGTCATACAAACAAGAAACTATGCTTTTAACCACAGTTCGAAATGTGTTGTTCAAACCACACAACTTTGCAAATGTTTGTCGGAACGATGGTTTTTGGAAACGCACCCCTGGACGTCATGCTGTTATGCTCAAGATATAGCTCGAAATCAGAAAAATATATAATCGTGTACTGAAAATATGATATCACGACAATTCTAAACAAGAAAGACGGGAAATGTTTTGAAATTTTATTATAAAAATGATTTATTATTCTTACCTTCTGCGTTTCCAGCGAGAGGGTTTGAGACCAACGCCTCCCCACTCCCCCCAGCCTGGCAGGGTCAGGTCCACCACTTTGGGCCTCCCTGCTGCTTCCTGTTTCCTTTTGTCTTTTATGAAATCAGAAATGACATCATCCCCGGCAAAAGCCTCCTTGATGATAGAAATCTGTTCATCATGCTCCTATCAAGACAGTGAAACCATTTTTAAACACAGGAAAAATATGGTAACAACTCAAAAACGAAATGTCAAAGTTAACGGAGCCAGAGACAGACCGTAGTTAGGGTTGATGAACACAATATTATGTCTGTTTTTCACAACCCATGTTCTAGCAATCTTGTTTTCAGATTTGTCTACTACCCTCAATAAGATCTACTGGTTACATACCCCCCCCCAAATTAAGCCATTCAACTCACTTCTTCAACCACTGTTGGCAAAAAGGGAACGTTGATGACTTTGGCTTCTTTGGTGAGTACTTCGTTGAGTTTGATTTCCCTGTTCTTTTTATTAGTTGGCGCTGAAGTTGCCTCTACAACAGCTGTTTGAGGCAGAGATGGAGCCACATTGGGTTGGGGCTCGAGAACCTCCCCCAAAACCTCCAGATCTTCAATATTCCTGACACGAATCGGTCCTTCATCCAAGAGTCCCTCTCCATCTTCTTGCCCTTCCTGTGTCTTCTCGCTCCTCATAAGCTTGAAAAGGGTGTTAAACTCAGAAACATCCTCCTCCTCCTCTTCTTTATCATCATTCTCCTCCTCCTCCTCTTCTTCTTCTTTATCATCATTCTCCTCATTGTCGGAAATGTCCACCACATCTTCGCCAACCACCTCGCTTGTGTGCTCTGCTAAAAGAATACAAGACAAATAGTTTGGATGAGAATCACTACACACACTGCCAGTCGAAACACCTTAATTAGTCATTCAAATTCAAGCAGGTAAAGTCCAGTAAATCACCTGAAATATAACAAAAGTAAGCCTGCTAAGTTAAAGGAACAAGGCATTTTTCAATGAACAAGTAATGGATTAGCGTTAATTCACCCCAATGAGAATTGTCATAATTTAAATCACTCGTGTCATTCCAAACCCATAAGCATTTCATTCATCTTCAAAACATGAATGAATATATTTTTAAAGAACTGGGAGAAATCTTCAAGCTTCAAAACATTCATAAAGAGACAGAGTGGTTTAATTCAAGTCTAAAGAGACATGACCACTAGGGTTGTGCCGATGGATGGTAGACTGACATCACGATGGAGCGCCACCATCGTGATGCCACGCCCCCCATTGCGAGTCTTGTTGTGAGTGCAACGCACACCAAATCCTCTTCTATAGTTAAACTAAAAACTTAGCAGGGATTGCTCTGTAAATTAAATTGAGAATATAACTAATGCATATATTCTATTTTAAATACTGTAGTCTATGCCAGATATAGCCTACATTTTGAAATAATAAACAAGGCTCAAACATCCATTTCATAAGCATGCGTGTTTATTTCAGCACTTCCGTCAGTGAAACAACACACCACAGCCTGTAAAACATTTAAACAATTATCAGTAAATAATGGCAACCTAAAGAATATAAGAAAATTAAATATTAGTTTAAAAAAATGTAATTTCCCCTCAAGGATGCGTCATATACCGCTCTTCGCGAGATGAAACACGAGCTGGATAGACAGCTTCTCAAATATCTTCATCTTCATGTGTGTTGCAAAGCAACACTTGTTGTAAAGGTTCTGAAGAGCAAATGTTATCTTCCACAGGGTCAAGACATTTAAACTATGTTTGATTATTCATTGCCAGAGAAAACGAAAGTAAAATGGCCGGTGTGTGAAATGCGCTATTCAAATAAACTTGCGCCTTACCAAGTCTAATAACAAGCACAAACTGTGTTAAATAAAAAGGTAGCCTATTCGTCCTACAGTGTTTTTCTACTTTCCCACAGTAAAGGACTTGAATGGGTATAATAGACTTAATTATAAAAAAAACGATTTTAATTATAATTATAATTCCCTGCGAAAATGGGTGCGACGCGAGTGAAGATTTGAGAAAAGAAACGAGATGTCCATGTGGGATAAAATGGACTAACGTTAGGCCTATTGTTAAAATTCACGGAAATCGCAAAACAGCATAAAAAAGCTGACAAATCTTAAATTGGGCTCAGCCTATACCTCTCTCATTCGGCATGAATCCATATATAGCCTATATATTAAAATAAAAAGAGCACAACTCTTCTTAAGTGGAAGGAAGCTACTTTTTTCCCTCACGTGCAACCTAGCACGGATGAGTCATTATTTGGGTTAGTTAAATAACGAAATTATATAGTTTTTAAGTAGAAAATAGTATTTATGTAAAGAGATAGTAAAATACAGATATAGTAAATTATATATTTGTATTAATAAAAAAAAAAACGATATCATCGTCCATCACGATGTTTTACTGTAAACATCGTCAACTGCCAATTTAGGAGACATCGCCCAACCCTAATGACCACTTTACATGATGAACAGATTTAATATCACATCAAATACAGCAAACAGAAGCTCAAATGTACTCCCTTGATGTGCGAGAACCAATGCAGTTTCAAGTAAGAATGGTTTAGATTCCGTTGACCATATTTGATGATGTGCTTTATATGAGTGTATTGATCAATGTTTATATGCGAATAAAAGCCTAAATTAAATCTGTTCATCACGCAAAGCAATTCTCTCTTCAGAAGACTTGAATTAAACTGCTCAATTCATATGGATTAATTTTACAATTTCTTGAAATCTTGAAAAGATCTTTTTGATGAAATCTGAGAGCTTTCTGTCCCTCCATTGACAGCTACACAACTACCACTTTGACACTTAAAAAAGTTCATAAAGAGATCATAAAACTAATCCATATGAATCGAGCGGTTTAGTCCAAATTTTCTGAAGAGACTCGATCGCTTTATATGATGAACAGATTTAACTTAGGCTTTTATCCACATATAAACATCCATCAATTCACACATCAGTTGTGGGTAATGGAAGCTCAAGCATGTTCGCTTGACGTGCAAGAACCAATGAGATTCATTCTTGTGTTACGCATCACGTTTGAACTTCCGCAAGAACCAATGAAGTTAATTCTCGAGCATCAAGCAGGTTCGGTTCAGCTTCGGTTTATGTTCGCTAAATTTAATCATATAAAGTGATCAAGTCTCTTAAGAAAATTTGGACTAAATCGCTCAATTCATATGGATTCGCTTTACAATCTTTGTTTTCTGAAGATGAACAAAAGTCTCACGGGTTTGGAACGACATGAGAACTCTCTCTTTGAATACTGTTTGACTTCCTTTCTTCTGTGTGACGATCACAGATTTTAGAAAAGGAAAGTTGCATAGCATTTTGGATCTCAGAGTAACTGCTTTTATTTCTACTTTTCAGAGAGTGAATTAGCATTTTCATTCAGACCATCTGCCATTTTTACTTATTGGTCATATATAAAAATAACAGAATTTTCATGCTGAACATTTGGCGTTAAAGGGGTGGTAAACCATGATTTCACTTTTCTAACTTTAGCTAGCGTGTAATGTTGCTGCTTGAGCATAAACAACATCTGCAAAGTTACAACGTTCAAAGTTTAAAGCAAAGGGAGATATTTGCTTTTAAAGAAATCCATTTCTAAGGACTACAGCAAACGGCCAGTAGGCGACTACAGACATTCCTCCAGGGTTGCTGACATCAACAGGCTCAATATTTACATAAACCCCTCCTCCGAGAATATTAAATAGGGGGTCGGGGGCGCCATTTTGTATCGCGGCGCTGTTGTGGTATAGTTAGGCTGGAGTGTTGTTGCCGCGATGCCGAGGAAACGCTGTTATATTCATCCGGATTGCAGGTCTGGGGTACTTGCTTTGTTCAGCCCTCATAGGGACAGGGATGCATTGCAGAGCGTTTAACATACACCATGTTATATGCACGTGTGTATGAGACAGAAGGGAACAGGCGCGTGCGGGGCTCCCGCAGCACATCTCACGGAGGAAAACTTCCACCATCTTCACAAGTTCAATGCCGGATTTGCACAACGTCAGCTGCGTGAGACAAACGCGGCCAGTGTGTGAATGCACGACGTGCGCGGGGCTCCCTCCCCCAGCACATTTCACGGAGGAAAACTTTCACAATGTTTGCGAGTTCAATACAGGATATGCACAACGGCTTGTCCTGAAAGCTGGATTTACAAACAGAAGCTGTTTACGGGCTGATTTATTTTTCATCGATGTGTTTTCCTGTAATAGGTTGTAGCAAGGAAGTAAACAGATGACAACGCTGTTCTGCAAACCAGTCTGTTAAATGCTCATTCATACTTAACGTTATCCGACGAACACCTATCGTTACAAACACCTAACGTTAAAATCTCAACAGTGAACCTGGCATTAGTGTAAATGATTCTTTGATTAGAGCTTTTATGTATTGTTTATCTACAGGCATGCTAAACATGGTTCTGTGTTTGATTTGGCTAACTTACAAGTAAAGCCAGTGTTTAGTGTTTTGGGTTAATACAGAGGCGTAGCAAGCTGTTCAAAAGTGTGGGGGATGGATGTGGTTTGTTTGTTAACAATAAAAACGATGAATACAATGACAGAAGGGTACAAAAGGTATAACATACAAAATATAATATATATATATATATATATTATACATACCTCGTTTTTTTTTAACCACGGTGTTCGGTTGGGTTCTGATGGCTAGTCACATCAGTTTTTTGCTATTCTATTCTTAGGTGACGGGGACAGAAAGAGGTTAAGGAGAAAAAAAATGCTAATTTTTTATTTTAATTCAAAGACTTGAAAACCTTACTTAAACTTAAAACTTTACTTTAAAAAAACGTGTACACATTCCTAGTGAATAGTATAATATATAATAAATATAGCCTACATAAAGATTTACACTGGCAGCTCAAAGCTGTACAGCAGCATTTAAGTATGAAATTGAATGAATAAATGTAAAAATAAAACACTACATAGACTTCACTATAAAATATACATTGATTCTTATTAAAGCTACTGTATTAATGTTTTTCAGTCAAGAACAGAGCGATTTTCTATGTCTTTTGTAGTTTTATTAAGTCAAGTCAACTTTATTTATATAGCGCTTTTAACAATGTAGATTGTTTCAAAGCAGCTTTACAGTGTTAAACAGGAAAATAATGCAGCATAATTTTATTCAGCTGTATAGCCATTCTGGAAAAAACGCTGATGTCATCAGTTCATTTCAATTATCATACAGTGACAGTTTGGGCATTAGATCAATAATTCGATCAGTAATTTAGTTTAAATGGTTAATTGAGTTTATTAATTAGATTTATTTCAATGTTTAGTTGAAAAATGTAGTGTCCCCAACTGAGCACGCCAAGCCAGAGGCAACATTAACATTAACATCCCCATAGTAGGAAATGATATGAAGTCAATGGCTACCATCAACTGTCTGGTATTCAACTGTCTGTGTTCAACAGAAGAAATGAATACAGGTTTGGAACAACATTAGAGTGAGTAAATAATGACATAATTTTAGAGGTGAACTGTCCCTTTAAGGACAGCGCGTTCTCTAAAGGCGCTGCTGTCAATGTAAGACGTGCATATAATATACAGACACACGCGAATTTACTTTCACTTTACACATTATCGACTGTGTTTATGTTAACCTTGTGTGTATTTGATAGTATTAGCGCAGTAAGACTACTTAGTCCAGTAATCAAGTTTAGTGCGCGCGCTCTGCACGTTAAAATGGTGCATATGCACGCGAATAACCGGCAAGGCTTTAAAACGCATGCAAATAATGAACTTTCGTGATTGTGAATAACTATAGGCCTAGTGTTCTGTGAGTATAACTCTCTGACACCAGCATTGCAAGCATGTCTAGCACTGTGTATAGTGATTGGATATTTGCTCATATCAGCACGTAGTCTATGCACACAGCAAAAAAACAAAAACAATACGCAATTCACACGCGCGAATTGACCCGTGAATGCCGTACCGAACGGTTTAATATTACAATGAGAATTGTGGCATTCCGAAAGCGTTTGTGCAAAACTGCGGAAAAAGTGTGGGTGTTGAACCCTCTCACCGGGAAAAGTGTGGGTGTTAAAACACCCACATCCCCCACGGGTGCGACGCCCCTGGGTTAATAGTTCTTGCGACAGATATTTGGCTATAATCGTTCTAAAAATACAAAAGTAACAGTGCCATTCAGTAGCGATCACTATAGATCCGCAGTCTTTACTCTTGAGGACTGAACAGGTTCTGCTCGATCATCTTCACTCAAATGTTCTGGGTCTGATTCGGGCTCAGATTGGTATGGTTTTATTGACGCCATCGTTTCTAATACTGACCAAAGCACAGTCTACCGGTAAAGGTAAGGGGCGTGACGTTTCCGACAAACGTGCACTGCGGTTAGCGAATCACAACACACTGGGCCAGCTAACCAATCAGAGCCCACTGCGTATTTTTGAGGGACTGGCTTCATACAACCCGGAAAGCATCAGACCGTTTTACAAGGAGGGACAGAGCAGTGTAGAATAAAGGTCAAATATATGAAAAATAATTATTATTTTTTTTTTAAACGAAGCATGAACACATGTTACAGTGCACCCCACAAACACAATCAAGCCTTCAAAACCATGTGTTTTACCACCCCTTTAACACTGTGCAGAGTATTTAATCTGCTCTTTTCCATTCAACAAAGTAGACTGTGACTAACAGCTGTCAAGCAGTCCAAATTACTTGTGCACTATACAAATCTTCTGAAGACGTTCAATAGCTTCATTAAAGGAACACTCCACTTTTTTTTGAAAATAAGCTCATTTTACAACTCCCCTAGAGTTAAATAGTTGAGTTTTACCATTTTTGAATCCATTCAGCCGATCTTTGTATCTGGCGGTAGCACTTTTAGCATAGCTTAGCATACATCATTGATTCTGAACAGTCCATTAGCATCTCATTAAAAAAATGACCAAAGACACTTTCAATATTTTTCCTATTTAAAACTTGACTCTTCTACAGTTACATCGTGTGCTAAGACCAACTGAAAATGAAAAGTTGTGATTTTCTACACCTATATGGCTAGGAACTACTTTCTCATTCCTGCGTAATAGTCGCGGATCTTCGCGGCCGTACCATGGCTGCAGCGGCGCAATGATATTACAGCGCCTGAAAGTAGCCCCCAGCTAGGTAACTTTCAATGTGACCGGCACTAAGTTCGTGTAGTTGCAGAGAAAGTTTCAGGCTTGCAGCCGACAAATTGTGTTGTGGATTTACCTGTGTGATTAGCCATGGTTCTGTGTGTTGTAAAAGGCTGTGATAGTAAGTCGAAGGTGTATACTACCACCATGTTTCACAGAATACCAACAAATCATTGCGCCGCTGCAGCCATGGTATGGCCGCAAAGATCCGCGACTATTACGCAGGAATGAGAAAGTAGTTCCTAGCCATATAGGTGTAGAAAATCACAACTTTTCATTTTCAGTTGGTCTTAGCACACGATGTAACTGTAGAAGAGTCAAGTTTTAAATAGGAAAAATATTGAAAGTTTCTTTGGTAATTTTTTGAATGAGATGCTAATGGACTGATCAGAATCAATGATGTATGCTAAGCTATGCTAAAAGTGCTACCGCCAGATACAAAGATCGGCTGAATGGATTCAAAAACGGTAAAACTCAACTATTTAACTCTAGGGGACTTGTAAAATGAGCCTATTTTCCAAAAAAGTGGAGTGTTCCTTTAAAAAAAAAAAAAAAAAACAGACTGAGAGTCTATTTTTGATGTTTGGACCTTATCCATGTCAAGTCTGACGTCATGCGTCACCGTTTCTGGGTCTAATGCTGCCTTCACGTGCTATCGGAATTATCGTAAATACGAGTTTCCCAGGTAAAAATTGCACATGAACGCCCTCTGATGTCGTGTTTACCACTGGGAAGTTCGGAAATAATTTTGATACCCCAATTCCCGAGATGGGCGTGTCATAAGCTTTAAACATGGTGGCAGGGAGAACTAGACTGCTGTGGCAGGTGTGGTTTTATTGTTTTTTTTCCAAAACAGCTGGGTCGTCTTGTCTTACATTAAAGTAGTACATATTTACATGTACGAGTAATCATATGAAGCGTATTGTATGTTTGGTACACAGCGAAAATAACCTGCATTTGACTGAAATTACAGAATCAGCAGAAAGCGGACGATCTGGAATGTTTATATGGTTGTCGGTGCATGGGAGACTACAAATGATGATGGTTTTAATAAGATTTTCCCAATAAATAGGCAAGAATAACCTGGTGTCCACAATTGATTCCTGTTCACACTGACAACAAAGCACTTGAATGCAACAAGCTCGTAATCACGACTTCTAAGGTGGGAATTAGGAAATTTCCAATAGCACGTGAAGGCAGCATAAACGTCCTATCATGCGACAAAAGCAAACGTGCTAATATACACTCACAGCATGCTGGAATACTACCGAAAAAAAACATGATCCTAACCTTCATCTACATACAAAAATCTTAGATGGCCAGAGTGATTAATCTAAGAATCATTCAAATATTGGTGTTCGGGACTTTTTAAAAGCTTAGCTTAAATGTTTGACATGAATCAGCAGTGCTCATAAAAAGATGTTGAGATGGTATTCTCAGATAAAGAGATTGTTAAGCGGATAGAAATCCTCTCCTTGTGGGTTCCAAGGAAGAAAGTAAATTATGCAATACCATGATGGCGAGTAAACAAATGACAGAATTGTAATTGTGTAAACCATTGTCTTTAAGACTTGTCTCATACCCTTTTCTTCCATAGGAGTCGAGCCCTCTTCCTCAGCTTGCCTCCGTTTCCTCTTCCTCTCAAATTCTCTAATAAGCTCCTCTTCCTCGTTTTCCTCTGCTGCTGTTTCAGCATCCTCAGGTGTGACGCAGCTGACCTCAGGCGTGACGCAGCTGACCTCAGGCGTGACGCAGCTGACCTCAGGCTCTTCACGTGTAAGTTGGCCTTTCATCCAGGGATTGACCGGATCAATAATCGGCTCAGGATCGTTCACAAAATCAGGAACTGTATCCAATTCTTCGTCTTTACTTTCATGTTCATCATCAGAAAGCACCACAATCTTCTGTGTAAGATCCTTATTCATCTGCAACTGCTCCTGCATTGCTTTACGTGCCTGATGATGAGCATGGAAGTTATAGTAATGAAATTGACAGCAAGGGATGTAAATCATGAGTAACATTGTCACTCTTGAATAAAAAAAATAAAAACCTCACCGAATCATCATATTTTGCCATGATAGCCTTTGATTTGGCCCACTTGCCCCTGTTCTGATGTTTGAGCGACATCCTCTCCTGTAGTGAAAACATGCAAGGAAAATGTATTTTAGCCCAAACAAATCTCACTTATTCATAATCTCTTTCCATGCTTCACCACACACCTCCATCCTGGACATTTCCATCTTTTTTAGCTCATCCAAGGCACTTTGAGGATCGGTCTTAGCCATTTCTTCAAACTGCTTCAGAAACTCCTTAACTCTGGCTTTCTTCTTAAACTTGCGATACCTGAGAAAGATATGTTGTAGTTAAACAAAAAAAAAGGCAATCAAAAAGTTGTCAGAAATGTTCAGTTGTAGAACTCACTTTTTACTCTTGATTTTCTTTTCTCTATTGGCTTTTGCCTCATAGTATGACTGGAGCGCTCTTGCTTTTTGAAGCTCAGCACGACGAACCTTCGCCTGCAATACAAATAGTCAGAAAGTGAAATCGTCACCGAACATAAGCATTCATTTGGAACCATATTTCTAGACATTTCATGTGCAAGAAACTACACTTATTTATGTTTAGAGCCATCTGCATCCCCATTAACATCTTTCTGAAGTATTAAAATTATCGCAAACCCTTGCTAATGCGATATGAACACTGCCAATATTTCAATAATCTTAGGGTGCTTTCACACTAGCAGTTTTGGTGCACACCCGGGTTCGATTGACGTCGGAGTTCGGTTTGTTTGGATGATGTGAACGCTGTCTTCCAAACTCAGGTGCACCTGTGAACCGTACCCAAGTCCTCTTAAAAAGGGTGGTCTGGGGTTCGGTTCATGTGAACTCCGGTACGGTTCGCTGCTGATGTGAACGCAATCGTACTGAATCATGGAAGTGAACCGCTATTAATGACGTATGATTCGATAAAAATGTGTTTCACAAATTTTCCTGGTGAGCGTGACTGACGTACTGCAAGCAGAGAGCTGTAGATCTCATTTCTGCTCGTCTTCAGCCTTCTTTAGAGCATCTGCAGTACATTCGTGGCAGATAGACGCAAGTGCCATTACGTACTGAAGCTTTGGAAACAAAACCAAAAGTTCAAAAACAAAATAATAAAAGTGAGGTGAGCAACGCTATTAGGCCTGTCGCGATTGGTCAATACAATCGACTGCGTCGACGCTGTTAATTACGACGCTGTCGCACGCAGCCAGACCGATCGCCACAGCAGTTTCGCGGATAATTGGGTTTGAATGGTAAAAAATATGTAAAAATGCACGTCCTGGCGAGTATTCGGGTAAACGCAGTCGGATGTGTCTTTAGTGAACGCATACAGAGTTGAATGAGAAATGGGGTGTTACAATGAATTTGGTCCGTGCAGCTCTTAAAGGGCCGGACCTAATATTCTGTGTAGCCAAGTGAGTTTTTAACCCTAAAACAATGATAAAACAATGAATAGTAAGTTCTGTCACATTATTCAATTATTTTTACTGTTGCCATGGTATCGATTCAGTATCAGTATTGAGGTATTTTATTCTGGTATCGTATCGAAGTCATAATGTTGGTATTGTGACAACACTATTCTATATAAAAAGTATTTGCTGATTTTCTCTTTTTTGTTATGTTGGTTTACAAATGAGTACCTTTTTACTCTTTTAGTTTTACATTTTGTCAAGGGCTTGTCTACATTTATACTTTTTTTATAGTACACTACTGAAGGCCAACGTTGCAAGTTAAATTAAATGTTTTTAAGTAAAATTTTTGAAAATTATTGCGATAAATTAGTCGATAGATTCATCGATAAAGTAGTCGATAGATTAATCGATTTAAAAATAGTCGTTAGTGGCAGCCCTAAACGCTATGCATTTTGCCGCCTTCACGCTCGCCGTCATTACTATGCAACGGGGTAAACAGCTGCTGCTTTGGTGATGCAAACGCACCCCGTTTCGGACCCAAATAATATAATATGAACACAGTCCAGCGGGGGCAGGGGGAGCAATCGAACCAAGTGTGAAAGCACCCTTAATATATCATGCAGCCCTCCTTACCAAAGCTTGCTCCTTATGTTCATCTCCATTAAAAAAAAAGCATAGTATATATTAAATGGACATTCTTAGATTTGATTCAGTGTGATCAGTGCGTATGCGGCTTATTCTTAGGGTGTGTTCACACTTGTAGTGCTTGGTTCGTTTGTTCCGGACCAAAAAAAAACACGTTCACATTGGCATTTTAACACAGAACCTAAAGATACCAAACCTAAAGGCATAGGGATGTGTTCTCAACCTGATCGGTCGGCTTTTATTACATATATATTTCATGATTGAACTTACCGAACATCCAAAACAATGCTGTGTGCAGCTAAATGTGCTTGTATGTGCATAGCTACATATGATGGTATTTTGACCAGCTGGGAACTTGTAAAGAGCTTATAAAATGTGTAAAGGATTCAAAACAGTGGCAGGAATCCCTCCGTCACACACACAAACCAAGATCTGCTGCAAGGAGACGATGGTTTTGATGCCTGTACCGAACTGTGATGAAAAAAACAGGTATGCTTGAGCCTTCTGTCCTTTTTAGGGTCTCATATTCCTGTTTTTGGTTGGTTTACATGTCTTTGGTCTGTGTTGTGTTCATATATCATTCGAACGGCACCAGATATCACTTGGAAGCGGACAGAGACCGGTCTCGGTCCACACCAGGGTTCGGATAGCAGTGTTCACACTTCTTCAAATGAAGCACACTAACAGAGCAATCGCACCAGGGCTCGTTTTAATCGAACCAAACATGCCAAGCATGAACACACCCTTAATCTCTGTGTGGAAGCTGTGGATTATTGTGCTTGTGTTTTCTCCATTTCTCTATTTTCCCACTTGTACACATTCAGTTTGGACTGTCTGGTAAAAAGCACACATGCAGATCCATGCCATTGTGTTTATGCACACTGAGCACTGGTTGAGTAGCAGTAGCTGCAAGAGTAACTCATGTGATGTCAACATCATACCTCCTCCAAGCTCATGGCTTTAAGCGATGCCTCCTCGACAGGAGTCAAAATAGGGTCCACGACTGGCTGGCTGTTGTTGTGCAAGAGTCTGAAAATCTCCTGTTCGAGAGGAGTTTGAATCTGTCACAGAAAAACACAGTTACTAAAACAAAAGCAACTGCTTATACCAAAATGTTTCAGTTACATCTGGTCAGTGTGCAAAGAAACATTCACAATGATGACCGATCACGCTAAATTGTCATGTAGAAACATGAATTTTCTGTAAAGCTATACAAATAAATGTGTGAATTGAATTGAAGATAATAGAAACTCTCTGTATCACTGAATTACAGTATAGTAAAAGGGAACAACACAAATAAATGTAACAATTAATAAGACAAAACAAAGACAAGAAAACTTGAGTACATTTGATGTAACCTGAGTGTTGGCAATTAGACTTTTTGAAATCCAAGTTATTAATGCGAATAAACTGTTACTTATCCTAAACCAATTATATAGTCATATTTAAGACTTATTTTTTTTCCCCCATGTAATAAATGTTTGCACATATCAATACTAGACTATAATACTAGTCTAATATTGAAATAGCATTGCAAACATTGCTCTCAGCAGTGTGGGCGGCATCAGATGTTCGCAAACAGTATTTCGCTGCTCACGCATTTCGACCTTTTTAATCGTTATATCGTATATCGGGGGCTTTAAAGGATTAGTTCATTTTAAAATGAAAATTCCTCCATGATTTACTCACCCTCAAGCCATCCTATGTGCATATGACTTTATACTTTCAGATGAACACAATTGGAGTTATATTAAAATATTTCCTGGCTCTTCCAAGCTTTATAATGGCAGTGAACGGGGCTCATGAGTTTGAAGCTCAAAAAAGTGCATCCATCCATTATAAAAGTAATCCACACAGCTCCGGAGGGTTAATAAAGGCCTTCTGAAGCGAATCGAAGGGTTTGTGTAAGGAAAATATCCATATTTAAAACTTTATGAAGTAAAATATCTAGCTTCTGGGGGACCGCCTTCCGTATTCAACTTACGAAGTAAGTGTAACGCCTCTCGCAGTTCAAAACGCTTACGCTACATCCAACGTCATATGTTGTGCCTAGGGTTGGGTATCGTTTGGGTTTTTTTCGATTCCGGTGCCAAACCGATACTTTTAAAACGGTTCCGGTGCCTAAACGGTGCCTGAACCGATACTTTTTTTTTTAAAAGGCCACAAAACGAGGTGGATGACATTAAATGGCTTTTTATTTATTTATTTTTTATTTAAATTGAACCATTTATTAAAAGTTTAATGTATACTTAAATGTATGAATATAAATAAATACAAAACAATTTACTTATTTACAAATTATAATTGACTTATTTACAAATTCACAGTAAAACCTAAGCCACCTAACCCAACTACAACAAGCCTAATATAACTCTAAATAACAGTTACAGTAATAACAGCAGTAGGCCTAGTCTGTATTCTTGGTATGCTACTAACCAGCTTCGAGCTTCAGCTTTATTTTGAAATATGATCATATTCTCTGGCTAAATATTTTAGAACGCATCCGCCTTAATGTTTCCATGACGACGCGTCGTTTCTCACATGACACACAGCAGCCGCAATAGCGCTGACAGCGCAGCTGTATCGGGTTTATTTTGTTTTTTCTTTTTATTCAAAATATTCACAAACTTCTTAACTGTGTCACGAACTATCTGATGTTCAAATGTGTGAGTGAATGTGTGTTAGTTGATCTATAAAGCGCAATGGGCGACGCCATGTTAGTTTGCGCCTCAGAATCGGATCTGTTGGATTTACAACATTTGAGTGCATTCTCGGCTTACGAAATACATGAAAGTAAGTGACCAGTGAACTGGAAGAAGAATAGAGTAAACGATAGTTACTATAAAATGTGCATGTATCTAATGTGAATAAAACATGTAACCTGAGTCAAATTATAACCGTCTGAAAGGATTATCATTGCCGCTTTCATAGACATCAGTGTGTGTTTTTTGCTAGTAACGTTAGCCTACTTATGAGCATTTAAATGTCTGAAACCTGAAATAAACATGATGTGGTTGAAAACACTGAATAGTTGTCATGAGTTGTGATGTGACCAGCGCTGAGCGTCTGTCTCTGGCTCGGTGCCAGCCAAAGCGCGAAAGCACGTTTGAATTTTGGCACCGAAATGATGAACCGAAATCTGCGTTCTGATTCGGTCCGGTACATACCGGTTATATAAGTACCGGTGCCTTATTGGAACCGGATTTCGGTACCCAACCCTAGTTGTGCCAATTACGTTTTTTTCATAAATTGAAAACGAAAGGTGGTCTGCCGGAAGTCACTAAATAAAGTTTTAAATATGGACATTTTACTTACAAAAACCCATCGAGTCGCTTCAGAAGGCCTTTATTAACCCCCGCAGCCGTGGGGAGTATGTTTATGATGAACTAATCCTTTAATAGCTAGGTTAATTACCAGTTTCACGATAAACCATGATAAAATTTACTGACGGTTAGTAATATCGTTTAAAATGTAACTATCATTAAAACCCGCTTGTGATATCACGATTTTGAAAACTCGTGGTAAATCCTGTCTAGTCAGCGTCAGTCTGGTGCAGGCGCAGCGCGTGACGTTTTTTGAATGAGAAGAGCCGATCGATTTTTCAGACTTCTAAAAGGACCAAATCTGATAGGTGTGGTCATATTTACTTTGGCTTTTACAAAAGTCCTGAGGGAAACTTAATTAAAGATGGTCACCCTGTCTGCAGAACATGCCAAAAGAAAGTCGCTGTAATAGGGGGGAACACTTAATATCTGCAAACACAAGGCAATTGGACTTTGACCACAATACCAAAACTACGTCTGGGAAATAATAGCCACTTTGGCGGTTGAACTTATTATAGTCTTCTCAAAAGCCATCTGTTATAATCGCGTTGCGCATTATAACCAATCACACGTGTTTCTATTGAGTTAATGAATGCAATGTCTAATAATCAGAGGCGTTCAGATTAGCCAGTTTTGTTCAGAGCAGCTCTCACTCACTCAAAGCAGAGATAAACGTGGGATGTACGCAGGAGATTCATTCATCATACAGTGGTTGACTGTTTTTGTTCTATTTCAGCACCGAAAATAGTTTCAAACAAACACAGCAGAACCACAGCGCATCTGATATGACTGGCATAAAGTTGGCGAATTTAGGGACCGTCTCTAAAGTTACATACAACATTGATATACACGTCTCAACTTCAACAGCATTTGAATGACTTACAGTCATAAAACTGACTGTAAAGTGTTCATCTAGGTGTCAGGTATGATGCACACCTTTTTAATTTTTGATATTTAATAAAATAAACGGTCAAATCATGTGAAAATATGGATATGCATTATTTCACTAGGATACTGTTTGGGCTCTTACACAAAATATGCTAGATTTAAATGCGTCATAGCTGATAGAACACTGATGAGAATATTGTTTGAGAATAAATTTACAGAGATAATATTAGAGATTTATATAGCTGCTTGATTTATTTGTTGGTATTCAAATATAAAACTTGTTGAAATGTTTTAAGTGTGTGCATCTGTTCTTTTTGAACACTTTCATCTCATTTGAACAAAACCGTGACAATATTGATAACCGTGATAATTTGGGTCACTGTAATCGTGATGTGAAATTTCCATACCGTTTCATCCCTAGCAATGCATGTATTTAGCAAACAAAAACAATGACAAACTGAACCATGACAAATTAAAGCAAAAAATTCACACCTTCCACCCAGCAACGACCTGCTCCATCCGTTTAGGTCCTAAGGGCTCCTGGTGCAGAGGAAACACCATTTGTTCAGCCTTCCGGTTCTGCTGTATGATGTTCTTCCAGCAGGACACGTCAGTGGCGGTCTTCTCATACGCTATGCCTCTCTGAATCTGTGGACATAGTAGAGAGAAAACTTTCAGCAAACAAGCATGCCAGCTTCTATGGCTATAGTCATTCAAGGACATTCAGTAAAATACAACAGGTAAAACTAGTAAAATGTGTAAGAACTGTTTTTAGTAAGAACTCAAACTGGAAGTGGCCTGACTTCAAGGGTGTCATTACAATAAAACACTAGACAACTCGGACAACAAGAGTAAATGACTTGGTCCCAGTGATTATTTAAATGAAATGTCACTGATCCAATTCTGGGGTGCGTTTCCCAAAATCGTTACCAATAATGAATATTGAATTTGTTAATAATAATGAATTTGATGAATATATTGTGTACATGATTGACGCTAATAATGTTAAAAAAGTATGTAAAAAAAACAATGAAAGCTATTTTGATTTAAAAAGAAAGTGTTTTTTGCCAAGTGACAAGCTTCTCGAGTGACTGAACTGAAAAAGCAGCATTTCATGACCTTCTCCGTTTCCTGTTTGTTGAGAGGCAGCTCCAAAGTCTCTTTACTGTTTTGTAGGTTTCTCAGCTGTTTCTTGGTCTTGTTGGAGGTTCCTGGGGTCTTCTCCGCAGTTCCCAAGAGGTCAGAAAGGTTGACTTTATCTCCAGTACCTTTAAATAGAATAAATAAAACCTAAGACTGATGTTCCATCTCGATTAAGATGTGAATAAATTACGATGCATTCTGCGTTTACCCTCTGCATTGACAAAGAACTCGGAGACCTGCACACTGGCTTCAGAGCGCTCATTCTGCTTTTTCCTGCGATAGACAAGAATCAAACTGTTAATAAGAACAATGTACAACAACATAGTAAGTGCACAAGGCAGTTAAAACCTTCTGACTGCTGGGAAATTTATTCTAAGGGTGCAAAACTCAGTTCCTGGGGGGGGGGGGGGGCAGTGTCCTACAGAGCTTAGTTTACCAACCCTGCAGTTTTCAAATAATCCTTAATGACTTGATTAGATGGAGCTTCGGGCACAATCATTAGAATTAGTTTACTTATTCTACGTTGCAAACAATCTGTCCAGAAATTATTTTTTTTCTCTTTTTTATCATTTCAAGCATTTTCATTTCACATGGACCAGTATTAAAAACATAAATCTCAAATGTGTCAAACCTCTTTCTTCCACCCATAGAACTGATGGCTTCCAGTAGCTTGTTGTGTTTCCTCTCATCATCACTGCCCTCCTGTATTAAAAACAACAACAACAACAACATTTTGGCTTAATTTGGCACAGGTACAGTGAAGTTCAACAGTCTTGTATCTGTAACGGTTTAATGAAACTGCTTGCAAAATACATGACAGTTCCAAAAGAGACAACTTGTAGTAAAATTCATGTCAGTTTTTCTTCAATAAGATGTCATTTGAACTACAAAACTTGAATTAAAGGAAAATTACAACCAAAAAAAAAGAAAAAGATTTTTGGACCCCATTGAATATTGCATAGTGGTGTTAATGTCTATTGTTGTAGTTCAAGGGTTTAAAAGTTTTTTTAGATGCATCACAAACCGCAAGTGAACAATTTCATCAGGCTTTGCCTGTAATAGCCTGTTTTATATAGATGTTTTCAAAACACTTACTCGCGTAAAATAGTGATACAACAACATTAGCCAATCATGACAGGCCATTTACTGACAAGCCTTGAAGGAGAAGCCCTTAAAGTCCAAGTGAACCGGAAGTAGCAACTGAGTTTTCTTCAGTACTGTGTCGTATTTATGAGTGAAACGGAATATTGAATAGAGGGCAGGGTTTTACTTCAGCGCTCCTCCTCTCCATCTCTCGCTCATAGCAGACTAACGGTTGGAGCGGAGTGGTTAAGGATATTCAAACCCAAGCCGTCAAACTGACATCATCTGAGAAGGAACGCCATTCCAGACTGGAAGTAACTTTTCAGATTTTGATAAAAGATTACCGTGACAAACTATTTTTTTCTGTGTATTAACTTGCACGGATTAATTGTTCACCCTAAGACCTGTAATGTGTGCTAACAAAATAAATAAGATTTTGATTTCATGAGGACTTTAAAAGGATAGTTCACCCAAAATTTCAGTCATTCATTTCTTACCCTCATGTCGTTCCAACCCCATCAGACCTTCGTTCATCTTCGGAACACAAATTAAGATATTTTTGACGAAATCTCACAATTGGCCAACGCTGTTCACACATGCATGTGATGCTGATGAAGGAGCCGGCCAATCAGTGGCCAATAATGAGCCGGTGTTCTGACGAAGAACCCGGAAGCGCTGCACTGTTTACTACGTGAACAGCGTAGGAGACTGACACAGAAGTTTTTTGTTTGGGTTTTTTTGCGCACAAAAAAAGTATTCTCGTCGCTTCATAACATTAAGGTTGAACCACTGTAATCACATGGACTATTTTAATGATGTTTTTACCTTTCTGGACCTTGAAAGTGGTATTAACGTTGCAGTTTATGTGGGGTCAAACACAGCTCGGATTTCATCAAAAACATCTTCATTTGTGTTCCAAAGATGAACGAAGATATGACAGGTTTGGAACGACATGAGGGTGAGGAATTAATGACAGAACTTTCATTTTTGAGTGAACTATCCCTTTTAAAACAGATCCTTTCAGACGGAGTCAGAACTCAGAATAACGATTGAAACTGATTTTTCCACATATTTTTTTGGGGTGCAAAAACTGTACAAGTATGAAAGCTTTTTTCCACCACAGAACAAAAAATAAAAAAGGTAATTGTGAAATCTTCTCTCACAATTCTGACTCTCTCACAATTGCGAGTTTACATCTTGCAATTCTGACTTTTTATCTCAGAATTGCATGACAAAGTCAGAATTGTGAGATATGAAGTCAAAATTCTCTATAATCTCGCAATTCTGAGGAAAAAAAAGTTAGAATAGCGAGATGTAAAATCACAATTGAGAGATAAAAAGTAGCAATTACCTTCTAAAATATTTTATTCTGTGGCGGAAACAAACTTCCATTATAAGTGAACCTCAAGGAGCATATCAAAATAATAAATAAAAAAACATGTCTTTGCCCCTTTAACCCCATTCTAGGCTTCAAGTAAAGTTTTTAAACCCCAGTCTTACATAGAAAAACAACATCAGGTACTGAAAACTACTAGGATATTGTATTGAATTAGTTTTTTTTCAATACAAAAAAGTTTGTGGCACAGTTAGTGGTAGCAAAACTTCATATCTGAAGTACACTAATCATGACAGCATGAGTACCTCATCTTCACTGGCACTGATGGCTTGCTCATCAATGGGAAGCTCCTCTTCTTCATCAGCCATAGCGGAAGTCACTTTCACAGCTTTACTGTGGAGGAACACAAAACAAGAAAGCTTGAGGAAAGAGATGTTGCTCATGGTGAGGACAGTCACTGAAAGACGGGCCTTGAACGCTCGCACACTAATAGTTCAGACTGGCCAATTGTTCATTTTAACAAGTAAGGAAAAAAATACACATATACTACTTTAAGCTGAGTAACCAGATAAAGACAAATACAGCAAACCTTAATGCCGTTTTCTGAAGAGAGCTGGATTTGGCCATGCTGGAGTTTAACCACGTGTCCAGTGGAAGTGCAAAAACGGCGGATTTCTCTCTTATCCCTGACCTGATTTAGAGAATCAGAGATTTCGACGACCAATACGTCCGTTAACTCAGAAAGATCAACATTTTATATGAAATTCTGAAAGCTATCAGTCTGTGAAATCAAATTCACGACGCACGTCTCTAACATCTGATTCTTCTGTTTACTAGCCGGTTGCAAACCAACCGAAATGAAGCGCCCAGCGCCACCTCCT